>NW_028225185.1:2693252-2770616 GCF_052327205.1 Somniosus microcephalus
GTAAATCCGGGGGGGAGGGGAGAGAGAGTGGGTAAATCCTGGGGGGGGTGGGGAGAGAGAGTGGGGTAAATCCTGGGGGGGGGGGAGAGAGAGTGGGGTAATCCTGGGGGGGGGGGAGAGAGAGTGGGGTAAATCCTGGGGGGGGGGGGAGAGAGAGTGGGGTAAATCCTGGGGGGGGGGGGAGAGAGAGTGGGGTAAATCCTGGGGGGGGGGGAGAGAGAGTGGGGTAAATCCTGGGGGGGGAGAGAGAGTGGGGTAAATCCTGGGGGGGGGGAGAGAGAGTGGGGAAAATCCTGGGGGGGGGGAGAGAGAGAGGGGTAAATCCTGGGGGGGGGAGAGAGAGAGGGGTAAATCCTGGGGGGGGCGGGGGAGAGAGAGAGTGGGGTAAATCCTGGGGGGGGTGGAGAGAGAGAGTGGGGGTAAATCCTGGGGGGGGGGGGGGGAGAGAGAGAGTGGGGTAAATCCTGGGGGGGGGGAAGAGAGAGAGTGGGGTAAATCCTGGGTGGGGGAAGAGAGAGAGTGGGGTAAATCCTGGAGGGGGGGGAGCTGAGAGAGTGGGGTAAATCCTGGGGGGGGAGAGAGAGTGGGTAAATCCTGGGGGGGGAGAGAGAGTGGGGTAAATCCTGGGAGGGGGGAGAGAGAGAGTGGGGTAAATCCTGGGGGGGGAGAGAGAGAGTGGGGTAAATCCTGGGGGGGGGGGAGAGAGAGTGGGGTAAATCCTGGGGGGGGAGAGAGAGAGTGGGGTAAATCATGGGGGAGAGAGAGAGGTGGGGTAAATCCTGGGGGGGGGGCAGAGAGTGGGGTAAATCCTGGGGGGTGGGGTGGGGAGAGAGAGTGGGGTAAATCCTGGGGGGGGGGAGAGAGAGAGAGGGGTAAATCCTGGGGGGGGGGAGAGAGAGTGGGGTAAATCCTTGGGGGGGGGGGGAGAGAGAGTGGGGGTAAATCCTGGGGGGGGGAGAGAGAGTGGGGTAAATCCTAGAGGGGGGGAGAGAGAGTGGGGTAAATCCTGGGGGGGGGGTAGAGAGAGTGGGGTAAATCCTGGGGGGGGGAGAGAGTGGGGTAAATCCTGGGGGGGGTGGGGAGAGAGAGTGGGGTAAATCCTGGGGGGGGGGGAGAGAGTGTGGGGTAAATCCTGGGAGAGTGGGGGTAAATACCCTTGGTGGAGGGAGGGTAAATATATCCTGGTGTAAAGGGGGTAACTACCGGGGGGGGGGGGGCCTCTGTTTGCATGGTCGCAGACACTGGGAGGTGTTGCACTGTTGAAAATGGGATCATTCTGCCCCCCCCCCCCCCCCCCCCTCAGAGCTCCGTTTATAAACCCGCTGCTCCGTTAAATCCTTCTCTTTTGGAGAAACGCCACGGTCTAACCCCCTCTCGATTCACAGTTGCTTAATTCCAGTGAACTGTTAATTTCCCCCATTCCTTCTCTTTCCCCCCCCCCCCCCCACCCCCGGGTGGATGGAGTTCAGACCTGATTGAATGGTGGAACGGGCTCGAGGGGCTGAATGGCCTCCTCCTGGTCCCATGTCTGATCAATGCTGGGCTAAAGTTGTGTGCGCACCGTTGACCCACTTGTCAGGTCCCCCTTTCAGCCCGAGTCATCTTGCAGCCAGATGTGGACTGACTTGCCGTTTCCAGCCTTTCGTTTTTATTTGGATTTTGAACGGTTTTCTCAACCCTCTCCACGCAGGTCAGCGGCGAGTTCTCAGTCTCCTCAGCTGCCTGGCCGGTGGTGTGTTCTTGGCCACGTGTCTGCTGGATCTACTTCCAGACTACCTGTCTGACATGGCTGCCGTGCTGGACAAGATGAAAATCACAGTGAGTACTGTTTGCACTTTCTCCCCAGCACTGACCAGTCAGTTTGGTGTCGCAGGTCTGTCAAACACTGCTTTTTGCCACAGCAACCCTTTGGCTTGGAAAGAACTCGCATTTCTGTAGCGCCTTTCACCACCTCAGGACGTCCCAAAGCGCTTCACAGTCAATGAAGTGCAGTCACTGTTGTGATGTGGGAAACGCGGCAGCCAATTTGCGCACAGCAAGCTCCCACAAACAGCAATGTGATAATGACCGGATCATCTGGTTTATGTGTTGGTTGAGGGATAAATATTGGCCCCAGGACACCGGGGAGAACTCCTCCGCCCCACCACCCCCCCCCCCCCCCCGGCTGCTCTTCCAATAGTGGCCGTGGGATCTTTTAACATCCACCTGAGAGGGCAGACAGGGCCTCGGTTTAACGTCTCATCCGAAAGACGCCACCTCTGACAGTGCGGCGCTCCCTCAGTACTGCCCCTCCGACAGTGCGGCTCTCCCTCAGTCCTGTCCCTCCGACAGTGCGGCGCTCCCTCAGTACTGCCCCTCCGACAGTGCGGCGCTCCCTCAGTTCTGCCCCTCCGACAGTGCGGCGCTCCCTCAGTACTGCCCCTCCGACAGTGCTGCGCTCCCTCAGTACTGCCCCTCCGACAGTGCGGCGCTCCCTCAGTACTGCCCCTCCGACAGTGCGGCGCTCCCTCAGTACCGCCCCTCCGACAGTGCGGCGCTCCCTCAGTACCACCCCTCCGACAGTGCGGCGCTCCCTCAGTACTGTCCCTCCGACGGTGCGGCGCTCCCTCAGTACTGCCCCTCCGACAGTGTGGCGCTCCCTCAGTACCCGCCCCTCCGACAGTGCGGCGCTCCCTCAGTACCACCCCTCCGACAGTGTGGCGCTCCCTCAGTACTGCCCCTCCGACAGTGCGGCGCTCCCTCAGTACTGCCCCTCCGACAGTGCGGTGCTCCCTCAGTAGCGTCCCTCCGACGGTGCGGTGCTCCCTCAGTACCGCCCCTCCGACAGTGCGGCGCTCCCTCAGTACTGCCCCTCCGACAGTGCGGTGCTCCCTCAGTACTGGCACTGGAAGTGTCAGCCTGGATTTTGTGCTCTCATCTCTGGAGTGGGACTTGACCCCACGACCTACTGACTCAGAGGTGAGAGTGCGACCCACTGAGGCAGAGCTGGGATTAAACGACCACTGTGAAGAGAATTGAGTCAGAATAAAGCGTGACGGATGACACGGAGCCCTTCCCTCTCTACATTGCACTGTCTGCCCCGTGAAAGCCTCACCCAGTTACAGTTGGGAGGGTTTGGGGTGGGAGTGGTGTTTTCTTCGACCTGTGCTGCCATCTACTGTCTGAGGTAGTCGAGTGAAGATTGGACTGAAGTTTTTGTGACTAATCTTTGGGGAAAATCCCAGCCGCAGTGTTATTGCTGGCTGTGTGGCATTCCAGAGGCCCAGACGAACGGTGATTTGTTTTTATGTGGTTTTGAGAGGCACATTCGCTGGGTCTTGGACTGATTTTAAACCACCAGCTGTGGGATTGCTATGGTAGCTCGCTGTCCCTTCACAACCTCTCCGCCTCCTTTGGTTCTATTGACCAGTTCGTTCCCCTCTGTGCTCCGTGTCTCTGCCCTTTACTGTGTCCCAATACAGTCACCGCACCTCCTCATACAGCCCAGTTTTCCACCTCGGGAGAATGGCCATCTTACGCGCTTATCTCTCCAACGCCCCGACGGATTCCTAACCCAAGCCATCAGATTGATTCCTCTGATGCCCTTCTCATGGGCTTTCCAGCTCCATTCATGACATATTTCAACTACTCCAGAAATCTGCTGCCTGAGCCCTCTCCCGCAGGCGCCCCGCCTCTCCCATCAAGCCCCCCCCTACCCATCTCATCCGCCAACACTCTCCCATCCAGCCCACTTCCTCTCCCATCCAGCATCCCCGTCAAAACCGTCCTCTCCCACACGCCGGCCGTTAGGTGTGTGTGTCGGTGTGTCGAGCCTCACATCACAGCAGGGGACAGCTACCGGGAGCAAGAATCCTGGCTCAGTTTTATTGTCCTTCCTCCCCTCCAAGCCCAGGGGGCAGATCGGCTGACAGGAACACCCGTGCACCGTGGCGGCTGATAGCCAGGGCGTTGCAGACCAGAGGCTGTAGCCGGGGAAGGATCAATGTCCAGACACCGTGCAGGGACTCCAGCCTCGGCGGGAGCCATCGAGTTATACAGCACAGAAAGAGGCCCTTCGGCACATCGTGTCCGCGCCGGCCATCAAGCCCTGTCTATTCTAATCCCATTTTCCAGCACTTGGCCCGTAGCCTTGTAAGCTATGGCATTTCAAGTGCTCATCTAAATGCTTCTTGAATGTTGTGAGGGTTCCTGCCTCTACCACCCTTTCAGGCAGTGAGTTCCAGATTCCAACCACCCTCTGGGTGAAAAGGTTTTTCCTTAAATCCCCTCTAAACCTCCTGCCTCTTACCTTGAAACTATGCCCCCTGGTTATTGACCCTTCTACTAAGGGGAAAAGTTCCTTTCTATCTACCCTATCAATGCCCCTCATAATTTTGTACACCTCAATCAGGTCCCCCCTCAGCCTTCTCTGCTCCAAGGAAAACAACCCCAGCCTGTCCAGTCTCTCTTCATAGCTGAAGCGCTCCAGCCCAGGTAACGTCCTGGTGAATCTCCTCTGCACCCTCTCCAATGCAATCACATCCTTCCTATAGTGTGGCGACCAGAACTGTACACAGTATTCCAGCTGTGGCCTAACTAGCGTTTTGTACAGCTCCATCATAACCTCCCTGCTCTTATATTCTATGCCTCGGCTAATGAAGGCAAGTATCCCATATGCCTTTTTAACCACCTTATCTACCTGTCCTGCTGCCTTCAGGGATCTATGTACATGCACACCAAGGTCCCTCTGATCCTCTGTCCTTCCTAGGGTCCTACCATTCACTGTGTGTTCCCTTGCCTGGTTAGTCCTCCCAAAATGCATCACCTCACACTTTTCAGGGTTAAATTCCATTTGCCACTGTTCTGCCCGTCTAACCAACCCATCTATATCGTCCTGTAGCCTGAGGCGTCCCTCCTCGCTATTGACCATCCCACCAATTTTCGTGTCATCTGTGAACTTACTGATCATACCTCCTACATTCATATCTAAATCATTAATGTACACTACAAACAGCAAAGGACCCAGCACTGAGTGTGAGGAACGATCTCTTGGGTGAGGTACTGGGCACTGGCTATTGTACCCCTATCTGAACGAGAGTCGGGTGCCTTCAGGAAAGGAGATTTGGGGGGGGTGCAGGAGGCGAGGGGGTTTAGCCCTTTCCGGGTCGAGTGGCATCAGCTTATCGGCGTAACATTGCCGAGTAGATGCTTCATTATTGCAGCATATCAGTGATGATTCATTGCGTGTGGGAAACAGCCTGTGGTTTGTGGTTCTGTGTCTCTGGGCAGGAAGGCTGGAGCTGATTTCATGTGTTTCCAGGTGGCGTCCGACGGTCCCGGCAATTACTAAACTCATTCTGAGCAATTGCACAATCGCACACTTGCTCGCAATAGAAGACACGGCTTATTTTGTTGGATTAATTGTTTAAGGACGTAAGAAGACAGAGTAAAGCTCCCTCTACACTGTCCCATCAAACACTCCCAGGGCAGGTACAGCACGGGTTAGATACAGAGTAAAGCTCCCTCTACACTGTCCCATCAAACACTCCCAGGGCAGGTACAGCACGGGTTAGATACAGAGTAAAGCTCCCTCTACACTGTCCCATCAAACACTCCCAGGGCAGGTACAGCACGGTTAGATACAGAGTAAAGCTCCCTCTACACTGTCCCATCAAACACTCCCAGGGCAGGTACAGCACGGGTTAGATACAGAGTAAAGCTCCCTCTACACTGTCCCATCAAACACTCCCAGGGCAGGTACAGCACGGGTTAGATACAGAGTAAAGCTCCCTCTACACTGTCCCATCAAACACTCCCAGGGCAGGTACAGCACGGTTAGATACAGAGTAAAGCTCCCTCTACACTGTCCCATCAAACACTCCCAGGGCAGGTACAGCACGGGTTAGATACAGAGTAAAGCTCCCTCTACACTGTCCCATCAAACACTCCCAGGGCAGGTACAGCACGGGTTAGATACAGAGTAAAGCTCCCTCTACACTGTCCCATCAAACACTCCCAGGGCAGGTACAGCACGGGGTTAGATACAGAGTAAAGCTCCCTCTACACTGCCCCATCAAACACTCCCAGGGCAGGTACAGCACAGGTTAGATACAGAGTAAAGCTCCCTCTACACTGTCCCATCAAACACTCCCGGGGCAGGTACAGCACGGGTTAGATACAGAGTAAAGCTCCCTCTACACTGCCCCATCAAACACTCCCAGGGCAGGTACAGCACGGGTTAGATACAGAGTAAAGCTCCCTCTACACTGTCCCATCAAACACTCCCAGGGCAGGGACAGCACGGGTTAGATACAGAGTAAAGCTCCCTCTACACTGTCCCATCAAACACTCCCAGGGCAGGTACAGCACGGGTTAGATACAGAGTAAAGCTCCCTCTACACTGTCCCATCAAACACTCCCGGGGCAGGTACAGCACGGGTTAGATACAGAGTAAAGCTCCCTCTACACTGCCCCATCAAACACTCCCAGGGCAGGTACAGCACGGGTTAGATACAGAGTAAAGCTCCCTCTACACTGTCCCATCAAACACTCCCAGGGCAGGGACAGCACGGGTTAGATACAGAGTAAAGCTCCCTCTACACTGTCCCATCAAACACTCCCAGGGCAGGTACAGCACGGGTTAGATACAGAGTAAAGCTCCCTCTACACTGTCCCATCAAACACTCCCGGGGCAGGTACAGCACGGGTTAGATACAGAGTAAAGCTCCCTCTACACTGTCCCATCAAACACTCCCGGGGCAGGTACAGCACGGGTTAGATACAGAGTAAAGCTCCCTCTACACTGTCCCCATCAAACACTCCCAGGGCAGGTACAGCACGGGTTAGATACAGAGTAAAGCTCCCTCTACACTGTCCCATCAAACACTCCCAGGGCAGGTACAGGACGGGTTAGATACAGAGTAAAGCTCCCTCTACACTGTCCCATCAAACACTCCCAGGGCAGGTACAGCACGGGTTAGATACAGAGTAAAGCTCCCTCTACACTGTCCCGTCAAACACTCCCAGGGCAGGTACAGCACGGGTTAGATACAGAGTAAAGCTCCCTCTACACTGTCCCATCAAACACTCCCAGGGCAGGTACAGCACGGGTTAGATACAGAGTAAAGCTCCCTCTACACTGTCCCGTCAAACACTCCCAGGGCAGGTACAGCACGGGTTAGATACAGAGTAAAGCTCCCTCTACACTGTCCCATCAAACACTCCCAGGGCAGGTACAGCACGGGTTAGATACAGAGTAAATCTCCCTCTACACTGTCCCATCAAACACTCCCAGGGCAGGTACAGCACGGGTTAGATACAGAGTAAAGCTCCCTCTACACTGTCCCATCAAACACTCCGGGGCAGGTACAGCACGGGTTAGATACAGAGTAAAGCTCCCTCTACACTGTCCCCATCAAACACTCCCAGGGCAGGTACAGCACGGGTTAGATACAGAGTAAAGCTCCCTCTACACTGTCCCATCAAACACTCCCAGGGCAGGTACAGCACGGGTTAGATACAGAGTAAAGCTCCCTCTACACTGTCCCCATCAAACACTCCCAGGGCAGGTACAGCACGGGTTAGATACAGAGTAAAGCTCCCTCTACACTGTCCCATCAAACACTCCCAGGGCAGGTACAGCACGGGTTAGATACAGAGTAAAGCTCCCTCTACACTGTCCTGTCAAACACTCCCAGGGCAGGTACAGCATGGGTTAGATACAGAGTAAAGCTCCCTCCACACTGTCCCATCAAACACTCCCAGGGCAGGTACAGCACGGGTTAGATACAGAGTAAAGCTCCCTCTACACTGTCCCATCAAACACTCCCAGGGCAGGTACAGCACGGGTTAGATACAGAGTAAAGCTCCCTCTACACTGTCCCATCAAACACTCCCAGGGCAGGTACAGCACGGGTTAGATACAGAGTAAAGCTCCCTCTACACTGTCCTGTCAAACACTCCCAGGGCAGGTACAGCACTGGGTTAGATACAGAGTAAAGCTCCCTCTACACTGTCCCATCAAACACTCCCAGGGCAGGTACAGCACGGGGTTAGATACAGAGTGAAGCTCCCTCTACACTGTCCCCATCAAACACTCCCAGGGCAGGTACAGCACGGGTTAGATACAGAGTAAAGCTCCCTCCACACTGTCCCATCAAACACTCCCAGGGCAGGTACAGCACGGGGTTAGATACAGAGTAAAGCTCCCTCTACACTGCCCCATCAAACACTCCCAGGGCAGGTACAGCACGGGTTAGATACAGAGTAAAGCTCCCTCTACACTGTCCCATCAAACACTCCCAGGGCAGGTACAGCACGGGTTAGATACAGAGTAAAGCTCCCTCTACACTGTCCCATCAAACACTCCCAGGGCAGGTACAGCACGGGTTAGATACAGAGTAAAGCTCCCTCTACACTGTCCCCATCAAACACTCCCAGGGCAGGTACAGCACGGGTTAGATACAGAGTAAAGCTCCCTCTACACTGTCCCATCAAACACTCCCAGGGCAGGTACAGGACGGGTTAGATACAGAGTAAAGCTCCCTCTACACTGTCCCATCAAACACTCCCAGGGCAGGTACAGCACGGGTTAGATACAGAGTAAAGCTCCCTCTACACTGTCCCGTCAAACACTCCCAGGGCAGGTACAGCACGGGTTAGATACAGAGTAAAGCTCCCTCTACACTGTCCCATCAAACACTCCCAGGGCAGGTACAGCACGGGTTAGATACAGAGTAAAGCTCCCTCTACACTGTCCCGTCAAACACTCCCAGGGCAGGTACAGCACGGGTTAGATACAGAGTAAAGCTCCCTCTACACTGTCCCATCAAACACTCCCAGGGCAGGTACAGCACGGGTTAGATACAGAGTAAATCTCCCTCTACACTGTCCCATCAAACACTCCCAGGGCAGGTACAGCACGGGTTAGATACAGAGTAAAGCTCCCTCTACACTGTCCCATCAAACACTCCGGGGCAGGTACAGCACGGGTTAGATACAGAGTAAAGCTCCCTCTACACTGTCCCCATCAAACACTCCCAGGGCAGGTACAGCACGGGTTAGATACAGAGTAAAGCTCCCTCTATACTGTCCCATCAAACACTCCCAGGGCAGGTACAGCACGGGTTAGATACAGAGTAAAGCTCCCTCTACACTGTCCCCATCAAACACTCCCAGGGCAGGTACAGCACGGGTTAGATACAGAGTAAAGCTCCCTCTACACTGTCCCATCAAACACTCCCAGGGCAGGTACAGCACGGGTTAGATACAGAGTAAAGCTCCCTCTACACTGTCCTGTCAAACACTCCCAGGGCAGGTACAGCATGGGTTAGATACAGAGTAAAGCTCCCTCCACACTGTCCCATCAAACACTCCCAGGGCAGGTACAGCACGGGTTAGATACAGAGTAAAGCTCCCTCTACACTGTCCCATCAAACACTCCCAGGGCAGGTACAGCACGGGTTAGATACAGAGTAAAGCTCCCTCTACACTGTCCCATCAAACACTCCCAGGGCAGGTACAGCACGGGTTAGATACAGAGTAAAGCTCCCTCTACACTGTCCTGTCAAACACTCCCAGGGCAGGTACAGCACTGGGTTAGATACAGAGTAAAGCTCCCTCTACACTGTCCCATCAAACACTCCCAGGGCAGGTACAGCACGGGGTTAGATACAGAGTGAAGCTCCCTCTACACTGTCCCCATCAAACACTCCCAGGGCAGGTACAGCACGGGTTAGATACAGAGTAAAGCTCCCTCCACACTGTCCCATCAAACACTCCCAGGGCAGGTACAGCACGGGGTTAGATACAGAGTAAAGCTCCCTCTACACTGCCCCATCAAACACTCCCAGGGCAGGTACAGCACGGGTTAGATACAGAGTAAAGCTCCCTCTACACTGTCCCATCAAACACTCCCAGGGCAGGTACAGCATGGGTTAGATACAGAGTAAAGCTCCCTCTACACTGTCCCATCAAACACTCCCAGGGCAGGTACAGCACTGGGTTAGATACAGAGTAAAGCTCCCTCTACACTGTCCCATCAAACACTCCCAGGGCAGGTACAGCACGGGGTTAGATGCAGAGTAAAGCTCCCTCTGCACTGTCCCATCAAACACTCCCAGGGCAGGTACAGCACGGGGTTAGATACAGAGTAAAGCTCCCTCTACACTGTCCCATCAAACCCTCCCAGGGCAGGTACAGCACGGGTTAGATACAGAGTAAAGCTCCCTCTACACTGTCCCATCAAACACTCCCAGGGCAGGTACAGCACGGGGTTAGATACAGAGTAAAGCTCCCTCTACACTGTCCCATCAAACACTCCCAGGGCAGGTACAGCACGGGTTAGATACAGAGTAAAGCTCCCTCTACACTGTCCCATCAAACACTCCCAGGACAGGTACAGCACAGGTTAGATACAGAGTAAAGCTCCCTCTACACTGTCCCATCAAACACTCCCAGGACAGGTACAGCACGGGTTAGATACAGAGTAAAGCTCCCTCTACACTGTCCCATCAAACACTCCCAGGGCACGTACAGCACGGGTTAGATACAGAGTAAAGCTCCCTCTACACTGTCCCATCAAACACTCCCAGGGCAGGTACAGCATGGGTTAGATACAGAGTAAAGCTCCCTCTACACTGTCCCATCAAACACTCCCAGGGCAGGTACAGCACTGGGTTAGATACAGAGTAAAGCTCCCTCTACACTGTCCCATCAAACACTCCCAGGGCAGGTACAGCACGGGGTTAGATGCAGAGTAAAGCTCCCTCTGCACTGTCCCATCAAACACTCCCAGGGCAGGTACAGCACGGGGTTAGATACAGAGTAAAGCTCCCTCTACACTGTCCCATCAAACACTCCCAGGGCAGGTACAGCACGGGTTAGATACAGAGTAAAGCTCCCTCTACACTGTCCCATCAAACACTCCCAGGGCAGGTACAGCATGGGTTAGATACAGAGTAAAGCTCCCTCTACACTGTCCCATCAAACACTCCCAGGGCAGGTACAGCACGGGTTAGATACAGAGTAAAGCTCCCTCTACACTGTCCCATCAAACACTCCCAGGGCAGGTAGAGCACGGGTTAGATACAGAGTAAAGCTCCCTCTACACTGTCCCGTCAAACACTCCCAGGGCAGGTAGAGCACGGGTTAGATACAGAGTAAAGCTCCCTCTACACTGTCCCATCAAACACTCCCAGGGCAGGTACAGCACGGGGTTAGATACAGAGTAAAGCTCCCTCTACACTGTCCCATCAAACACTCCCGGGGCAGGTACAGCACGGGTTAGATACAGAGTAAAGCTCCCTCTACACTGTCCCATCAAACACTCCCAGGGCAGGTACAGCACGGGGTTAGATACAGAGTAAAGCTCCCTCTACACTGTCCCATCAAACACTCCCAGGGCAGCTACAGCACGGGGTTAGATACAGAGTAAAGCTCCCTCTACACTGTCCCATCAAACACTCCCAGGGCAGGTACAGCACGGGGTTAGATACAGAGTAAAGCTCCCTCTACACTGTCCCATCAAACACTCCCAGGGCAGGTACAGCACGGGTTAGATACAGAGTAAAGCTCCCCCTGCACTGTCCCGGAGCTCTGTATCTAACCCGTGCCGGTCCTGCCCTGGGAATTAAACTCGGTATAAATGTCTGCTTAGCAGTGGTGCTGATCTGTTGCTGTTTAAAGTGTGTTGCCCTCCCCTGTACTGGTGACCCTGAGCTCCGCGCATCGCTGCTCCACACTCTGTGTTGTGTTTCTCTGTGTGTTGCAGCTGCAGTTCCCGCTGCCGGAATTCATCGTCGCAATGGGCTTCTTCCTGGTGCTGATCATGGAGCAGATCGTGTTGGCCTGCCGCGATCAGTCGCGGAACCTCGAGGAGACCAGGGCCCTGCTGGGCAGGTCGACCAGCGGGAACCTGCATTCGCAGCACCACCTGGGCCCGGGCGAGAGCGGCTCTCCGCGCGAGGAGGCCGGGCCTCACGTCCACGTGGACTTCAACTCGCACTCGGCCATCCGCTGCTTCGTGCTGGTGCTGTCGCTGTCCCTGCACTCGGTCTTCGAGGGGCTGGCGGTGGGGCTGCAGGAGGCCAGCTCCAAGGTGGTGGAGATCTGCATCGCCCTCTCGGTCCACAAGTGCATCATCGCCTTCAGCCTGACCCTGAAGCTGGTGCAGAGCCGGCTGAAGCGGACGGCGGTGGTCTGCTGCATCATCGCCTTCGCCGTCATGTCCCCCCTGGGGATCGGGCTGGGCATCGTGCTGACCGAGGACTCCAGCCACCAGCTGGTCTGCAGCGTGCTGGAGGGCGTGGCCACGGGAACCTTCATCTACATCACCTTCATGGAGATCCTGCCTCACGAACTCAACTCCTCCGACCAGCGCATCTGTAAAGTCATCATGCTGATCCTGGGCTTTGCCCTGGTCACCGGGGTCCTTTTCATTAAGGTGTAAGGTCTGTGTGAGTGGGATGGATTGTTTACATGTGTCCCAACACACTCCCATTTCAAATTCACCATCTCAAGTCAGCTCTGGCTCCGTTTCAACTATCCTTTCCGCCCCACTTTAACCTCTCATTTCAGTTCCTGAAATTTTAGGTGCATAGGAACAGGAGGAGGCCATTCAGCCCCTTCATAGAAGATAGGAGGAGTAGGCCATTCGGCCCCTCGAGCCTGCTCCGCCATTCAATGCGATCATGGCTGATCATCCAAATTCAGTACCCTGTCCCTGCTTTCTCCCCATATCCCTTGATCCCTTTAGCCTTAAGAAATATATCCAACTCCTTCTTGAATATATTTAATGAACTGGCCTCCACCACCCTCTGTGGTAGAGAATTCCACAGGTTCACCACTCTGGGTGAAGAAATTCCTCCTCATCTCTGTCCTAAATGGCTTACCCCTTATCCTTAGACTGTGACCCCTGGTTCTGGACTCCCCGACCATCGGGAACATCCTTCCTGCATCTAGTCTGTCCAGTCCTGTTAGAATTTTATAAGTTTCAATGAGATCCCCTCTCATTCTTCTAAACTCCAGCGAGTATAAGCCCAATCGACCCAATCTCTCCTCATACGTCATTCCTGCCATCCCAGGTATCAGCCTGGTGAATCTTCACTGCACTCCCTCCGTGGCAAGAACATCCTTCCTCAGATAAGGCGACTAAAACTGCACACAATACTCAACGTGTGGTCTCACCAAGGCCCTGTACAACTCCAGCAAGACATCCTTGCTCCTGTACTCGAACCCTCTCGCTACGAAGGCCAACATACCATTTGCCTTCTTAACCGCCTGCTGCACCTGCATGCTTACCTTCAGCGACTGGTGCACAAGGGCACCCAGGTCTCGTTGCACTGCCCCTTCTCCCAATCTATTGCCATTCAGATAATAATCTGCCTTCCTGTTTTTGCCACCAAAGTGGATAACCTCGCATTTATCCACATTATACTGCATCTGCCCAATCACCCAACCTGTCCAAATCATACTGGAGTTTCTCAGCATCCTCCTCACAGCACACACGCCCACCCAGCTTTGTGTCGTCTGCAAACCTGTTCCGCCATTCAGTGAGATCACGGCTGATCTGTATCCTAACTCCACCCACCCACCTTGGCTCCATATCACTCAACACCTTTGACTAGCAAAAATCTCGGTCTCTGTTTTAAAATTATTACTTGATCTTGGCATCGACTGCTTTTTGTGGGCGAGAGTTCCATGCTTCTACCATGTGAAGAAGTGTTTCCTAACTTCTCTGCTGAACGGCCTGGCTCTGATTTTATGGTGACGTCCCCTTCTCCTGGACTCCCCCCCCCCCCCCCCCCCCCCCCCCGGAAAAAGTTTCTATCTACCCTATTGGTTCCTTTCAAATCCTAAAAGCCTCAATCAAATCACCCCTTAACCTTCTATATTTTTGCCTCAAGCTCCAGGGTCCTTTCTCAAGCTCCAGTTTTATTTCCCATTCCTGTCCACACTGAAAGCCCAACCTCGGAGCGACCGATTGCTCCCCGAGCGGTTGTGTAAATGCCCAATGGTCTGTTACTGCACGGAGTGCAGCTCGGAACCGAAGCGGCTGTGGTTACAGCGAGTTGGCAGTTTCGAGGACGGCCCGCTGTCCCGACAACAACGTCGTCGGCTTTTTGGTGTCTAAGAGTCGATGCTGAATGAAGCCGCGCGGGCATAAACCTCGGGCCCCGCGCAGACATAAATCCCGGGCCCCGCGCGGACATGGGCCCCGCGCGGACATGGGCCCCGCGCGGACACAAACCCCGGGCCCCGCGCGGACACAAACCCCGGGCCCCGCGCGGACACAAACCCCGGGCCCCGCGCGGGCATGACCCCGGGCCCCGCGCCGATATGACCAATGTACATCTCACGGGGCGAGTGCTTGGACATCCCGCTGCCATGTTCCAGGTGTGTGTATTTCGCAAACGTCGGACCAGCAATGTTTGGGAGTCGGGGCTGTGAATTCCGGCTTCAGGGAGATTTCTTCTCCCTATGAGCGCTCCCAGCAGCCAAGAGTTTACGTTTTAGAAGAATTCTGATTCTCACTAAACGTGGAGAACTCCTAACTGTGTGATTTCTACTTTTAAGAGACTGTTTTCGAAGGGTCTGTCTGGCGTGGAGCTGGAGGTGTCCAGACGGCTGGCCTGACGATGGAGCTCCCTCAAATGGCACAGATAACGACTGCAACAGTCCAATTAACTCCTCCAGTCCAATTAACTCCTCCAGTCCAATTAACTCCTCCAGTCCAATTAACTCCAGTCCAATTAACTCCAGTCCAATTAACTCCTCCAGTCCAATTAACTCCTCCAGTCCAATTAACTCCTCCAGTCCAATTAACTCCTCCAGTCCAATTAACTCCTCCAGTCCAACGGGTTTAATACCGGGACGTGTTTCTGGTCCTACTTCCCCCTCCAAACATTGCACCTCGCAGCTCAGACCTGTTGATTTCACCTCGCACATTGTGTATCTAGATTTACACTCTGAACACTAACCTCATTACTGGTAACTTTTGATATAGCACCTTATCATCGCAGAAACATCTGGGACGCGCTTTCGGCAATGAATAACTATTTTGTAGTGACGTATCTTGTGTAGGTTAAAACCGCTAGACGTTAACGCCTGAATATGTAACATTCCTGGGATTTAAAGGGGCAGGATGCGGCCCACTGAGTGAAGGTTCAGTCTAAAACCATAGCCCTTTCCCCCCCCCCCCCCCCCCCCCCCCCCCAAAAACCGTTGGTAAAATATACTGGGCTAAAGATAGCGAGCCAGGAACACGAGCGGGTCAGACTGCCGAGGCTGCAAATGTGAAATTCAGAACAGAAAATGCTGGGAACACTCAGTGGGTCGGACAGCATCTGTGGAGAGAGAAACAGAGTTAATGTTTCAGCTCGATGACCTTTTTTTATCAGTTCTGATCGACCTGAAACGTTAACTCTGTTTCTCTCTCTCTCTCTCTCTCTCTCTCTCTCCCCACAGGCCCCGCCTGACCTGCTAAGTGTTTCCAGCATTTTTCTGTTCTTATTTCGGATGAGACAGAAAACGGCCGTGGTTCGTGATGCATTGGACCCGAAAAGCTTTGAACGCCCTGCCGCGCCAGCGCGCGCTGTGGAAAATCCGCCGCATCCTCGGCAATAAAGCACATCCCGGAACGTCTCGTGCAGACGCGGATCTGGCCGGCCAAGAGTCGGGGGTCCGGCGGGTTGGCTGGCGAGTGGTCCCGAGTCCCGCAGCGCCGCCGCTCCCCAGCTGGGGGTTTGCGGTGGTGGAAGTGTCCTTTCACCCCCCCCCAAGGCTGAATTGCCGTCCCCACTCTCCCCGTCTATCCTGCTGCGGGACTGTTGGGAAATGAGTGCATGCTCTGTCGTGCAGTCACACGGTTACTAAAACACAGACCGGGGGAAATGGACCCAAAGATGTGCGGGTTAGGTTGATTGGCTATGATAAATTGACCCTTAGTGTTAGGGGGATTAAATACGTGGGGTTACGGGGATAGGGTGGGATATGTGATGGTGTAGGGGTTACGGGGATCGGGTGGGATATGTGTCGGTGCAGGCTCGATGGGCCGAAATGGCCTCTATCTGCACTGTGGGGTTTCTCTGATTTCTGTGATTCTGTGATTTCTGTGAAATGCTAGTTTAAAAATATTTTTAACTGATCATGCTCTTCCAAAAGGTTACAGCAAACTTCCTCTATTTTATGAACACTGGTGGCATTTTAATCTTTGATGTATTAGAACAGATATAATCTTTGGGTAGCCCAGTCCTGTGATTGTCTAGAACATAGATTGTAACATTTAATAGTGCGCTGCACATTCAACCTGTAATCAGCCAGGGTTCCTGCTCCTGATCACTGTCCAGTGACCCCTGGGTTAGAGAGAGGGGAAATCAGCCAGGGTTCCTGCTCCTGATCACTGTCCAGTGACCCCTGGGTTAGAGAGAGGGGAAATCAGCCAGGGTTCCTGCTCCTGATCACTGCCCAGTGACCCCTGGGTTAGAGAGAGAGGAAATCAGCCAGGGCTCCTGCTTCTGATCACTGTCCAGTGACCCCTGGGTTAGAGAGAGGGGAAATCAGCCAGGGTTCCTGATCACTGTCCAGTGACCCCTGGGTTAGAGAGAGGGGAAATCTGCCAGGGTTCCTGCCCCTGATCACTGCCCAGTGACCCCTGGGTTAGAGAGGGGGGAAATCAGCCAGGGTTCCTGCTCCTGGTCACTGCCCAGTAACCCCTTCTGGAAAAGTGGATGCTGGGTAAGTGCAGGAGCAGGCTCTGCTGTGATTCCCCCTGTGGTTCAGTAGCCTGCTGAGACTAAATAGCCAGGCGGGCAAGGTACTGGAGGGCAGATGATGCCCATTCAATTATTGCCCGCCAAGGAGTTGAGCGGATGGGGAATAACTGCTGAGGGACAAAAAGGTGGAAGCGATCCTTCAGTGCAATGAACATTCTCCAGTCGTGGCCATGCGTGACAGAGAATGAAGTGACAAGAGACTCCCTGCTCGTGGGACTAACCGATGAAAGGGCTTGTAGGGGCGGGGGGAGCCCGTGCCGGTATACTGTAACTCATTAACTGAGGTTTCAGACCTCTGACCTGAGGGATCAGCCTTGTGAAGGGATTGAGACCTGAATCTGGCTCTTCACTCTCTGATACTGACGGTCCTTGCTGCTATTTGCAGTCTTGAATTGTCTCCTGTCCAGCACTTGTTCGTAACTCAGTCGACAAGTCGTTCAGCCCAGCCTCGGCAGGTTGGGCTCTGATCTATTTTTTAAATTACATGTATAGATAATATTTAAAACAATGTTTTCAGCTTTATATTGCCAATTTCCCAGTAAGATTGTAAAACAAAAACAGCGAATGCTGGAAATGCTCAGCAGGTCAGGCAGCATCTGTGGAGAGAGGAACAGAGTTAACGTTTCAGGTTGATGACCCTTCGCCACTTCTGACGAAAGGTCATCGACCTGAAACGTTAACTCTGTTTCTCTCTCCACAGATGCTGCCGGACCTGCTGAGTATTTCCAGCATTTTCGGTTTTTATTTCAGATTTCCAGCATCCGCAGTATTTTGTTTTTGTAAAACGGTAAAACAGCTGTTTCTGCTGCTTTTAGTGATGATCATTTTTGTATAAATGTAACACTATTTTGTGTAGTTTTTGAGATTCAATAAAATTCTTCAGAAACCTTGTGTGACTTCAGTCTCGAACTAAGCGTTCACTGTAACTCACCGCTCCGGGTTTAGAGGGAGTGCTTCAGGCAGGTAATAGGATCCAGCTAACACATGAATCGGGAGCGGGATTCGGTCACTCGAGCTGCTCCACCATTCAATAAGATCACTGCTGATCTTCAACCTCAACTGCACTTTCCCACCTGCTCTTCATATCTCTTGATTTGCCTAAAGTCCAAAAATCTATCGATCTCGGCCTTGAATATACTCAACGACTGAGTCTCCACAGCCCTCTGGGGCAGAGAATTCCAAAGATTCACCGCCCTCAGTGAAGAAATTCCTCCTCATCTCAGTCCTCAATGGCCGACCCCTTATCCTGAGACTGTGACCCCTGGTCCTAGACTCTCCAGTCAGGGGAGACATTCTCCCTGCATCTAGTCTGTCAATTAAGGCGCTCCTTAAAACCAACCTCTGACCAAGCTTTTGGTCACCTGTCCTAATCTCTCCTTCTGTGGCTCAGTGTCGAATTTACGCTGCTGCGAAGCACCCTGTCAATCCCCCTCAGAATCTTGTATGTTTGAATGAGATCACCTCTCATTCTTCTAAACTCCAGAGAGTATCGGCCCAATCTACACAATCTCTCATCATAGGACAGCCCTCTCATCCTAGGGATTAATCGTGGAATACAGAGAAATCATTGAACGGTTTCATGAGGCTTTTTACATGAAAATAGTGCTGAAAAAAATGACAGCTTTTAACTTCTGCTTGGCTCCCTTTCTGTGTGTCTCACACACAAAGCTGATATTAAATCTTCTGCCACTCACAGTTGATATATCTTCTGTTATGTATATATATATAGAATAATAACAGACCTGGGGGTGTGTTACAGGCTGGAATCTCGGCAGGGGGTTTAGAAATAGAGTGATAGTGTGAGATTTGTTTATGAAACATGATTGATGACCCTGATGCTTTAAGTTCCTCGGAGTCCACATCACGGAAGACCTCTCCTGGTCCCTCAATACCTCCTCTCTGGTGAAGGCGGCCCAGCAGCGCCTATATTTCCTAAGGAGGCTGAAGGGATGTAACCTGTCACCCCTGATCCTCTCTAACTTTTACCGCTGCACAATAGAGAGCATCCTGACAAACTGTATCACAGTATGGTATAGCAGCTGTAGCTACTATGACCGGAAAGCCCTGCAGCGGGTAGTCAAAACTGCCCAACACATTACCGGCTATCGAGCACATATACCAGAAACGCTGTCTACGGAGGTCACGGTCCATCATCAAAGACCCTACCCACCCCAGCCACAGTCTGTTCGCCCTCCTGCCATCTGGGAGACGCTACAGATGCATTTGCACCCGTACGACCAGATTTAGGAACAGCTTCTTTCCCAGGGCTGTCATCCTACTGAACTCCACAAATAAACTCTAAAGCCTGCACATCTGCCAATGCACTTTATTATGTTTATGTTAATGTATTACAAGCCAAATGAATGTTGAATGTTTAAATGTCTTAATCTAAATGTACACTCTCGGGAGCCGCAAGCCTACATTTCGTTGTGCTGCACTTGTGCACTAACAATGACAATAAAGTTGATTATGATTATGATATAGAATGACAGAGACCTGGGGGTGTGTTACAGGCTGGAATCTAGGCGAGGGGTTCAGGGGGGTTACATATGGCATAGTGGTTAGCACTGTTGCCTCACAGCGCCAGAGACCCGGGTTCGAATCCGGCCTCGGGCGACTGTCTGTGTGGAGTTTGCACATTCTCCCCGTGTTTGCGTGGGTTTTCTCCGGGTGCTCCGGTTTCCTCCCACAGTCCAAAGATGTGCGGGTTAGGTTGATTGGCTATGATAAATTGACCCTTAGTGTTAGGGGGATTAAATACATGGGGTTACAGGGATAGGGTGGGATATGTGTTGGTGTAGGGGTTACGGGGATCGGGTGGGATATGTGTCGGTGCAGGCTCGATGGGCCGAAATGGCCTCTATCTGCACTGTGGGGTTTCTGTGATTTCTGTGATATAGAGTGATGGTGTGAGATTTGTTTATAAAACATTGATTGATGACACTGATGCTTCAGTGCCAGGGATGGCCTGTGGAGTGCAGTGGTGGTTGTGTGCAGTGACCAGCAATCTTTATTTGGAGTGGGATTCTGCCTTGTCCTGCCCACTCTGGTGGGACCAGAGGAGCAATTGCATCACTTTCAGCAGCTTGAACATTTACAAAACCGACTGCATCCTGCCATCACCTGAGACACTTGCTCAGGTGACAACCACAGGGCAATGCAATGGGCTGCGATACAAGCCAAGCAAATCAGAGTGAACTTGAAAGGGCTTTGGATTCAGGCGGTGGGCGTTTTGGACCGCTTGTAGTTTTACCGCCTCGCCCCGCTCACCTGTGCAGGCGGAAAGAAGAGGGGAGGCGGACTACAAGAGCCTGAAGGCATCGGGGCGGGGGTGGGGCGCGGTGCATCAGGGGAGCTGGAGTCAGGCAGGCCGCGGTGGGCGGCGGGAGTTGTAGTGCGGCTGCTGCGGCCGGGCAACAGGCGGGGGTTGGAGGAAGACTACAACTCCTGGGGTGCACGGCACGGCGAGGCGGGCGGGCGGCGCTGAGCATCAGGGGAGCTGGAGTCAGGCCGGCAGCGGCGGATGCCGGGACTTGTAGTCCGTCTGCCGGAGCGGGCAGCAGCCGATCAGCGGGCGAGGTGCGCGGAAAGACTACAACTCCCGCCGTGCGCGGCGAGGCGGGCGGCTTTATACTTTGTGCGTCTCTCTCTCGCTCTCTCACACTCGGTTTAATCGGGTTTTCTGCCGCTTCGCCTGCCCCGCCCGCACCGCCACCAACAAACACACACAGAAAAAAATATATATAAAACATGGCGGCCGGCAACAACCCGCGCAAATTCAGCGAGAAGATCGCGCTGCACAACCAGAAGCAGGCCGAGGAGACGGCCGCCTTCGAGGAGGTGATGATGGAGCTCAACAACTCGCGGGTAAGCAGCGGTTCCCCCATCGCTGCGGGGGGGTCAGGCCGGCAACTCAGGCCGCGGCCTAGCACGCAGGCCCCGGGCAGCTCGGCCACTCCCAGCCCGGGGATCTCGGCCTTCTCCCCCTCAAACACCACTGGGGTACAGTACTGGTGGGTACAGGTCTGTCACTGTATAACACGGGTACAGTACTGGTGGGTACAGGTCTGTCACGATAACACTGGGGTACAGTACTGGTGGGTACAGGTCTGTCACTGTATAACGGGTACAGTACTGGTGGGTACAGGTCTGTCACTGTATAACACGGGCACAGTACTGGTGGGTACAGGTCTGTCACTGTATAACACGGGTACAGTACTGGTGGGTACAGGTCTGTCACTGTATAACACGGGTACAATACTGGTGGGTACAGGTCTGTCACTATAACATGGGTACAGCACTGGTGGGTACAGGTCTGTCACTATAACACGGGTACAGTACTGGTGGGTACAGGTCTGTCACTGTATAACGGGTACAGCACTGGTGGGTACAGGTCTGTCACTGTACAACACTGGGGTACAGTACTGGTGGGTGCAGGTCTGTCACTATAACACTGGGGTACAGTACTGGTGGGTACAGGTCTGTCACTATAACACTGGGGTACAGTACTGGTGGGTGCAGGTCTGTCACTGTATAACACTGGTACAGTACTGGTGGGTACAGGTCTGTCACAGTATAACACTGGGGTACAGTACTGGTGGGTACAGGTCTGTCACTGTATAACACGGGTACAGTACTGGTGGGTACAGGTCTGTCACTGTATAACACTGGGGTACAGTACTGGTGGGTACTGGTCT
Organism: Somniosus microcephalus; assembly: GCF_052327205.1. Taxonomy (NCBI): domain Eukaryota; kingdom Metazoa; phylum Chordata; class Chondrichthyes; order Squaliformes; family Somniosidae; genus Somniosus; species Somniosus microcephalus. Next base: position 2,714,701 of record NW_028225185.1, read on the forward strand.
GTCACTATAACACTGGGGTACAGTACTGGTGGGTACAGGTCTGTCACTGTATAACACTGGGGTACAGTACTGGTGGGCACAGGTCTGTCACTGTATAACACGGGCACAGTACTGGTGCGTACAGGTCTGTCACTATAACACTGGGGTACAGTACTGGTGGGTACAGGTCTGTCACTGTATAACACGGGTACAGTACTGGTGGGTACAGGTCTGTCACTGTATAGCACTGGGGTACAGGTCTGTCACTATAATACTGGGGTACAGTACTGGGGGGGTACAGGTCTGTCACTTTATAACTGGGGTACAGTACTGGTGGGCACAGGTCTGTCACTATAACACTGGGGTACAGTACTGGTGGGCACTGGCCTGTCACTGTATAACACGGGTACAGTACTGGCGGGTACAGGTCTGTCACTGTATAACACTGGGGTACAGTACTGGTGGGTACAGGTCTGTCACTGTATAACACTGGGGTACAGTACTGGTGGGTACAGGTCTGTCACTGTATAACACTGGGGTACAGTACTGGTGGGTACAGGTCTGTCACTATAACACTGGGGTACATTACTGGTGGGTACAGGTCTGTCACTGTATAACACTGGGGTACAGTACTGGTGGGTACAGGTCTGTCACTGTATAACACGGGCACAGTACTGGTGGGTACAGGTCTGTCACTGTATAACACTGGTACAGTACTGGTGGGTACAGGTCTGTCACTGTATAACACTGGGGTACAGTACTGGTGGGTACAGGTCTGTCACTATAACACTGGGGTACAGTACTGGTGGGTACAGGTCTGTCACTGTATAACACTGGGGTACAGTACTAGTGGGTACAGGTCTGTCACTGTATAACATGGGTACAGTACTGGTGGGTACAGGTCTATCACTGTATAACACGGGTACAGTACTGGTGGGTACAGGTCTGTCACTGTATAACACTGGGGTACAGTACTGGTGGGTACAGGTCTGTCACTATAACACGGGTACAGTACTGGTGGGTACAGGTCTGTCACTGTATAACACTGGGTTCAGTACTGGTGGGTACAGTGTCACTGTATAACACTGGGGTACAGTACTGGTGGGTACAGGTCTGTCACTATATAACACGGGTACAGTACTGGTGGGTACAGGTCTATCACTATAACACGGATACAGTACTGGTGGGTACAGGTCTGTCACTGTATAACACTGGGGTACAGTACTGGTGGGTACAGGTCTGTCACTGTATAACACTGCGGTACAGTACTGGTGGGTACAGGTCTGTCACTGTATAACACGGGTACAGTACTGGTGGGTACAGGTCTGTCACTATAACACTGGGGTACAGTACTGGTGGGTACAGGTCTGTCACTGTATAACGGGTACAGCACTGGTGGGTACAGGTCTGTCACTGTATAACATGGGTACAATACTGGTGGGTACAGGTCTGTCACTATAACATGGGTACAGCACTGGTGTGTACAGGTCTGTCGCTGTATAACGCGTACAGTACTGGTGGGTACAGGTCTGTCAGTGTATAACGGGTACAGTACTGGGGGGGGTACAGGTCTGTCACTGTATAACTGGGGTACAGTACTGGTGGGTACAGGTCTGTCACTATAACACTGGGGTAGAGTACTGGTTGGCACTGGTCTGTCACTGTATAACACGGGTACAGTACTGGTGGGTACAGGTCTGTCACTGTATAACGGGTACAGTACTGGTGGGTACAGGTCTGTCACTGTATAACACGGGTACAATACTGGTGGGTACAGGTCTGTCACTGTATAACACTGGGGTACAGTACTGCTGGGCACTGGTCTGTCACTGTATAACACGGGTACAGTACTGGTGGGTACAGGTCTGTCACTGTATAACACTGGGGTACAGTACTGGTGGGTACAGGTCTGTCGCTGTATAACACTGGGGTACAGTACTGGTGGGTACAGGTCTGTCACTGTATAACCCGGGTACAGTACTGGTGGGTACAGGTCTGTCACTGTATAATACTGGGTTACAGTACTGGTGGGGACAGGTCTGTCACTGTATAACACTTGGGCACAGTACTGGTGGGTACAGGTCTGTCGCTGTATAACACTGGGGTACAGTACTGGTGGGTACAGGTCTGTCACTATAACACTGGGGTACAGTACTGGTGGGTACAGGTCTGTCACTGTATAACACGGTTACAGTACTGGTGGGTACAGGCCTGTCACTGTGTAACACTGCGGTACAGTACTGGTGGGTACAGGTCTGTCACTGTATAACACTGGGGCACAGTACTGGTGGGTACAAGTCTGTCCCTGTATAACACTGTGGTACAGTACTGGTGGGTACAGGTCTGTCACTGTATAACACTGGGGTACAGTACTGGTGTGTACAGGTCTGTCACTATAACACTGGGGTACAGTACTGGTGGGTACAGGTCTGTTGCTGTATAACACGGGGGTGCAGTACTGGTGGGTACAGGTCTGTCACTAACACTGGGGTACAGTTCTGGTGGGTACAGGTCTGTCACTGTATAACACTGGGGTACAGTACTGGTGGGTACAGGCCTGTCACTGTATAACACTGGGGTACAGTACTGGTGGGTGCAGGTCTGTCACTGTATAACACGGGTACAGTACTGGTGGGTACAGGTCTGTCACTGTGTAACACTGGGGTACAGTACTGGTGGGTACAGGTCTGTCACTGTATAGCACTGGGGTACAGTACTGTTGGGTACAGGTCTGTCACTATAACACTGGGGTACAGTACTGGGGGGGTACAGGTCTGTCACTTTATAACTGGGGCACAGTACTGGTGGGCACAGGCCTGTCACTGTATAACACGGGTACAGTACTGGTGGGTACAGGTCTGTCACTGTATAACACTGGGGTACAGTACTGGTGGGTACAGGTCTGTCACTGTATAACACTGGGGTACAGTACTGGTGGGTACAGGCCTATCACTATAACACTGGGGTACAGTACTGGTGGGTACAGGTCTGTCGCTGTATAACACTGGGGTACACTACTGGTGGGTACAGGTCCGTCACTGTATAACCCGGGTACAGTACTGGTGGGTACAGGTCTGTCACTGTATAATACTGGGTTACAGTACTGGTGGGTACAGGTCTGTCACTGTATAACACTGGGGTACAGTACTGGTGGGTACAGGTCTGTCACTATATAACACGGGTACAGTACTGGTGGGTACAGGTCTATCACTGTATAACACGGATACAGTACTGGTGGGTACAGGTCTGTCACTGTATAACACTGGTGTACAGTACTTGTGGGTACAGGTCTGTCACTGTATAACACTGGGGTACAGTACTGGTGGGTACAGGTCTGTCACTGTATAACACTGGGGTACAGTACTGGTGGGTACAGGTCTGTCACTGTATAACACGGGTACAGTACTGGTGGGTACAGGTCTGTCACTGTATAACACTGGGGTACCGTACTGGTGGGTACAGGTCTGTCGCTGTATAACGCGTACAGTACTGGTGGGTACAGGTCTGTCACTGTATAACACGGGCACAGTACTGGTGGGTACAGGTCTGTCGCTGTATAACACTGGGGTACAGTACTGGTGGGTACAGGTCTGTCACTGTATAACACGGGCACAGTACTGGTGGGTACAGGTCTGTCGCTGTATAACACTGGGGTACAGTACTGGTGGGTACAGGTCTGTCACTGTATAATACTGGGTTACAGTACTGGTGGGTACAGGTCTGTCACTGTATAACACTGGGGCACAGTACTGGTGGGTACAGGTCTGTTGCTGTGTAACACGGGGGTACAGTACTGGTGGGTACAGGTCTGTCACTATATAACACGGGTACAGTACTGGTGGGTACAGGTCTATCACTGTATAACACGGATACAGTACTGGTGGGTACAGGTCTGTCACTGTATAACACTGGGGTACAGTACTGGTGGGTACAGGTCTGTCACTGTATAACACTGCGGTACAGTACTGGTGGGTACAGGTCTGTCACTGTATAACACGGGTACAGTACTGGTGGGTACAGGTCTGTCACTATAACACTGGGGTACAGTACTGGTGGGTACAGGTCTGTCACTGTATAACGGGTACAGTACTGGTGGGTACAGGTCTGTCACTGTATAACATGGGTACAATACTGGTGGGTACAGGTCTGTCACTATAACATGGGTACAGCACTGGTGGGTACAGGTCTGTCACTGTATAACACTGGGGTACAGTACTGGTGGGTACAGGTCTGTCACTGTATAACACTGGGGTACAGTACTGGTGGGTACAGGTCTGTCACTGTATAACACTGCGGTACAGCACTGGTGGGTACAGGTCTGTCACTGTATAACACTGCGGTACAGTACTGGTGGGTACAGGTCTGTCACTGTATAATGGGTACAGCACTGGTGGGTACAGGTCTGTCACTGTACAACACTGGGGTACAGTACTGGTGGGTGCAGGTCTGTCACTGTATAACACTGGTACAGTACTGGTGGGTACAGGTCTGTCACAGTATAACACTGGGGTACAGTACTGGTGGGTACAGGTCTGTCACTGTATAACACTGGGGTACAGTACTGGTGGATACAGGTCTGTCACTGTATAACACGGGTACAGTACTGGTGGGTACAGGTCTGTCACTGTATAACGAGTACAGTACTGGTGGGTACAGGTCTGTCACTGTATAACACTGGGGTACAGTACTGGTGGGTACAGGTCTGTCACTGTATAACACTGGGGTACAGTACTGGTGGGTACTGGTCTGTCACTATAACACTGGTGTACAGTACTGGTGGGTACAGGTCTGTCACTGTATAACACTGGGGTACAGTACTGGTGGGCACAGGTCTGTCACTGTATAACACGGGCACAGTACTGGTGGGTACAGGTCTGTCACTATAACACTGGGGCGTGGTAAACCACTGTTTGTATTCCTGTTTGTCCTGTTTGTTTTCCACTGTGTATATGCCTGGACATGCCTCGGCTGACTCCTCCCACAGGTCCAAGTATAAAGGTGACTGCTCCCCAGCCCTTAGTATCATGGACCGGTCGACCACGCGAGGCAGACCTCCATTCTGTTGTTAATAAAAGCCTTTAGTTACTCTTCTAACTCTCAGTCTTTTATGAGTAATTGATAGCGCATCATGGGGTACAGTACTGGTGGGTACAGGTCTGTCACTGTATAACACTGGGGTACAGTACTGGTGGGTACAGGTCTGTCACTGTATAACACTGTGGTACAGTACTGGTGGGTACAGGTCTGTCACTGTATAACACTGGGGTACAGTACTGGTGGGTACAGGTCTGTCACTGTATAACACTGGGGTACAGTACTGGTCTGTCACTATAACACTGGGGTACAGTACTGGTGGGTACAGGTCTGTCACTGTATAACACTGGGGTACAGTACTGGTGGGTACAGGTCTGTCACTGTATAACACGGGTACAGTACTGGTGGGTACAGGTCTGTCACTGCATAACACTGGGGTACCGTACTGGTGGGTACAGGTCTGTCGCTGTATAACGCGTACAGTACTGGTGGGTACAGGTCTGTCAGTGTATAACGGGTACAGTACTGGGGGGGTACAGGTCTGTCACTGTATAACTGGGGTACAGTACTGGTGGGTACAGGTCTGTCACTATAACACTGGGGTACAGTACTGGTTGGCACTGGTCTGTCACTGTATAACACGGGTACAGTACTGGTGGGTACAGGTCTGTCACTGTATAACGGGTACAGTACTGGTGGGTACAGGTCTGTCACTAACACTGGGGTACAGTACTGGTGGGTACAGGTCTGTCACTGTATAACACGGGTACAATACTGGTGGGTACAGGTCTGTCACTGTTTCACACTGGGGTACAGTACTGCTGGGCACTGGTCTGTCACTATAACACTGGGGTACAGTACTGGTGGGTACAGGTCTGTCGCTGTATAACACTGGGGTACAGTACTGGTGGGTACAGGTCTGTCACTGTATAACCCGGGTACAGTACTGGTGGGTACAGGTCTGTCACTGTATAATACTGGGTTACAGTACTGGTGGGTACAGGTCTGTCACTGTATAACACTGGGGCACAGTACTGGTGGGTACAGGTCTGTCGCTGTATAACACGGGGGTACAGTACTGGTGGGTACAGGTCTGTCACTGTATAACACTGGGGTACAGTACTGGTGGGTACAGGTCTGTCACTATAACACTGGGGTACAGTACTGGTGGGTACAGGTCTGTCACTGTATAACACGGTTACAGTACTGGTGGGTACAGGTCTGTCACTGTATAACACTGGGGTACAGTACTGGTGGGTACAGGTCTGTCATTATAACACTGGGGTACAGTACTGGTGGGTACAGGTCTGTCACTGTATAACACGGTTACAGTACTGGTGGGTACAGGCCTGTCACTATAACACTGGGGTACAGTACTGGTGGGTACAGGACTGTCACTGTGTAACACTGCGGTACAGTACTGGTGGGTACAGGTCTGTCACTGTATAACACTGGGGCACAGTACTGGTGGGTACAGGTCTGTCACTGTATAACTGGGGTACAGTACTGGTGGGTACAGGTCTGTCACTGTATAACACTGGGGTACAGTACTGGTGGGTACAGGTCTGTCCCTGTATAACACTGTGGTACAGTACTGGTGGGTACAGGTCTGTCACTGTATAACACTGGGGTACAGTACTGGTGGGTACAGGTCTGTCCCTGTATAACACTGGGGTACAGTACTGGTGGGTACAGGTCTGTCACTATAACACTGGGGTACAGTTCTGGTGGGTACAGGTCTGTCACTATAACACTGGGGTACACAGTACTGGTGTGTACAGGTCTGTCACTATAACACGGGTACAGTACTGGTGGGTACAGGTCTGTTGCTGTATAACACGGGGGTGCAGTACTGGTGGGTACAGGTCTGTCACTAACACTGGGGTACAGTTCTGGTGGGTACAGGTCTGTCACTGTATAACACTGGGGTACAGTACTGGTGGGTACAGGCCTGTCACTGTATAACACTGGGGTACAGTACTGGTGGGTGCAGGTCTGTCACTGTATAACACGGGTACAGTACTGGTGGGTACAGGTCTGTCACTGTATAGCACTGGGGTACAGTACTGGTGGGTACAGGTCTGTCACTGTATAGCACTGGGGTACAGTACAGGTGGGTACAGGTCTGTCACTATAACACTGGGGTACAGTACTGGGGGGGTACAGGTCTGTCACTTTATAACTGGGGCACAGTACTGGTGGGCACAGGTCTGTCACTATAACACTGGGGTACAGTACTGGTGGGCACTGGCCTGTCACTGTATAACACGGGTACAGTACTGGCGGGTACAGGTCTGTCACTGTATAACACTGGGGTACAGTACTGGTGGGTACAGGTCTGTCACTGTATAACACTGGGGTACAGTACTGGTGGGTACAGGTCTGTCACTGTATAACACTGGGGTACAGTACTGGTGGGTACAGGTCTGTCACTATGACACTGGGGTACAGTACTGGTGGGTACAGGTCTGTCGCTGTATAACACTGGGGTACACTACTGGTGGGTACAGGTCCGTCACTGTATAACCCGGGTACAGTACTGGTGGGTACAGGTCTGTCACTGTATAATACTGGGTTACAGTACTGGTGGGTACAGGTCTGTCACTGTATAACACTGGGGTACAGTACTGGTGGGTACAGGTCTGTCACTATATAACACGGGTACAGTACTGGTGGGTACAGGTCTATCACTGTATAACACGGATACAGTACTGGTGGGTACAGGTCTGTCACTGTATAACACTGGTGTACAGTACTTGTGGGTGCAGGTCTGTCACTGTATAACACTGCGGTACAGTACTGGTGGGTACAGGTCAGTCACTATAACACGGGTACAGTACTGGTGGGTACAGGTCTGTCACTGTATAACGGGTACAGTACTGGTGGGTACAGGTCTGTCACTGTATAACACGGGTACAATACTGGTGGGTACAGGTCTGTCACTATAACATGGGTACAGCACTGGTGGGTACAGGTCTGTCACTGTATAACACGGGTACAGTACTGGTGGGTACAGGTCTGTCACTGTATAACACTGGGGTACAGTACTGGTGGGTACAGGTCTGTCACTGTATAACGGGTACAGCACTGGTGGGTACAGGTCTGTCACTACAACACTGGGGTACAGTACTGGTGGGTGCAGGTCTGTCACTATAACACTGGGGTACAGTACTGGTGGGTGCAGGTCTGTCACTGTATAACACTGGTACAGTACTGGTGGGTACAGGTCTGTCACAGTATAACACTGGGGTACAGTACTGGTGGGTACAGGTCTGTCACTGTATAACACTGGGGTACAGTACTGGTGGGTACAGGTCTGTCATTGTATAACGGGTACAGTACTGGTGGGTACAGTTCTGTCACTGTATAACACGGGTACAGTACTGGTGGGTACAGGTCTGTCACTGTATAACACTGGGGTACCGTACTGGTGGGTACAGGTCTGTCGCTGTATAAAGCGTACAGTACTGGTGGGTACAGGTCTGTCAGTGTATAACGGGTACAGTACTGGGGGGGTACAGGTCTGTCACTGTATAACTGGGGTACAGTACTGGTGGGTACAGGTCTGTCACTATAACACTGGGGTACAGTACTGGTTGGCACTGGTCTGTCACTGTATAACACGGGTACAGTACTGGTGGGTACAGGTCTGTCACTGTATAACACGGGTACAGTACTGGTGGGTACAGGTCTGTCACTAACACTGGGGTACAGTACTGGTGGGTACAGGTCTGTCACTGTATAACACGGGTACAATACTGGTGGGTACAGGTCTGTCACTGTATAACACTGGGGTACAGTACTGCTGGGCACTGGTCTGTCACTGTATAACACTGGGGTACAGTACTGGTGGGTACAGGTCTGTCACTGTATAACACTGGGGCACAGTACTGGTGGGTACAGGTCTGTCGCTGTGTAACACTGGGGTACAGTACTGGTGGGTACAGGTCTGTCACTATAACCCGGGTACAGTACTGGTGGGTACAGGTCTGTCACTGTATAATACTGGGTTACAGTACTGGTGGGTACAGGTCTGTCACTGTATAACACTGGGGCACAGTACTGGTGGGTACAGGTCTGTCGCTGTATAACACGGGGGTACAGTACTGGTGGGTACAGGCCTGTCACTGTATAACACTGGGGTACAGTACTGGTGGGTACAGGTCTGTCACTGTATAACACGGTTACAGTACTGGTGGGTACAGGCCTGTCACTGTGTAACACTGCGGTACAGTACTGGTGGGTACAGGTCTGTCACTGTATAACACTGGGGTACAGTACTGGTGGGTACAGGTCTGTCACTGTATAACACTGGGGTACAGTACAGGTGGGTACAGGTCTGTCACTGTAGAACACTGGGGTACAGAACTGGTGGGTACAGGACTGTCACTGTAGAACACTGGGGTACAGTACTGGTGGGTACAGGTCTGTCACTGTATAACACTGGGGCACAGTACTGGTGGGTACAGGTCTGTCACTGTGTAACACTGGGCTACAGTACTGGTGGGTCCAGGTCTGTCACTATAACACTGGGGTACAGTACTGGTGGGTACAGGTCTGTCACTGTATAACGGGTACAGTACTGGTGGGTACAGGTCTGTCACTGTATAACACTTGGGTACAGTACTGGTGGGTACAGGTCTGTCACTGTATAACACTGGGGCACAGTACTGGCGGGTACAGGTCTGTCCCTGTATAACACTGGGGTGCAGTACTGGTGGGTACAGGTCTGTCACTGTATAACACGGGTACAGTACTGGTGGGTACAGGTCTGTCACTGTATAACACGGGTACAGTACTGGTGGGTACAGGTCTGTCACTGTATAACACTGGGGTACAGTACTGGTGGGTACAGGTCTGTCACTATAACACTGGGGTACAGTACTGGTGGGTACAGGTCTGTCACTGTATAACGGGTACAGCACTGGTGGGTACAGGTCTGTCACTGTATAACACGGGTACAGCACTGGTGGGTACAGGTCTGTCACTGTATAACACTGGGGTACAGTACTGGTGGGTACAGGTCTGTCACTATAACACTGGGGTAAAGTACTGGTGGGTACAGGTCTGTCACTATAATACTGGCGTACAGTACTGGTGGGTACAGGACTGTCACTGTATAACACTGGGGTGCAGTACTGGTGGGTACAGGTCTGTCACTGTATAACACTGGGGTACAGGTCTGTCACTGTATAACGGGTACAGTACTGGTGGGTACAGGTCTGTCACTAACACTGGGGTACAGTACTGGTGGGTACAGGTCTGTCACTATAACACTGGGGTACAGTACTGGTGGGTACAGGTCTGTCACTGTATAACACTGGGGTACAGTACTGGTGGGTACAGGTCTGTCACTGTATCACTGGGGTACAGTACTGGTGGGTACAGGTCTGTCACTATAACACGGGTACAGTACTGGTGGGTACAGGTCTGTCACTAACACTGGGGTACAGTACTGGTGGGTACAGGTCTGTCGCTGTATAACTGGGGGACAGTACTGGTGGGTACAGGTCTGTCACTATAATACTGGGGTACAGTACTGGTGGGTACAAGTGTCACTATAACACGGGTACAGTACTGGTGGGTACAGGTCTGTCACTGTGTAACACTGGGGTACAGTACTGGCGGGTACAGGTCTGTCACTGTATTTCACTGGTACAGTACTGGCGGGTACAGGTCTGTCACTGTATAACCTGGGTACAGTACTGGTGGGTACAGGTCTGTCACTATAACACTGGGGTACAGTTCTGGTGGGTACAGGTCTGTCACTATAACACTGGGGTACAGTACTGGTGGGTACAGGTCTGTCACTGTATAACACGGTTACAGTACTGGTGGGTACAGGCCTGTCACTGTGTAACACTGCGGTACAGTACTGGTGGGTACAGGTCTGTCGCTGTATAACACGGGGGTACAGTACTGGTGGGTACAGGTCTGTCACTAACACTGGGGTACAGTACTGGTGGGTACAGGTCTGTCACTATAACACTGGGGTACAGTACTGGTGGGTACAGGTCTGTCACTGTATAACACGGTTACAGTACTGGTGGGTACAGGCCTGTCACTGTGTAACACTGCGGTACAGTAGTGGTGGGTACAGGTCTGTCACTGTATAACACTGGGGTACAGTACTGGTGGGTACAGGTCTGTCACTGTATAACACTGGGGCACAGTACTGGTGGGTACAGGTCTGTCCCTGTCTAACACTGTGGTACAGTACTGGTGGGTACAGGTCTGTCACTATAACACTGGGGTACAGTACTGGTGGGTACAGGTCTGTCACGATAACACTGGGGTACAGTACTGGTGGGTACAGGTCCGTTGCTGTATAACACGGGGGTGCAGTACTGGTGGGTACAGGTCTGTCACTAACACTGGGGTACAGTACTGGTGGGTACAGGTCTGTCACTATAACACTGGGGTACAGTTCTGGTCGGTACAGGTCTGTCACTATAACACTGGGGTACAGTACTGGTGGGCACTGGTCTGTCACTGTATAACACGGGTACAGTACTGGTGGGGACAGGTCTGTCACTAACACTGGGGTACAGTACTGGTGGGTACAGGTCTGTCACTATAACACGGGTACAGTACTGGTGGGCACTGGTCTGTCACTGTATAATACGGGTACAGTACTGGTGGGTACAGGTCTGTCACTGTATAACACTTGGGTACAGTACTGGTGGGTACAGGTCTGTCACTGTATAACACTGGGGCACAGTACTGGCGGGTACAGGTCTGTCCCTGTATAACACTGGGGTGCAGTACTGGTGGGTACAGGTCTGTCACTGTATAACACGGGTACAGTACTGGTGGGTACAGGTCTGTCACTGTATAACACGGGTACAGTACTGGTGGGTACAGGTCTGTCACTGTATAACACTGGGGTACAGTACTGGTGGGTACAGGTCTGTCACTATAACACTGGGGTACAGTACTGGTGGGTACAGGTCTGTCACTGTATAACGGGTACAGCACTGGTGGGTACAGGTCTGTCACTGTATAACACGGGTACAGCACTGGTGGGTACAGGTCTGTCACTGTATAACACTGGGGTACAGTACTGGTGGGTACAGGTCTGTCACTATAACACTGGGGTAAAGTACTGGTGGGTACAGGTCTGTCACTATAATACTGGCGTACAGTACTGGTGGGTACAGGACTGTCACTGTATAACACTGGGGTGCAGTACTGGTGGGTACAGGTCTGTCACTGTATAACACTGGGGTACAGTACTGGTGGGTACAGGTCTGTCACTGTATAACGGGTACAGTACTGGTGGGTACAGGTCTGTCACTAACACTGGGGTACAGTACTGGTGGGTACAGGTCTGTCACTATAACACTGGGGTACAGTACTGGTGGGTACAGGTCTGTCACTGTATAACACTGGGGTACAGTACTGGTGGGTACAGGTCTGTCACTGTAACACTGGGGTACAGTACTGGTGGGTACAGGTCTGTCACTATAACACGGGTACAGTACTGGTGGGTACAGGTCTGTCACTAACACTGGGGTACAGTACTGGTGGGTACAGGTCTGTCGCTGTATAACTGGGGGACAGTACTGGTGGGTACAGGTCTGTCACTATAATACTGGGGTACAGTACTGGTGGGTACAAGTGTCACTATAACACGGGTACAGTACTGGTGGGTACAGGTCTGTCACTGTGTAACACTGGGGTACAGTACTGGCGGGTACAGGTCTGTCACTGTATTTCACTGGTACAGTACTGGCGGGTACAGGTCTGTCACTGTATAACCTGGGTACAGTACTGGTGGGTACAGGTCTGTCACTGTATAATACTGGGTTACAGTACTGGTGGGTACAGGTCTGTCACTGTATAACACTGGGGCACAGTACTGGTGGGTACAGGTCTGTCCCTGTATAACACTGTGGTACAGTACTGGTGGGTACAGGTCTGTCACTATAACACTGGGGTACAGTTCTGGTGGGTACAGGTCTGTCACTATAACACTGGGGTACAGTACTGGTGGGTACAGGTCTGTCACTGTATAACACGGTTACAGTACTGGTGGGTACAGGCCTGTCACTGTGTAACACTGCGGTACAGTACTGGTGGGTACAGGTCTGTCGCTGTATAACACGGGGGTACAGTACTGGTGGGTACAGGTCTGTCACTAACACTGGGGTACAGTACTGGTGGGTACAGGTCTGTCACTATAACACTGGGGTACAGTACTGGTGGGTACAGGTCTGTCACTGTATAACACGGTTACAGTACTGGTGGGTACAGGCCTGTCACTGTGTAACACTGCGGTACAGTAGTGGTGGGTACAGGTCTGTCACTGTATAACACTGGGGTACAGTACTGGTGGGTACAGGTCTGTCACTGTATAACACTGGGGCACAGTACTGGTGGGTACAGGTCTGTCACGATAACACTGGGGTACAGTACTGGTGGGTACAGGTCTGTTGCTGTATAACACGGGGGTGCAGTACTGGTGGGTACAGGTCTGTCACTAACACTGGGGTACAGTACTGGTGGGTACAGGTCTGTCACTATAACACTGGGGTACAGTTCTGGTGGGTACAGGTCTGTCACTATAACACGGGTACAGTACTGGTGGGCACTGGTCTGTCACTGTATAACACGGGTACAGTACTGGTGGGGACAGGTCTGTCACTAACACTGGGGTACAGTACTGGTGGGTACAGGTCTGTCACTATAACACTGGGGTACAGTACTGGTGGGCACTGGTCTGTCACTGTATAACACGGGTACAGTACTGGTGGGTACAGGTCTGTCACTGTATAACGCTGGGGAACATTTCTGGTTGGTACAGGTCTGTCACTGTATAACACTGGGGTACAGTACTGGTGGTTCCAGGTCTTGTTGTGTATGTAACCGTTTACCTTTAAGGGAACTATAGAATGTAACCGTTCGCCTTTAAGAGCACTACTTTCGGTGTGGCACTATTTGTTGGCTCATGTATACTGTAATACCAATAGTGACCACACCAGTATATAAGGGTTGTGATACGTTAACTAGGGCAGAATCGCCCGAGCCTCTGAATAGTAAAGACGTGTTTTATTTTGTTAACAGTGGAGTCTGTGATTATTTATAATACAACCCACAGACTTAACATTGGCGACGAGTCAGGATTCGAACCCTGCGGCAGTTGTTCCACGGCGGCTTCGTCCGAAGACAGGACGTTGAAGAGAGGTTTCAATCCTCACCAGTCTGGAACCGACAGGCTGGAAGCGACAGGCGTTAGGACCCTGAAGCCTCCATAACCTCGTGGGTAAGCCGCAGCGTTGGCTGCAAAGACAGGGCCACCGATCGGGAGAGCTGATAAGGGCCGCACTCAGGCTGAAAGACAGCGTCGGGGGACGGGTGAAGACCGTCAAGCGCGGGAAAACCGCCATTGAAGTGGGCGGGGAGAGCGAGAAGCGCGGGAAAGCCGCCATTTTTCGCGGGAAAACCGCTGGGGAAGAAGGCAGAAGCGGGAAACCGCCATCTTAGAAAATTAATTAGAATTTTCAGAAACAAGAAATAAGTAAAGCAATACTTGTGGTGTTCTCAAGAAGAGAAGAAAATTAATAATAAGTAAAGAAATACTTGTGCTGTTCTCGGAAAGAGAAGAAGATGCCTAAGCGAGGAAATATTAATGATTTTAATGCTGAAATAGAAGACAGGGCCACGTATGGGGAACGCATAGGAATATATTGCGTAGCCATATACGACAAGGCAATAACTTTGTTAAATTCGATGGGAGCAAAAACATACGGGCTCTTGAAACATCTAATAGCACCAGTTAAACCAGTGGACCAGACCTTCGAAGAGATCGTAGCAGTGCTGAAGGATCAAATTACTGCAAGCACTTCCAAATGCTACCGTTGTGGAAAGACAACGCACGACCAGAATCAGTGCTGGTTTAAGAACCAAGAATGTAGGAAATGTGGCAGGATCGGGCACATAGCAAAAGTATGCCGGTCAAGAATGACGGACAACAAGAGGGAGTCCGCAAAAAAAGGGTACAAGGAGAGTCCAAGGGAACAAAAGTCTGACTCACACTTCAAATACAAGGGACTGGACAGTCTAAAAATTCACAACGTGAACAACGAAGCTGACAGACAAACCATTTGGATGACGCTGCGGATTGAAAAGGCCAAAGTCAAAATGGAAGTAGACACGGGATCGGCATTGACGGTCATAAATAAGCATGACTATAAAAAGTTTTTCAAACATATTCCACTACGGAATACAGAATTAGTACTACAGACATACACGGGACACAAAGTATTCCCTATTGGGAAGGCAGGAGTTAATGTGTGATACAAAGACAAAAATTACCGCCGTCTGGATCTGTATGTACTGCCTGAGGGAGGTCCACCACTTCTAGGACGGGAGTGGATCCGAAAAATAAAGATGGATTGGCATGAGCTAAACGCCATGTCGGTGGAGCACGAGAAAGAGGACGTCAAATCTGAACGGTTGTCCCGAATATTAGATGAAGCGAAAGTAGTATTCCAACAAGGGCTGGGTAAGCTGCGAGGTATTAAAGCAAGGGTTAAGATTGCAGAACATGCAAGCCCAAAGTTTTGTAAGGCCAGGTCGGTACCGTATGCAATACGACCAGCAGTGGAGGCAGAACTAGAAGAACTTGAACGATCAGGGGTTCTGTCAAAAGTAGACTACAGTGAGTGGGCCACGCCCATTGTACCCGTCATGAAATCCTCACCAAGTAGTAAGCCAGGGGGACCGGGGAAGGTCCGTATCTGCGGGGATTTCAAGATCACAGTGAACCCAGTGCTTCATTTGGTGCAATACCCGCTGCCAAGGATTGAAGATATTTTCGCTTCGTTGGCTGGAGGAAAACACTTCACGAAGATAGACCTAGCTCAGGCATATTTGCAGATGGAGGTTGAGGAAGAGTCACGCCAATACCTAACTATCAATACCCACAGAGGTTTGTACCGTTATAACAGACTGGTCTTTGGAGTGGCTTCGGCACCAGCAATTTGGCAGAGGGCCATGGAACAGGTGTTACAAGGA
The DNA here is from genome assembly GCF_052327205.1 of Somniosus microcephalus. Taxonomy (NCBI): domain Eukaryota; kingdom Metazoa; phylum Chordata; class Chondrichthyes; order Squaliformes; family Somniosidae; genus Somniosus; species Somniosus microcephalus. Next base: position 2,730,733 of record NW_028225185.1, read on the forward strand.
ATTCCAAGCACACAGTGCTATTTGGATGATATCCTAATCACGGGAATGGATGAAGAGGAACACCTCACGAATTTGAAACTGGTACTCACCAGGTTAAAGGAGTATGGCCTTAGGGTTAACCGCAATAAGTGTGAGTTTTTCCAAAAACGAATCTCATACTGCGGTCATATCATTGACCGCGAGGGACTACATAAATCACCGGAGAAGATAGAAGCGGTCGTGAAGGCTCCCGCTCCAGGGAACGTGTCACAGTTAAGATCATTCTTGGGGTTGATCAATTACTACCACAAGTTCCTACCAAATTTGTCCACGGTGCTGCATCCACTGAATGAGCTGTTGCGAAAGGAGACACCATGGAAGTGGAGTGAGGAGTGCAAAAAGGCTTTTCGCAGAAGCAAGGAGTTGATTACCTCCGAGGAAGTGTTGGCTCATTTCAACCCAGCATTACCCCTTCGGCTGGCGTGTGATGCTTCACCGTACGGAATTGGAGCAGTACTTTCGCACAGGCTTCCAAATGGCTCGGAAAGGCCAGTGGCTTTCGCGTCCCGATCTTTGACAACCGCGGAGCGAAATTACGCCCAGATAGACAGGGAGGCCCTCAGTCTTGTGTGGGGTGTGAAGAAATTCAACCATTACTTGCAATGTAAGAGGTTCACATTGCTGACAGACCACCAGCCGTTGGTGTCCATATTTAACCCGAACAAGGCCGTGTCCAACATGACAGCACAAAGGCTACAAAGATGGTCAGTCTTACTTGGGGCACACCAGTATGACATTGAGTACAAAAGGTCAACAAAACACGGAAATGCCGATGGGTTATCACGCTTACCATTGCCGACAGTAGAAGAAGCGAGTACAGGGGACCCAGTGGAGTTGTTCCACTCGTCCATTGTGGAATGTCTGCCGATAACAAACTCAATGATTGAGAAGGAGACCAGGAATGACCCGACTCTTTCACGAGTCTATGACTTAACGGTGAAGGGATGGCCAGCACAGAGCGAACCAACACTGCAGGCATTCTCACAGAGGAAAGAACAACTGTCGGTGTGCCGAGGAACCCTAATGTGTGGGTCGAGAGTGGTGATTCCGCCCAAACTCCAAAAGAAAGTACTCAAGGAGCTGCACGAAGGACATCTGGGTGGAGTAAAGATGAAGAATTTAGCGAGAGCATTTGTGTGGTGGCCAGGCATCGACGGGAACATAGAGGAGATCACCAAGAATTGCCTAGGATGTCAGAGGGTTCAGAATGCACCACCACCGGCTCCTCTGCACCCATGGGAGTGGCCCTCATCTCCTTGGCAAAGAGTACACATCGACTTTGCTGGTCCATTTATGGACTCGATGTTCCTGATAGCGGTAGATGCCCACTCCAAGTGGCCGGAAGTAATTAAAATGACCACCACCACGACGGAGAAAACCATCACGGTGTTAAGAACCATGTTTGCTCGGAATGGCCTGCCGGAACAGATCTGTTCCGATAACGGACCACAATTTGTGTCCGAGGAATTCAAGAAATTCCTAAAGAGCAATGGGGTTAAACATTACACATCAGCCCCATACCATCCCGCCTCCAATGGGTTGGCTGAAAGGTTCGTCCAGACCTTCAAGAAGGCCGTAAAGGCCATGAGTAATGAAGACATAAGTCTACAACATAAGGTAGACAGTTTTTTGTTGGCATACCGAAATGCAACACATGCGGTCACAAATCAAACTCCCGCAATGATGTTTTTTAACAGACGCTTAAGATGCCGGCTGGATCTACTTAAACCCAATGTCAGAAGGGACGTGGAGAACCGGCAATTCCAGAACATCAATGGCAGGGCAACTAGGTCTTTCAAGGTGGGGCAACAAGTTTTGGCCCGGGACTATCGTACAGAAAAATGGCAGCCTGGAACTATTAAAAAAAAGGCTAGGCCCGTTGATGTACACGGTGAACATTGGGGACAATGTAATAAGGCGCCATGTTGACCAGCTCATAGAGTCCGCCACAAATGAGCACTCGACTTCACCACCTGACCCGAGTAATGTTGAAACTGAAATACCTAGAACACCTACTGCTGATCTAGTAACATTGGATTCAGATGAACCTGACACTGTTGTTCCAGCTGAATCGATTTTGCCAGGCACCCCTACTGGGCCGCTAGGAATGACGACACCACTTCGGCGTTATCCAGAGAGGATCCGGAAACCTCCACAGAGACTAAACATGTAAACTGTTATATGACGTTGACTCCATCGAGAGTATATCTGTAAACTGTTATATGAAGTTGAAGATTGTATGTTTAAAGGGGATTCTGTAAGTAATAAGCTAAAAAGGGAGGAGTGTTGTGTATGTAACCGTTTACCTTTAAGGGAACTATAGAATGTAACCGTTCGCCTTTAAGAGCACTACTTTCGGTGTGGCACTATTTGTTGGCTCATGTATACTGTAATACCAATAGTGACCACACCAGTATATAAGGGTTGTGATACGTTAACTAGGGCAGAATCGCCCGAGCCTCTGAATAGTAAAGACGTGTTTTATTTTGTTAACAGTGGAGTCTGTGATTATTTATAATACAACCCACAGACTTAACAGGTCTGTCACTGTATAACACTGGGGTACAGTACTGGTGGGTACAGGTCTGTCACTGTATAACACTGGGGTACAGTACTGGTGGGTACAGGTCTGTCACTATAACACTGGGGTACAGTACTGGTGGGTACAGGTCTGTCGCTGTATAACACGGGTACAGTACTGGTGGGTACAGGTCCGTCACTGTATAACCCGGGTACAGTACTGGTGGGTACAGGCCTGTCACTGTATAATACTGGGTTACAGTACGGGTGGGTACAGGTCTGTCACTGTATAACACTGGGGTACAGTACTGGTGGGTACAGGTCTGTCACTATAACACTGGGGTACAGTACTGGTGGGTACAGGTCTGTCGCTGTATAACACGGGTACAGTACTGGTGGGTACAGGTCCGTCACTGTATAACCCGGGTACAGTACTGGTGGGTACAGGCCTGTCACTGTATAATACTGGGTTACAGTACGGGTGGGTACAGGTCTGTCACTGTATAACACTGGGGTACAGTACTGGTGGGTACAGGTCTGTCACTAACACTGGGGTACAGTACTGGTGGGTACAGGTCTGTCACTATAACATTGGGGTACAGTACTGGTGGGCACTGGTCTGTCACTGTATAACACGGGTACAGTACTGGTGGGTACAGGTCTGTCAGTGTATAACGCTGGGGTACATTACTGGTGGGTACAGGTCTGTCACTGTATAACACTGGGGTACAGTACTGGTGGGTACAGGTCTGTCACTGTATAACACGGGTACAGTACTGGTGGGTACAGGTCTGTCACTGTATAACACTGGGGTACAGTACTGGTGGGTACAGGTCTGTCACTATAACACTGGGGTACAGTACTGGTGGGTACAGGTCTGTCGCTGTATAACACTGGGGTACAGTACTGGTGGGTACAGGTCTGTCACTGTATAACCCGGGTACAGTACTGGTGGGTACAGGTCTGTCACTAACACTAGGGTACAGTACTGGTGGGTACAGGTCTGTCACTGTATAACACTGGGGTATAGTACTGGTGGGTACAGGTCTGTCACTGTATAACACTGCGGCACAGTTCTGGTGGGTACAGGTCTGTCACTGTATAACACTGGGGTACAGTACTGGTGGGTACAGGTCTGTCACTATAACACTGGGGTACAGTACCGGTGGGTACAGGTCTGTCACTGTAGAACACTGGGGTACAGTACTGGTGGGTACAGGTCTGTCACCGTCTAACACTGGGGTACAGTACTGGTGGGTACAGGTCTGTCACTGTATAACACTGGGGTACAGTACTGGTGGGTACAGGTCTGTCACTGTATAACACTGGGGCACAGTACTGTTGGGTACAGGTCTGTCCCTGTATAACACTGGGGTACAGTACTGGTGGGTACAGGTCTGTCACTATAACACTGGGGTACAGTACTGGTGGGTACAGGTCTGTGGCTGTATAACACGGGTACAGTACTGGTGAGTACAGGTCTGTCACTAACACTGGGGTACAGTACTGGTGGGTACAGGTTTGTCACTGTATAACACTGGGGTACAGTACTGGTGGGTACAGGCCTGTCAATGTATAACACTGGGGTACAGTACTGGTGGGTACAGGTCTGTCACGGTATAACACTGGGGTACAGTACTGGTGGGTACAGGTCTGTCACTAACACTGGGGTACAGTACTGGTGGGGACAAGTATGGCAGTGTATAATAATGGGGTACAGTACTGGTGGGTACATGTCTCACTGTATAACACTGGGGTACAGTACTGGTGGGTGCTGGTCTGTTGCTGTATAACACTGGGGTACAGTACAGGTGGGGACAGGTCTGTCACTATAACACTGGGGTACAGTACTGGTGGGTACAGGTCTTTCACTGTATAACACGGGCACAGTACTGGTGGGTACAGGTCTGTCACTGTATAACACTGGGGTACAGTACTGGTGGATACAGGTCTGTCACTGTATAACACGGGTACAGTACTGGTGGGTATAGGTCTGTCACTGTATAACACGGGTACAGTACTGGTGGGGACAGGTCTGTAACTAACACTGGGGTACAGTACTGGTGGGGACAGGTCTGTCACTAACACGGGGGTACAGTACTGGTGGGTACAGGTCTGTCACTAACACTGGGGTACAGTACTGGTGGGGACAGGTCTGTCACTGACACTGGGGTACAGTACTGGTGGGGACAGGTCTGTCACTAACACTGGGGTACAGTACTGGTGGGTACAGGTCTGTCACTAACACGGGGGTACAGTACTGGTGGGGACAAGTATGGCAGTGTATAATAATGGGGTACAGTACTGGTGGGTACATGTCTCACTGTATAACACTGGGGTACAGTACTGGTGGGTGCTGGTCTGTTGCTGTATAACACTGGGGTACAGTACAGGTGGGGACAGGTCTGTCACTATAACACTGGGGTACAGTACTGGTGGGTACAGGTCTTTCACTGTATAACACGGGTACAGTACTGGTGGGTACAGGTCTGTCACTGTATAACACGGGCACAGTACTGGTGGGTACAGGTCTGTCACTGTATAACACTGGGGTACAGTACTGGTGGATACAGGTCTGTCACTGTATAACACGGGTACAGTACTGGTGGGTATAGGTCTGTCACTGTATAACACGGGTACAGTACTGGTGGGGACAGGTCTGTAACTAACACTGGGGTACAGTACTGGTGGGTACAGGTCTGTCACTAACACTGGGGTACAGTACTGGTGGGGACAGGTCTGTCACTAACACGGGGGTACAGTACTGGTGGGTACAGGTCTGTCACTAACACTGGGGTACAGTACTGGTGGGTACAGGTCTGTCACTGTATAACACTGGGGTACAGTACTGGTGGGTACAGGTCTGTCACTAACACTGGGGTACAGTACTGGTGGGTACAGGTCTGTCACTGTATAACACGGGTACAGTACTGGTGGGGACAGGTCTGTCACGAACACTGGGGTACAGTACTGGTGGGTACAGGTCTGTCACTAACACTGGGGTACAGTACTGGTGGGGACAGGTCTGTCACTAACACTGGGGTACAGTACTGGTGGGGACAGGTCTGTCACTAACACTGGGGTACAGTACTGGTGGGGACAGGTCTGTCACTAACACTGGGGTACAGTACTGGTGGGGACAGGTCTGTCACTAACACTGAGGTACAGTACTGGTGGGGACAGGTCTGTCACTAACACTGGGGTACAGTACTGGTGGGGACAGGTCTGTCACTAACACTGGGGTACAGTACTGGTGGGTACATAGAAACATAGAAGATAGGAGCAGGAGTAGGCCATTCGGTCCCTCGAGCCTGCTCCGCCATTCAATGAGATCATGGCTGATCATCCAAATTCAGTACCCTGTCCCTGCCTTCTCCCCATATCCCTTGATCCCTTTAGCCTTAAGAAATATATCCAACTCCTTCTTGAATATACTTAATGAATTGGCCTCTACTGCCTTCTGTGGTAGAGAATTCCACAGGTTCACCACTCTCTGGGTGAAGAAATTCCTCCTCATCTCTGTCCTAAATGGCTTACCCCTTACCCTTAGACTGTGACCCCTGGTTCTGGACTCCCCGACCATCGGGAACATCCTTCCTGCATCTAGTCTGTCCAGTCCTGTTAGAATTTTATAAGTTTCAATGAGATCCCCTCTCATTCTTCTGAACTCCAGTGAGTATAAGCCCAATCGACCCAATCTCTCCTCATACGTCATTCCTGCCATCCCAGGTATCAGCCTGGTGAATCTTCGCTGAACTCCTTCCATGGCAAGAACATCCTTCCTCAGTTAAGGCGACCAAAACTGCACACAATACTCAAGGTGTGGTCTCACCAAGGCCCTGTACAACTGCAGCAAGACATCCTTGTTCCTGTACTCAAACCCTCTCGCTACGAAGGCCAACATACCATTTGTCTTCTTAACCGCCTGCTGCACCTGCATGCTTACCTTCAGCGACTGGTGCACAAGGACACCCAGGTCTCGTTGCACTTCCCCTTCTCCCAATCTATTGCCATTCAGATAATAATCTGCCTTCCTGTTTTTGACACCAAAGTGGATAACCTCGCATTTATCCACATTGGGCAGAAGCACAGCAGATGCAGTATAATCACCCAACCTGTCCAAATCATACTGGAGTTTCTCGGCATCCTCCTCACAACACACACGCCCACCCAGCTTTGTGTCGTCTGCAAACTTGGAGATATTACATCTAGTTCCCTCATCTAGATCATTTATGTATGTTGTGAATAGCTGGGGTCCTAGGACCGATCCTTGCGGTACCCCGACTAGTACAGGTCTGTCATTACATAACACTGGGGTACAGTACTGGTGGGTACAGGTCTGTCGCTGTATAACACTGGGGTACAGCACTGGTGGGTACAGATCTGTCACTGTAACATTGGGGTACAGTACTGGTGGATACAGGTCTGTCACTAATACTGGGGTACAGTATTGGTGGGTACATGTCTGTCACTGTGTAACACTGGGGCACAGTACTGGTGGGTACAGGTCTGTCACTGTATAACACGAGTACAGTACTGTTGGGTACAGGTCTGTCACTATAACACGGGTACAGTACTGGTGGGTACAGGTCTGTCAGTGTATACCGGGTACAATACTGGTGGGTACAGGTCTGTCATTGTATAACACTGGGGTACAGTACTGGTGGGTACAGGTCTGTCTCTGTGTATAACACTGGGGTACAGCACTGGTGGGTACAGGTCTGTCACTAACACTGGGTACAGTACTGGTAGTTACGTGTTTGATGGGACAGTGTAGAGGGAGCTTTACTCTGTATCTAACCCGTGCTGTACCTGCCCTGGGAGTATTTGATGGGACAGTGTAGAGGGAGCTTTACTCTGTATCTAACCCGTGCTGTACCTGCCCTGGGAGTGTTTGATGGGACAGTGTCGAGGGAGCTTTACTCTGTATCTAACCCGTGCTGTACCTGCCCTGGGAGTGTTTGATGGGACAGTGTAGAGGGAGCTTTACTCTGTATCTAACCCGTGCTGTACCTGCCCCGGAGAGTTTGATGGGACAGTGTAGAGGGAGCTTTACTCTGTATCTAACCTGTGCTGTACCTGCCCTGGGAGTGTTTGATGGGACAGTGTAGAGGGAGCTTTACTCTGTATCTAACCCGTGCTGTACCTGCCCTGGGAGTGTTTGATGGGGCAGTGAAGAGGGAGCTTTACTCTGTATCTAACCCGTGCTGTACCTGCCCTGGGAGTGTTTGATGGGGCAGTGAAGAGGGAGCTTTACTCTGTATCTAACCCGTGCTGTACCTGCCCTGGGAGTGTTTGATGGGACAGTGTAGAGGGAGCTTTACTCTGTATCTAACCCGTGCTCTACCTGCCCTGGGAGTGTTTGATGGGACAGTGAAGAGGGAGCTTTACTCTAACCCGTGCTCTACCTATCCTGTATGTATGATTGTGTGTTTATTCACAGACACTGTACCTTATAATGAGCGAGTGCTGTGTCACACTGGTTGTTTGAGTTCATTTTTCATTCACTGCCCCAAATGATCTACTTCTCCCCTGCCCGCCACTGGGGCCGGGGGACTTCGAGCCCCTGCTGGCTTGTTGTGCTCCTGTGTAAGTCTGGCCCAGGGAAAGCTGACGTTGTGTTTCTCCCTCAGTTACAGGCTCAGAAGGTGCACCAGCTCCGCCTGTCGCAGACGCGAGGGCCGTATTACGGTGGGTCGCTGCCGAACGTCAACGCTATCTCAAACAACACCGCGGAGTTCCAGGTAATGCGGGCGAGTGGCTGCTCACACTGGATACTGTAGGAATCTCGCGAGAGCACGTCACCGTGACCCACCGTTAGGGGCTTTTCTCTCTCATTCCGCCAACACTTTCTGTATTTGGATGGTCTTCATATCTTAATCATGTTTATATTTCACACGCCTATTTAGTGTCAGCCGGGGCTCAGTGGGTCTCACACTCCCCTCAGTCAGAAGGTTGTGGGTTCAAGTCCCACTCCAGAGACTTGAGCACGTAATCCAGAATGACCCATCAGTGCAGTACTGAGGGAGCGCCGCACTGTCAGAGGGGCAGTACTGAGGGAGCGCCGCACTGTCGGAGGGGCAGTACTGAGGGAGCGCCGCACTGTCGGAGGGGCAGTACTGAGGGGGGGCAGTACTGAGGGAGTGCCGCACTGTCGGAGGGGCAGTACTGAGGGAGTGCCGCACTGTCGGAGGGGCGGTACTGAGGGAGCGTCGCACTGTCGGAGGGGCGGTACTGAGGGAGCGCCGCACTGTCGGAGGGGCGGTACTGAGGGAGCGCCGCACTGTCGGAGAGGCAGTACTGAGGGAGCGCCGCACTGTCGGAGGGGCAGTACTGAGGGAGCGCCGCACTGTCGGAGGGGCGGTACTGAGGGAGCGCCGCACTGTCGGAGGGGCAGTACTGAGGGAGCGTCGCACTGTCGGAGGGGCAGTACTGAGGGAGCGCCGCACTGTCGGAGGGGCAGTACTGAGGGAGCGTCGCACTGTCGGAGGGGCAGTACTGAGGGAGCGCCGCACTGTCGGAGGGGCGGTACTGAGGGAGCGCCGCACTGTCGGAGGGGCGGTACTGAGGGAGCGCCGCACTGTCGGAGGGGCGGTACTGAGGGAGCGCCGCACTGTCTGAGGTGCCGTCTTTCAGATGAGATATTAAACCGGCGCCCCGACTGCTCGCTCGGGTTAACGTAAAAGATCCCATGGCACTATTTCGAAGAAGAGCAGGAGAGTTCTCTTGGGCTAATATTTATATCTCAACCAACACCACATTATCACATTGCTGTTTGTGGGAGCACAAATTGGCTGCCGCCTTTCCCACATTACCACAGCGTCTACACTTCAAAAAAGTACTTGATTCTGCTGTGAGGTGCTTTGGGCCGTCCTGAGGCTGTGAAAGTCTCTTTTGGTTAAAGGGTTTTTTCTGTCTGTTCTGGTGGCTGCACCTTCAGGGAATGAGGTGTGGGGCGGGCGGGATGGAGACCCTCGAACAGTGGCTTACCTGGTTGTGCGTGTGTGTATTTTGTGTTTATTTGTTGTTACCTCTGATCCACAGAGTCCCTTTAACTCAGCGCTGGATTCCAGCCGTGGCACACGGCATCACGGATTGGTGGAGAGGGTACAGAGAGCGCGGCTGATGTCCCCTCACAGACGACAGATATCCTTTTCGTTTTTGGCACTGTCCCGCTACGTCTCTTAACGCGGGGGGCAGCCTGCGGAGACGCCTCCTTGTGAAACAGCTAAGTAAGAGTTTGATGGAGTGTAGACACTAAAATCACCACTTCCTATCTGAACTCGGCGGTGTGTGTGCTCCTAACCCGAGAGGGTGAGCCATGTCTGTTCTCTGAAAGCAGTAGTGTTCGCACCGTGAGCTCTGGAGCTGCCTGTCAATTAATGGATCACATTGCACATTGCCGAGTACTTGATTACTCTGGCAGGCAGGATCTAATTACACATTCCAGATAAACTGCTGGCTGTCTCTTTGGTCCTCCTGGAGGACCAATCAGAGCTTGGGTGTTGCAAATAGCTACAGCCGACATTGAATCGACGTGCGATTGCAGTGTACAAGCAGCAGGGCACAAGCCATTCCCCTCCCTCCGTCCCGGCAGTGACATTGCTTGAAGCACACATCTGCTCAGCAGCTGCAGGGGGCAGTACACGCGAGCCCCCGTACCCTGGGGGAGCACGCCTGTGTTGTTGCAGCCCCCTGCCCTTGGCGCAGTGTGTGAATGCCCACCATTCCATTAATTTCCGTTCTGGGGTGCGACATACTAAGTGCCCGCCCCTTGCAGAGTCTTGAGTTAAGTTCCTTGACTAACGTGTGCACGTTGACAGCTCTCCGTACAGCTCTGCATATCTGTCGCCTCCTCCGGACACCAGCTGGAGAAGGTAAGGAGCACTTCTTTTCACACTGCAGTGCGGGCTGTGCTCTGCTGTCTTGTCCAGGGATGTGTGGCAGCAGGAGTCACTGTCTGACGTGCAGGCAGCCCTGCCCGGTAAGCGCACCTGGCTGGTAAGACCACACTCTGCTCCTCCTCGTGCTGTAGGCCCAGGGTATCGGAATTGTTGCTTGTTTCCTGCTTTTTCCTGCAGGTAGACTGTCGTTGGAAAGTACTGCCACACGTCGCCTCCGTAACGTACACGCCAAGCGCCTCTCCTGTGGCAAGTCGAGGCAAAGTGCCCCCACTGGCGGGAGGGTGCAATTACAGCGTGACAAGTTTACATTATAAATTTAGACATGGGAACTGATGATGTATAACGTTTAATTGCAATAGATATACAAAGTAGAGGATACAGGGTGATAACTGGTGAGCACTGAGTGGAGTGTGTGTGACGCGAGGTGTCCAGCGGCTCGGCTAAGTGCTTTGTTGAGGCAAATGGTTCAGTTCTCACTCAAACATTGGCATTTTCACCAGCCTGAAGCAAAATCGCAGTAGCAGCAAATTCCACCGCGCAGCAGCCATGGGACTTGGTCATATTGCACCAAATCACTTGCCCTGCAATGACAAAGGAGTGTGGCAGTGTCCCAGATTCCTGCACAGATTTGACGTGATTACTGCCTTGACCAGCTACAAGTGCACGTTTCCCGCTCGCTCTTGAGGCAGGCACAGGCGCGGGGCTGTGGGGTGTTCTCCTTACTGTGCAGTGATTGTTCGGGCTTTTCCCGCGGCCCCCTATCGGCACTTTCGATCTGTCTTTGACCGTTATTCTTGGGTCTGATCTCTCCGCTCTCGTCGCTGCCCGCCCTGCAGGCTTGTGTTCAGGGCAGGCCAGGGTCTTTCACTCGCTCTTTCGCCCTCCCGCTCTCTCTCCTTCCTCTGCAGAACTGCACTTTGGACGCTCTTCTCTCTTATTTCTGTCACTGGACAGCGAGCTGCCCCTCACTGCTGTCCGGCACTTGCGTACTCTGGTGCCATGCGCAAGCCATGAAGACGCACTTATAGAACATAATAAATAGGAGCAGGAGTCGGCTATTTGGCCCTTCAAGCCTGCTCCGCCATTCAATAAGATCATGGCTGATCTTCTTCCTCATCTCCACTTTCCTGCACTATCTCCATATCCCTTGATTCTCTTAATATTCAAAAATCTATCGATCTCGGCCTTGAATATACTCAACGACTGAGCCTCCACAGCCCTCTGGGGCAGAGAATTCCAAAGATTCACCGCCCTCTGAGTGAAGAAATTCCTCCTCATCTCAGTCCTCAATGGCCGACCCCTTATCCTGAGACTGTGACCCCTGGTTCTAGACTCTCCAGCCAGGGGGAAACAGCCTCTCAGCATCTACCCTGTCAATCCCTGTAAGAATTTTGTATGTTTCAATGAGATCACCCCTCATTCTTCTAAACTCTAGAGAATATAGGCCCGATCTGTCCTCCATAGGAGTGCGCGCTCACTCGTGCCTGCTCACTAGGACACTGCTGAACGGGGCGGTGCGGGGGGGGAAGTTGATGTCGCTGGAGATTGACGTCTTCTCCCCTCTGACTGCACGGCTCAGATACCAAGTACAGCTGTTCTTCCTCCACCCCTGTGCTTTCAAAGCCGATGTGCGGGCACCCTGTGCGACACTCCCTCCTCCTTCCACGCTGCTACCTCGTGATTTCCACTCTGAACTCTCGAGGGGAGCACTAAACATAGAAACATAGAAGATAGGAGCAGGAGTAGGCCATTCGGCCCCTCGAGCCTGCTCCACCATTCAATGCGATCATGGCTGATCATCCAAATTCAGTACCTGGTCCCTGCTTTCTCCCCATATCCCTTGATCCCTTTAGCCTTAAGAAATATATCCAACTCCTTCTTGAATATATTTAATGAATTGGCCTCAACTGCCTTCTGTGGTAGAGAATTCCACAGGTTCACCACTCTCTGGGTGAAGAAATTCCTCCTCATCTCTGTCCTAAATGGCTTACCCCTTATCCTTAGACTGTGACCCCTGGTTATGGACTCCCCGGCCATCAGGAACATCCTTCCTGCATCTAGTCCTGTTAGAATTTTATAAGTTTCAATGAGATCCCCTCTCATTCTTCTAAACTGCAGCGAGTATAAGCCCAATCGACACAATCTCTCCTCGTACGTCATTCCTGCCATCCCAGGTATCAGTCTGGTGAATCTTCGCTGCACTCCCTCCATGGCAAGAACATTCTTCCTCAGATAAGGCGACCAAAACTGCACACAATACCCAAGGCCCTGTACAACTGCAGCAACACATCCTTGTTCCTGTACTCGAATTCTCTCGCTACGAAGGCCAACATACCAGTTGTCTTCTTAACCGCCTGCTGCACCTGCATGCTTACCTTCAGCGATTGGTGCACAAGGACACCCAGGTCTCGTTGCACTTCCCCTTCTCCCAATCTATTGCCGTTCAGATAATAATCTGCCTTCCTGTTTTTGCCACCAAAGTGGATAACCTCGCATTTATCCACATTGGGCAGAAGCATGGCAGATGCAGTATAATCACCCAACCGGTCCAAATCATACTGGGGTTTCTCGGCATCCTCCTCACAGCACACACGCCCACCCAGCTTTGTGTCTAAGGGCTCTGTCTGTGGGCACGTGGCCAATGGGAACTGGGTTCGAATCATAGAATGATACAGCACAGAAGGAGGCCTTTGGACCCATTGTGCCTGTGCCGGCTCTTGGAAAGATCCGTCCAATTAGTCCCACTCGCCCGCCCCGGTCTTTTCCCCCCCCCCCCCCATAGCCCTGCAATGGTTACAGACTTTCTGACAATATTCCCTTGTGAATCTCGATGACCCTCGGACCTGGGACAGCTATACTTAGCATGAGCTGTTTTGGTTTTGAAGATTCGCAAATAGACAAAAAGTAAAAGTTCCACAGACGAGGCTGGTTACTGAAGCCCTGAAAGGGTAACTGGAGCCTGAATTCATCAAACTAGCAGAGGAGAGTGGGCAAGGGGCTGCACCCCCCCTCCCCCTGGGTACAGGGAGCTCCCCCCGCCCCCCCCCCCCCCCCGGGTACAAAAGAGTGGAGAAATGTGAGGTAATGCATTTGGGGAGGGCGAACAAAACAAGGGAATACACAGTAAATGGTAGGACACTGAGGTCAGAGGGACCTTGGAGTGCAAGTCCACAGATCCCTGAAGGTAGCAGGACAGGTAGATAAGGTGGTTAAGAAGGCACACGGGACACCTGCCTTTATTAACCGAGGCATAGAATATAAGAGCAGGGAGGTTATGCTTCAACTGTATAAAACATTAGTTAGGCCCCAGCTAGAGTACTGCGTGCAGTTCTGGTCACCACATTACAGGGAGGATGTGATTGCACTAGAGAGGGTGCAGAGGAGATTTACGCGGATGGTGCCAGGACTGGAGAATTTTAGCGATGAGGAAAGATTGGATCGGCTGGGGTTGTTTTCTTTGGAACAGAGGAGGCTGAGGGGAGATTTAATTGAGGTGTATAAAATTATGAGGGGCCTAGAGAGAGTGGATGGATCTGAGACTGATACCTGGGATGGCAGGAATGACGTATGAGGAGAGATTGGGTCGATTGGGCTTATACTCGCTGGAGTTTAGAAGAATGAGTGGGGGTCTCATTGAAACTTATCAAATTCTAACAGGACTAGACAGACTAGATGCAGGAAGGATGTTCCCGATGGTCGGGGAGTCCAGAACCAGGGGTCACAGTCTAAGGATAAGGGGTAAGCCATTTAGGACAGAGATGAGGAGGAATTTCTTCACCCAGAGAGTGGTGAACCTGTGGAATTCTCTACCACAGAAGGCAGTAGAGGCCAATTCATTAAATATATTCAAGAAGGAGTTAGATATATTTCTTGAGGCTAAAGGGATCAAGGGATATGGGGAGAAGGCAGGGACAGGGTACTGAATTTGGATGATCAGCCATGATCTCATTGAATGGCGGAGCAGGCTCGAGGGGCCGAATGGCCTACTCCTGCTCCTATCTTCTATGTTTCTATGATAGGAAGGACCTATTTCCCTTAGCAGAGAGATCCATAACCAGGGGACATAGATTGAAAGTGATTGGGAGAAGGATTAGAGGGGAGTTGAGGAGAACTTTTTTCACCCAGAGGGTGGTGGGGGTCTGGAACTCACTGCCTGAAAGGGTGGTCGAGGCAGAAACCCTCATCACATTTAAAAAGTACTTGGATATGCACTTGAAGTGCCGTAACCTGCAGGGCTACGGGCCAAGAGCTGGAAAGTGGGATTAGGTTGGGTGGCTCTTTTTCAGCCGGCACAGACACGATGGGCCGAATGGCCTCCTTCTGTGATGTAAATTTCGATAATTTCCATGGTTCTATGTACAGGGAGCACCTCCCCCGCTGGGTACCGCTCCCCTGACATCCCTCCGCCCCCCCCCCCCCCCTCCCTCCCCAGAACCCTCTGCCGCGGGGCCATTCCTGGGGGCCATACAGACAAATCCCACACGTACTCTTCCCAACAGGGGTCACTGGTTCGTGACGAGGCTTTGGGTACCCTGTCTTTCACCCTCCCACCCCCACCAGCCCAGGAACTTGGAGGCCGCCCATAGATCAGCCGTAATCTGATTGAATGGCGGAACAGGCTCGAGGGGCTGAATGGGGACATAGGAACAGGAGGAGGCCAATGTAGCCCTGGTTGATGACAGCTCAGTCGGTACAGGCGTGGGTGGTACATGAACTTCCAGTCCGTGTGACGCCGTTCCAAATGGCCTTTACCAACTGAACCAATAATGAATCTGATATCTCTCTCTCTCTCTCTCTCTCATTTGCTCTCTCTTTCTCTGTGGCTCTACTTGTTTGCCCTGATCTCTGCTTGTAATACCTTGCTGCCCTGTCCTGTCACTTCCCTTCCAATTCTTGGAACATTGGGAGCCTCTCTTCCCCTCTCCGGGCCTCCTCCGCCGTCCCGTGTTCAGCCATGTTTTTAATGTGGTTTATTTCTTTCGTAAAGGATCGCCCTGCCGTGGTGCAACTTCCCACTGGAGAAAGGACATCGATTCGGATTAACATCGGCCCTGAACAGGTGACCCGCTTTCCCGCACACCTTGCCCTGCTCTGTAGCCCCTCCGCACAGAGACTCCCCGGGTCGCCACCCGATCTCGCGTCCCGTTCCCCGGGCAAGAGGAAACCGTTGAATGATTTCAATGTACTGTTGCAGGGCGAATGCAGCCGTTCTCCCCCCGCCCCACCCCCCTGTCCTGGGACCTTCAGCGCCTTGTGTGTGTGTCTGTGTGTGTGTGCCTGTGTTGGCCCAAACTCCGAGACCGTCTGCTCTGTGATGCTGCCCATGGTGAGGGGCTCAAAAAGCAAAGAGAGGAGAGCAAAACTTTTTAGGGAGAAAGTAGGTGAGCTGAGCTGGTCGGAGGCGGCGTCGAGCTCCCACCAGACCAGACCCGCTGTTACCCGAGCTGCACTCTGAGGGGTGCTGATCCCGGGACAGCGAGGGCTGCACACCCGCTTACTGCAAAACCCCAACTTCATGGGGGGGGGGGGAGAGACACACACACACACACACACACACACACACACACACACACACACACACACGGTTAACGTCTTTTATTTATATAGTGCCTGACGTAATAAAACTCAGTACGCACTTGGTTTGAGTATAAAGCAAGGCTTTAATCAACTTGTTTCAGAACATGGAGGTCTAGTTGTACTTCACTAGTTCCTGTCTTACAAAATGTCCCTGGTCAAGCTGGGCCCACGCCCGAGTATTTATACTCCTTGGACGGCGCCACCAGCTGGCCGTCCAGCGTTATTTCACGAGTAGTTTCTTGAATGATGAGATTTATAACAGTGCCTCCTCACATCTTTCAATCGGTTCTCTGTCGGCATTCACCGCAGCCATTGTAAAGCATGATCCCACAAACAGCAGTGAGGTGAATGATCAGTTCATCTGTTCATTTTGTGGTGTTGATTGAGAGAGGAATGTTGGCCAATTCAGCTCCCTGCTCTTCAGATATTTCCATGGGATCTTCATCATCCACCTGAGCATGCAGACGGAGCCTCAGTTTAACGTCTCATCTGAAAGACGGCACTCCGACAGTGCGGCGCTCCCTCAGTACCGACCCTCCGACAGTGCGGCGCTCCCTCAGTACCGACCCTCCGACAGTGCGGCGCTCCCTCAGTACCGACCCTCCGACAGTGCGGCGCTCCCTCAGTATTGCGCTGGGAGCATCAGCCTGGATTATGACTCGGGGGGTTTTGGAGTGGGACTTGAACTCATGATCGTCTGCTTCAAAGGGGGAAGGGCTCCATCGAGCCAAGCTGACTTGAGCCCTGGTTTAACGGGTGTATTGCGAGCTGCACTGGGTTCATGGGCTTTAATGCGACCACTGCCTCTGTTCTTATCCGTTAGTACTAAAAATGTCATTTTCTGTCCCTGCAAGTTACACTCTGAAAATTCTGGCCATCAACAGCATGTCCATCAGCTTCTGAGAGGGTGCGAGAGGGTTATTGTTATGGACTGGACTCAGTCCTGATGTAGGTCACACCTGAATTGTGTGAGCGTGTGCACAAATGTACATATCTCTCCCTCTGGCTCTGTCTTTGCCTCTTTCCCTCACTCACTCTCATCCCTTCCCCTCTCTTCCTCTTTGTCTGTCTGTCTCCCTCTCTCTCCTTTTTTTCCGTGTCTCTCTCTCTCTCCCCCCTCCTGGGCCAATTCCCAGCATTGTCGGTGCTGCTTTTCCTCTTTGAAGTCAGGTTCTGGAGTTGGAGTTTGACTTTTATTCTTTTTGCAGAACAAACTCCGACTCTGCCCTTCACACGAGTGTGAACAATCCCAATGTAGCAAGTCCGTTTGCCAGCCCTGGCCAAGCTGTGCTGAGCCAGACTAAGAGGAGCGGTGAGTGATGAAGTGCTGCTCTGAAACTGAAGCTCTGCTCGTGTGTGTGAGACTGTTGTGTGTGAGAGAGAGAGAGACTGTGAGAGAGAGAGAGTGACAGGTTGGGTGATTGGGCAGATGCAGTATAATGTGGTGGCAAAAACAGGAAGACAGAGTATTATCTGAACGGCAATAGATTGGGAGAAGGGGAAGTGCAACGAGACCTGGGTGTCCTTGTGCACCAGTCGCTGAAGGTGCAGCAGGCGGTTAAGGAGGCAAATGGTATGTTGGCCTTCGTAGCGAGAGGATTTGAGTACAGGAGCAAGGAAGTCTTGCTGCAGTTGTACAGGGCCTTGGTGAGACCACACCTTGAGTATTGTGTGCAGTTTTGGTCGCCTTATCTGAGGAAGGATATTCTTGCCATGGAGGGAGTGCAGCAAAGATTCACCAGACTGATACCTGGGATGGCAGGAATGACATATAAAGAGAGAATGAGTCGATTGGGCTTATATTCGCTGGAGTTTAGAAGAATGAGAGGGGATCTCATTGAAACTTATAAAATTCTAACAGGACTAGACAGACTAGATGCAGGAAGGATGTTCCCGATGGCCGGGGAGTCCAGAACCAGGGGTCACAGGCTAAAGATAAGGGGTAAGCCATTTAGGACTGAGATGAGGAGGAATTTCTTCACCCAGAGAGTGGTGAACCTGTGGAATTCTCTACCACAGAAGGCAGTTGAGGCCAATTCATTAAATATATTCAAGAAAGAGTTAGATATATTTCTTAAGGCTAAAGGGATCAAGGGATATGGGGAGAAGGCAGGGACAGGGCACTGAATTTGGATGATCAGCCATGATCTCATTAAATGGTGGAACAGGCTCAAGGGGCCGAATGGCCTCCTCCTGCTCCTATCTTCTATGTTTCTATGTGAGAGTGTGTGTGAGAGAGAGTGTGTGTGTGTGTGTGTAATGTTCAATGGCGAACACGGCATAAAGATGCTAGTGTCGGGTTTTCATGGAGACTGTAATGCCCAGGGGGGAGCCGGTTAGTGGGTGGCACACGGACCTTTTCCTTCTGGGACCCGGGTTTGGGTCCAGTGCACAGTGCCACAAGTCTGGCTCTCATTTTTCAAATCTCATTTGGGACAGGATTTGTTTTTGTATCAAGGTCAAAGCATAGGTCGAGGTATAGAGGGTCATTCAGCCCACCGATCTATGCAGAGAGACCTGACAGTCTCCCCGCCCCCATCACATTATCAAACTGTCTCCCAAATAATGTTCTCTGTTCTCGCTGGAGCCTGTTCTTTATCATAGAAACCTACGACACAGAAGGAGGCCGTTCGCCCATCGTGTCCGTGCCGGCCGACAAAGAGCTCTCCAGCCTAATCCCACTCTCCAGCTCTCGGTCCGTAGCCCTGTGGGTTCCAGCACTTCAAGCACATATCCAAGCACTTTTTAAATGTGATGAGAGTTTCTGCCTCAACCACCCTTTCAGGCAGTGAGTTCCAGGCCCCCACCACCCTCTGGGTGAAAAAAGTTCTCCTCAACTCCCCTCTAATCCTTCTCCCAATGACTTTCAATCTCTGCCCCCTGGTTATTGACCTCTCTGCTCAGGGAAATCAGTCCTTCCTGTCCGCTCTATCCAGGCCCCTCATAATTTTATACACCTCAATTAAATCTCCCCTCAGCCTCCTCTGTTCCAAAGAAACAAATCTCAGCCTTATATGAACAAAAGCATTCTGACCTCCGTATCAACTCACTTTTCCCAAGTTTGGCCCTGTACCCCAGCGTGGGTTAGATACAGAGCAAAGCTCCCTCTACACTGTCCCATCAAACACTCCCAGGGCAGGTACAGCACGGGTTAGATACAGAGTAAAGCTCCCTCTACACTGTCCCATCAAACACTCCCAGGGCAGGTACAGCACGGGTTAGATACAGAGTAAAGCTCCCTCTACACTGTCCCATCAAACACTCCCAGGGCAGGTACAGAACAGGTTAGATACAGAGTAAAGCTCCCTCGACACTGTCCCATCAAACACTCCCAGGGCAGGTACAGCACGGGTTAGATACAGAGTAAAGCTCCCTCTACACTGTCCCATCAAACACTCCCAGGACAGGTACAGCACGGGTTAGATACAGAGTAAAGTTCCCTCTACACTGTCCCATCAAACACTCCCAGGGCAGGTACAGCACGGGTTAGATACAGAGTAAAGCTCCCTCTACAGTGTCCCATCAAACACTCCCAGGGCAGGTACAGCACAGGTTAGATACAGAGTGAAACTCCCTCTACACTGTCACACCAAACACTCCCAGGGCAGGTACAGCACGGGTTAGATACAGAGTAAAGCTCCCTCTACATTGTCCCCATCACACACTCCCAAGGCAGGTACAGCACGGGTTAGGTACAGAGTAAAGCTCCCTCTGCACTGTCCCCATCAAACACTCCCAGGGCAGGTACAGCACGGGTTAGATACAGAGTAAAGCTCCCTCTACATTGTCCCATCAAACACTCCCGGGGCAGGTACAGCACGGGTTAGATACAGAGTAAAGCTCCCTCTACACTGTCCCATCACACACTCCAGGGCAGGTACAGCACGGGTTAGATACAGAGTAAAGCTCCCTCTACACTGTCCCATCAAACATTCCCAGGGCAGGTACAGCACGGGTTAGATACCGAGTAAAGCTCCCTCTACACTGTCCCCATCAAACACTCCCAGGGCAGGTACAGCACAGGTTAGATACAGAGTAAAGCTCCCTCTACATTGTCCCATCAAACACTCCCGGGGCAGGTACAGCACGGGTTAGATACAGAGTAAAGCTCCCTATACACTGTCCCATCAAACACTCCCAGGGCAGGTACAGAACAGGTTAGATACAGAGTAAAGCTCCCTCTACACTGTCCCATCAAACACTCCCAGGGCAGGTACAGCACGGGTTAGATACAGAGTAAAGCTCCCTCTACACTGTCCCATCAAACACTCCCAGGGCAGGTACAGCACGGGTTAGATACAGAGTAAAGCTCCCTCTGCACTGTCCCATCAAACACTCCCAGGGCAGGTACAGCGTGGGTTAGATACAGAGTAAAGCTCCCTCTACACTGTCCCATCAAACACTCCCAGGGCAGGTACAGCACAGGTTAGATACAGAGTAAAGCTCCCTGAGGAAAGCCTCAGGCTACAGGACGATATAAACGGGTTGGTCAGATGGGCGGAAAAGTGGCAAATGGAATTTAACTCTGAAAAGTGAGCGGTGATGCATTTTGGACGGACAAATAAGGCAAGGGACTACACAATGAGTGGTAGGACCCTAGGAAGTACAGAGGGTCAGAGGGACCTTGGTGTACATGTACATAGATCCCTGAAGGCAGCGGAACAGGTAGATAAGGTGGTTAAAAAGACATATGGGATACTTGCCTTCATTAGCCGAGGCATAGAATATAAGAGCAGGGAGGTTATGATGGAGCTGTACAAAACGCTGGTGAGGCCACAGCTGGAGTACTGTGTGCAGTTCTGGTCGCCTCACTATAGGAAGGATGTGATTGCTTTGGAGAGGGTGCAGAGAAGATTCACCAGGATGTTACCTGGGATGGAATGCCTCAGCTATGAAGAGAGGCTGGACAGGCTGGGGTTGTTTTCCTTGGAGCAAAGAAGGCTGAGGGGGGACCTGATTGAGGTGTACAAAATGATGAGGGGCATAGATAGGGTAGATAAAGAGGAACTTTTCCCCTTAGTATGGGGGTCAATAACAAGGGGGCATAGATTCAGGGTAAGGGGCAGGAGATTTCGAGGGGATTTGAGGAGGAACCTCTTCACCCAGAGGGTGGTTGGAATGTGGAACTCAATGCCTGAAAGGGTGGTAGAGGCAGGAACCCTCACAACAGTCAAGAAGCATTTGGATGAGCACTTGAAATGCCATTGCATACAAGGCTATGGACCAAATGCTGGAAAATGGGATTAGACTGGACAGGGATGGATGGGCGGCGCAGACACGATGGGCCGAAGGGCCTCTTTCTGTGCTGTAAAACTCTATGACTCTACACTGTCCCATCAAACACTCCCAGGGCAGGTACAGCACGGGTTAGATACAGAGTAAAGCCCCCTCTACACTGTCCCATCAAACACTCCCAGGGCAGGTACAGCACGGGTTAGATACAGAGTAATGCTCCCTCTACACTGTCCCATCAAACACTCCCAGGGCAGGTACAGCACAGGTTAGATACAGAGTAAAGCTCCCTCTACACTGTCACACCAAACACTCCCAGGGCAGGCACAGCACGGGTTAGATACAGAGTAAAGCTCCCTCTACACTGTCCCATCAAACACTCCCAGGGCAGGTACAGCACGGGTTAGATACAGAGTAAAGCTCCCTCTACACTGTCCCATCAAACACTCCCAGGGCAGGTACAGCACGGGTTAGATACAGAGTAAAGCTCCCTCTACACTGCCCCATCAATTGGAGAGCACGTTCAAAGAGCCGCCACAGGCACGATGGGCCGAATGGCCTCTGTGCTGTATCATTCTATGATTACAGATCATCCTAACTTTGTCTTTTTTGTCACCAGGTTTACTGGATGGGGATCTGGACAGCCTCGGAAAAGGTAAGTGTGTCTCAAAGGTGTGCGCCTCGACCTCGCTCCAGCGTACACCTGTGATCATTCACTGGCCCTTCGCCCCACACTTCATTTGGTATAGGCGGTGTGCACGGAGACATGCGGCTCAGAACGGCCGAGGTTTGACCCGGTCTGTGCCGAGTCTGACCCAGAACGGCCGAGGTTTGACCCGGTCTGTGCAGAGCCTGACCTGTTCTGTGCAGAGCCTGACCCAGAACGGCCGAGGTTTGACCCGGTCTGTGCAGAGTCTGACCCAGAAGGGCCGAGGTTTGACCCGGTCTGTGCAGAGTCTGACCCAGAAGGGCCGAGGTTTGACCCGGTCTGTGCAGAGTCTGACCCAGAAGGTCCGAGGTTTGACCCGGTCTGTGCAGAGCCTGACCCAGAAGGTCCGAGGTTTGACCCGGTCTGACCCAGAAGGACCGAGGTTTGACCCGGTCTGTGCAGAGTCTGACCCAGAAGGGCCGAGGTTTGACCCGGTCTGTGCAGAGTCTGACCCAGAAGGCCCGAGGTTTGACCAGGTCTGTACCGAGTCTGACCCAGAAGGGCCGAGGTTTGACCAGGTCTGTGCCAAGTCTGACCCAGAAGGTCCGAGGTTTGACCAGGTCTGTGCCGAGTCTGACCCAGAAGGTCCGAGGTTTGACCCGGTCTGTGCAGTGTGACCCAGAAGGTCCGAGGTTTGACCCGGTCTGTGCAGTGTCTGACCCAGAAGGTCCGAGGTTTGACCCGGTCTGTGCAGTGTGACCCAGAAGGTCCGAGGTTTGACCCGGTCTGTGCAGTGTGACCCAGAAAGTCAGAGGTTTGACCCGGTATGTGCAGTGTGACCCAGAACGGCCGAGGTTTGACCCGGTCTGTGCAGTGTGACCCAGAAGGTCCGAGGTTTGACCCGGTCTGTGCAGTGTGACCCAGAAGGTCCGAGGTTTGACCCGGTCTGTGCAGAGTCTTACCCGGTCTGTGCAGAGTGTGACCCAGAAGGTCCGAGGTTTGACCCGGTCTGTGCAGTGTGTGACCCAGAAGGTCCGAGGTTTGACCCGGTCTGTGCAGAGTCTTACCCAGAAGGTCCGAGGTTTGACCCGGCCTGTGCAGTGTGACCCAGAAGGTCCGAGGTTTGACCCAGTCTGTGCAGAGTCTTACCCAGAAGGTCCGAGGTTTGACCCGGTCTGTGCAGTGTGTGACCCAGAAGGTCCGAGGTTTGACCCGGTCTGTGCAGAGTCTGACCCAGAAGGTCCGAGGTTTGACCCGGTCTGTGCAGAGTCTGACCCAGAAGGTCCGAGGTTTGACCCGGTCTGTGCAGAGTCTGACCCAGAAGGTCCGAGGTTTGACCCGGTCTGTGCAGTGTGTGACCCAGAAGGTCCGAGGTTTGACCCGGTCTGTGCAGAGTCTTACCCAGAAGGTCCGAGGTTTGACCCGGCCTGTGCAGAGTCTGACCCAGAAGGACCGAGGTTTGACCCAGTCTGTGCAGAGTGTGACCCAGAAGGTCCGAGGTTTGACCCGGTCTGTGCAGAGTGTGACCCAGAAGGTCCGAGGTTTGACCCGGTCTGTGCAGTGTGTGACCCAGAAGGTCCGAGGTTTGACCTGGTCTGTGCAGAGTCTTACCCAGAAGGTCCGAGGTTTGACCCGGTCTGTGCAGTGTGACCCAGAAGGTCCGAGGTTTGACCCGGTCTGTGCAGAGTCTTACCCAGAAGGTCCGAGGTTTGACCCGGTCTGTGCAGTGTGACCCAGAAGGTCCGAGGTTTGACCCAGTCTGTGCAGAGTGTGACCCAGAAGGTCCGAGGTTTGACCCGGTCTGTGCAGTGTGACCCAGAAGAGCCGAGGTTTGACCCGGTCTCTGCAGAGTCTGACCCAGAACGGCCGAGGTTTGACCCGGTCTGTGCAGTGTGACCCAGAAGGTCCGAGGTTTGACCCGGTCTGTGCAGTCTTACCCAGAAGGTCCGAGGTTTGACCCGGTCTGTGCAGAGTCTTACCCAGAAGTTCCGAGGTTTGACCCGGTCTGTGCAGAGTCTGACCCAGAAGGTCCGAGGTTTGACCCGGTCTGTGCAGAGTGTGACCCAGAAGGTCCGAGGTTTGACCCGGTCTGTGCAGAGCCTGACCCAGAAAGTCCGAGGTTTGACCCGGTCTGTACCGAGTGTGACCCAGAAGGTCCGAGGTTTGACCCGGTCTGTGCAGTGTGACCCAGAAGGTCCGAGGTTTGAACCGGTCTGTGCAGAGTCTGACCCAGAACGGCCGAGGTTTGACCCGGTCTGTGCAGAGTCTGACCCGGAACGGCCGAGGTTTGACCCGGCCTGTGCAGTGTGACCCAGAAGGCCTGAGGTTTGACCCGGTCTGTGCAGTCTGACCCAGAAGGTCCGAGGTTTGACCCGGTCTGTGCAGTGTGACCCAGAACGGCCGAGGTTTGACCCGGTCTGTGCCGAGTGTGACCCAGAAGGTCCGAGGTTTGACCCGGTCTGTACCGAGTCTGACCCAGAAGGTCCGAGGTTTGACCCGGCCTGTGCAGAGTCTGACCCAGAAGGTCCGAGGTTTGACCCAGTCTGTATCGAGTCTGACCCAGAAGGTCTGAGGTTTGACCCAGTCTGTACCGAGTCTGACCCAGAAGGTCTGAGGTTTGACCCAGTCTGTACCCAGTGTGACCCAGAAGGTCCGAGGTTTGACCCGGTCTGTGCCGAGTCTGACCCAGAAGGTCCGAGGTTTGACCTGGTCTGTACCGAGTCTGACCCAGAAGGTCCGAGGTTTGACCCGGCCTGTGCAGAGTCTGACCCAGAAGGCCCGAGGTTTGACCCGGTCTGTACCGAGTCTGACCCAGAAGGGCTGAGGTTTGACCCAGTCTGTACCGAGTCTGACCCAGAACGTCTGAGGTTTGACCCAGTCTGTACCGAGTCTGACCCAGAAGGTCTGAGGTTTGACCCAGTCTGTACCCAGTGTGACCCAGAAGGTCCGAGGTTTGACCTGGTCTGTGCCGAGTCTGACCCAGAAGGTCCGAGGTTTGACCTGGTCTGTACCGAGTCTGACCCAGAAGGTCCGAGGTTTGACCCGGTCTGTGCAGAGTCTGACCCAGAAGGTCCGAGGTTTGACCCAGTCTGTACCGAGTCTGACCCAGAAGGTCTGAGGTTTGACCCAGTCTGTACCCAGTGTGACCCAGAAGGCCCGAGGTTTGACCCGGTCTGTACCGAGTCTGACCCAGAAGGTCTGAGGTTTGACCCAGCCTGTACCCAGTGTGACCCAGAAGGTCCGAGGTTTGACCCGGTCTGTGCCGAGTCTGACCCAGAAGGTCCGAGGTTTGACCTGGCCTGTACCGAGTGTGACCCAGAAGGTTGAAGATTAGAAGCTGTTCCTCAGCAGCCGTGAATACCTTCAGGAGAGAACGGGGGGCGGGGGGGGGTAAATTCTGCCCCTTGGTATCTCGGCTCTATTGTGTTGCTGTTCCCTGATGCTCTTCATTGGAGAGCGGCTGGTATCGCGCCTGCCTTTGTGGCTGAGGAGCCAGTAAGTGATCCAGGGGGCTTCTGCACAATGAGATGTGGGGCAATAGAGCCCCCCATTCTACAGGTATAAGGCTCCGTTTACAGGGAGGTCACTCTCCAGCCACGCAGACACTGAAGGGTTGTAAAGGAAGGATTCACTGGTGCTCTCTGCCTCCATTCCCTGCTGAATCTCCCTGACTCCTCTCTGCCTTTGCTTCCCAGCTTTCTCGTTCTCCGTTCCACCGCTGGACAGTCTTCAGGACGAGGATAAACTATTGCCCAAGGCCCTGTGGGACACGCGGAAGGTGAGGCTGCACATGTGTAACCGTCGAATGTTTCTGGACACTGTGTCCGGGAAACAGGCCAGAGGTTTTAACAATTGAAACTCAACAGTCGTATCAAACAAATCCAAACTGAAGTAACTCTGTTGGTCCACAGGTACAGAGTGTGACGTCAAGGCCCAAGTCCTGCGAGGTGCCTGGCATCAAGTAAGGCGCCATTTCATTAAAGGGGCACAGCAGAATCTACATGCCTGCATGCCGCATTTCAAAATCATTGATTCCGATATTCTCGAAAGCAGCAACAAATCATAACCTGTATCTAACCCGTGCTGTACCTGCCCTGGGAGTGTTTGATGGGGACAGTGTAGAGGGAGCTTTACTCTGTATCTAACCTGTGCTGTACCTGCCCTGGGAGTGTTTGATGGGACAGTGTAGAGGGAGCTTTACTCTGTATCTAACCCGTGCTGTACCTGCCCTGGGAGTGTTTGATGGGACAGTGTAGAGGGAGCTTTACTCTGTATCTAACCCGTGCTGTACCTGCCCTGGGAGTGTTTGATGGGACAGTGTGGAGAGGGTGCTTTACTGTGTATCTAACCCGTGCTGTACCTGCCCTGGGAGTGTTTGATGGGACAGTGTAGAGGGAGCTTTACTCTGTATCTAACCCGTGCTGTACCTGCCCTGGGAGTGTTTGATGGGACAGTGTAGAGGGAGCTTTACTCTGTATCTAACCCGTGCTGTACCTGCCCTAGGAATGTTTGATGGGACAGTGTAGAGGGAGCTTTACTCTGTATCTAACCCGTGCTGTACCTGCCCCGGGAGTGTTTGATGGGACAGTGCAGAGGGAGCTTTACTCTGTATCTAACCCATGCTGTACCTGCCCTGGGAATGTTTGATGGGACAGTGTAGAGGGAGCTTTACTCTGTATCTAACCCGTGCTGTACCTGCCCTGGGAGTGTTTGATGGGGACAGTGTAGAGGGAGCTTTACTCTGTATCTAACCCTGTGCTGTACCTGCCCTGGGAGTGTTTGATGGGACAGTGTAGAGGGAGCTTTACTCTGTATCTAACCCGTGCTGTACCTGCCCTGGGAGTGTTTGATGGGACAGTGTAGAGGGAGCTTTACTCTGTATCTAACCCATGCTGTACCTGCCCTGGGAGTGTTTGATGGGACAGTGTAGAGGGAGCTTTACTCTGTATCTAACCTGTGCTGTACCTGCCCTGGGAGTGTTTGATGGGACAGTGTAGAGGGAGCTTTACTCTATCTAACCCATGCTGTACCTGCCCTGGGAGTGTTTGATGGGACAGTGTAGAGGGAGCTTTACTCTGTATCTAACCCGTGCTGTACCTGCCCTGGGAGTGTTTGATGGGGACAGTGTAGAGGGAGCTTTACTCTGTATCTAACCCGTGCTGTACCTGCCCTGGGAGTGTTTGATGGGACAGTGTAGAGGGAGCTTTACTCTGTATCTAACCCCTGCTGTACCTGCCCTGGGAGTGTTTGATGGGACAGTGTAGAGGGAGCTTTACTCTGTATCTAACTCGTGCTGTACCTGCCCTGGGAGTGTTTGATGGGGCAGTGTAGAGGGAGCTTTACTCTGTATCTAACCCGTGCTGTACCTGCCCTGGGAGTGTTTGATGGGACAGTGTAGAGGGAGCTTTACTCTGTATCTAACCCGTGCTGTACCTGCCCTGGGAGTGTTTGATGGGGGAGTGTGGAGAGGGAGCTGTATATCTTATTAGACAATACTGACATTGAACAACATTTAAATTGGAAAATATTCTTTTTCCCAGCACTTGTGTGACTCACTTTGCTGAAAGCAATAATACAGGAATAATAAACCCTAAAGGTTCTCAACTGCCCAGAACCGTTGTGATTCCTCCGTCTGATTCCATCCCTTCCTGTCCTGCTGGGTGTGTCTCACTCGAAACCACACAGTCCGGGGCCCCAACAGTTTCAGTGTAGATTAATTTCACGGTGAATATCTCTCCTGCCCCTGGTCCCAGTCAGCTTTCCTTTCCGCTTTGCTGTCCCTTTAACATAGAAACATAGAAGAGAGGAGCAGGAGTAGGCCATTCGGCCCCTCGAGCCTGCTCCGCCATTCAATGAGATCATGGCTGATCATCCAAACTCAGTACCCTGTCCCTGCTTTCTCCCCATATCCCTTGATCCCTTTAGCCTTAAGAAATATATCTAACTCCTTCTTGAATATATTTAATGAATTGGCCTCAACTGCCTTCTGTGGTAGAGAATTCCACAGGTTCACCACTCTCTGGGTGAAGAAATTCCTCCTCATCTCTGTCCTAAATGGCTTACCCCTTATCCTTAGACTGTGACCCCTGGTTCTGGATTCCCCCGCCATCGGGAACATTCTTCCTGCATCTAGTCTGTCCAGGCTTGACAATTTTATAGGTTTCGATGAGATCCCCTCTCAATCTTCTAAACTCCAGCGAGTATAAGCCCAATCGACACAATCTCTCCTCGTATGTCATTCCTGCCATCCCAGGTATCAGTCTGGTGAATCTTCGCTGCACTCCTTCCATGGCAAGAACGTCCTTCCTCAGATAAGGATTAGCCTGGTGATTGCTGGAGACTGGGACTCGGGCCTGGGCTAGCTGGTGGTGAGTGAGCGAGGACGCTGTAGGTGGGCTGTCTCCTGAGCTAAGTGTTCCCCACCTCCTCTCCTGCAGGTGCTGTCTCCCACTGGGGCCCGGCTTCCCTGGCTGCCCAGTACCTCGCCCAATGGGCCTTTATTTACGTCTGAGCCCAGACAGCGTGCTTTCTGCAGGCCTTTGGCCATTGCCGGGGGCAAGAGTGGGGGCAAAATCTCAGCCAGAGCTCATCACCTCCCAGCAGGTAATGATCAAAGAGCAGGAATCCTGGCCCATTTCGCCCTCCTTAATATCGCCACAGTCCCCTCGGCTCAGTGGGTCCCTCCTATCCCGTGCGGCGCAGTCCCACACGGGGTGGTGCATGTACCGCCGCACCCCCTCCCCACTCCCCCAGCAAGTTCGCAGCCCGCGCAGCCCCTTGCGGAGATTGGGGAGGGTCGGTGTCGTCCCTACCTGGCCCGGGAGGGGGGTTTTTTTTGCAGCGGGGAAAGGCAAGCCTCCGGGGGAAGCTTTGACGCTGTGTATGTCTCGCCCTGCAGCGAAGCCCGCCTGCTGTTCCCCGAGTACGGAGCAGCGCCGATGTCGGAAGGCATGGAGGAGTCCATGACCTGGTCACCACCCACCCAGCTGAAGGACGACATTTGGAGGCGAGCCGCCAAGATGGGGCAAGTGAACCGAGTGGACACGAGACACGAGAGAAATTGCTAGTGGCCCCCCTCTCCCTGCCCCTGCTGGCTCGGAGGGTAACTGCACCTGCCAGTGTGGGACAGGGTCCACCTACCCCCCTCCCCTGCCAGGTCTAACCCCATGGTCTGTACCGAGTGAGCTGCTCTCAGCCGTTTCAGCAGTGGAGAGCTACCTTCGGCCTGTGGATTAGGGAGGGCGCATGAGGCGGGGGGTTCCCATCCCTGATCGCTGTAGAGTGCTCCTCACTGCAAGGTGCGTGCATGGGCCATCAGGTGAGGGCCGGATCCGGTTCTCCCCCCCGCTCTCCCCCCACCCGCCCCCATTCACTGTCTGGGCTCCTACATCAAGAACGGACTCTCGTTGAGGTACAGCGGGCTGGTGGGACCTGTCCGCGAGCGAGAGTCCATGCCTTCAGGAGAGATGGCGGGGTGGGGGGTGAAGTTAGGTAGTGGATAACTGCCCCAGTTCCTAAAAGATAACTGAACTGAATAATCCAAGTGGGTGATGTAAACATAGAAACATAGACGATAGGAGCAGGAGTCAGCGATTCGGCCCCTCGAGCCTGCTCCGCCACTTAGTGAGATCATGGCTGATCATCCAAATTCAATACCCTGTCCCTGCTTTCTCCCCATATCCCTTGATCCCTTTAGCCTTAAGAAATATATCTAACTCCTTCTTGAATATATTTAATGAATTGGCCTCCACTGCCTTCTGTGGTAGAGAATTCCACAGGTTCACCACTCTCTGGGTGAAGAAATTCCTCCTTATCTTTGTCCTAAATGGCTTACCCCTTATCCTTAGACTGTGACCCCTGGCTCTGGACTCCCCGACCATCGGGAACATCCTTCCTGCATCTAGTCTGTCTAGTCCTGTTAGAATTTTATAAGTTTCAATTAGATCCCCTCTCATTCTTCTAAACTCTAGCGAGTATAAGCCTAATCGACCCAATCTCTCCTCATACGTCATTCCTGCCATCCCAGGTATCAGTCTGGTGATTCTTCGCTGCACTCCCTCCATGGCAAGAACATCCTTCCTCAGATAAGGCGACCAAAACTGCACACAATACTCAAGGTGTGGTCTCACCAAGGCCCTGTACAACTGCAGCAAGACATCCTTGCTCCTGTACTCGAACCCTCTCGCTACGAAGGCCAACATACCATTTGCCTTCTTAACCGCCTGCTGCACCTGCATGCTTACCTTCAGCGACTGGTGCACAAGGACACCCAGGCCTCGTTACGCTTCCCCTTCTCCCAATCTATTGCCATTCAGATAATAATCTGCCTTCCTGTTTTTGCCACCAAAGTGGATAACCTCGCATTTATCCACATTATACTGCATCTGCCATATCACCCAATCTGTCCAATGTATCGCTGTCCTTTTCGTCCTCTCCTCCCCAGGGGCACTGCGGCTTATTGCCGCTCCCTTACTGCAGCCAGGCTGGGGTCTGCTACATTCAGCACTGGGATCATCCGACTCTGCCCGACTCACTGGGCAGTGCATCGACCCGGGGGCTGGTGGCGGGGTGTCTCTGTACTCCCGCCAATCACCCAACGCTGGGAGTGATGGTCCACGGGGCAGGGCAGCGCTGGGGGAAACGGGCAAAGCGGAAGAGCAGACATAGAAGTTAGGAGCAGGAGTCGGCCCCTCGAGCCTGCTCCGCCATTCAGCAAGATCATGGCTGATCTTCCAGCTCAACTCCAACAGCCCGCCCGAACCCTTGATTCCCCGAGAGTCCAAAAATCTCAGCCTTGAATATACTCAACGACTGAGCCTCCACAGCCCTCTGGGGCAGAGAATTCCAAAGATTCACCGCCCTCTGAGTGAAGAAATTCCTCCTCATCTCAGTCCTCAATGGCCGACCCCTTATCCTGAGACTGTGACCCCTGGCTCTAGACTCTCCAGCCAGGGGAAAACAGCCTCTCAGCATCTACCCTGACAAGGCCTCTTGGAATTTTATAGGTTTCAATGAGATCACCTCTCATTCTTCTAAACTCGAGAGCATCGGCCCAGGCTACACAATCTCTCCTCATAGGACAGCCCTCTCATCCCAGTGAAACCAGGAGGCAGTGGCGAGGAGAGGTGACGCCACTGCCGGGGAAGGTGGCGAGCCATTCCAGAGTTTTGAGGTCCTGGGAAAGGGTCTCAATTTCAACACGGAGGGGATGGGAGCGCGCGTAGGGCTGGGCACATGGAACTCACACCGGGACGAGAGACTAGTTCAGAGGAGCACTAACCCAGAGTGCTGGTGAAACAGGGACAAGATGGGTTGCAGCAGAGACGAAATGCAGGTTAAGGGTGAGAGAGTGGGATCCCTGGTCAGATAAGCAGCTTCTCCCGAGATCCTTCCCGAGGTGTGAGCGAGGCGACAGCGGAGCCTCCCAAGTACTGGAGCAGGAGCCGAGCGTTGGCTGGACTTTGGCTTCACAGAGTTGAGTTGTTGATGAGTTTAGGGTGAAAGTGGGTGACGTAATAAACTCACTACACACTTGGTTTGAGTGTAAAGCAAGGCTTTAATCAACTTGTTTCAGAACATGGAGGTCTAGTTGTACTTCACTAGTTCCTGTCTTACAAAATGTCCCTGGACAAGCTGGGCCCACGCCCGAGTATTTATACTCCTTGGACGGCGCCACCAGCTGGCTGTCCAGTGTTATTTCATGAGTCGTTTCTTCATGATGATGAGATTTATAACATTGGGAACCAAGTTTCTTGGAGGCAGCTTCACGATGGAGGAGAGGTGGGAGTTGGAGGAGAGAGCGAGGCCAAGAATATCGATAGATAGACGAGGACCAAGGTGGGAGCTGGCGGCTGAAATTGCAGGACAGCAAAATACAGAGTCTCTGAAGGAAAAACAGCCCAAGATTTTCATTATTCTGCAAGAGGGCCTCGAGCAAATCGATGGTCAGCCGCAACAACACCCTCACCTCTGAGGAAGAAGGTCGTGGGTTCAAGTCCCACTCCAGAGACTTGAGTCTATAGTCCAGGCTGACAGTACTGAGGGAGCGCTGCTCTGTTGGAGGAGCGGTACTGAGGGAGGGCCGCACTGTCGGAGGGACGGTACTGAGGGAGCGCCGCACTGTCGGAGGGGCGGTACTGAGGGAGCGCTGCACTGTCGGAGGGGCGGTACTGAGGGAGCGCCGCACTGTCGGAGGGGCAGTACTGAGGGAGCGCCGCACTGTCGGAGGGGCGGTACTGAGGGAGCGCTGCACTGTCGGAGGGGCGGTACTGAGGGAGCGCTGCACTGTCGGAGGGGCAGTACTGAGGGAGCGCTGCACTGTCGGAGGGGCGGTATTGAGGGAGTGCCGGAGGGGCGGTACTGAGGGAGCGCCGCACTGTCGGAGGGGCGGTACTGAGGGAGCGCTGCACTGTCGGAGGGGCGGTACTGAGGGAGCGCTGCACTGTCGGAGGGGCGGTACTGAGGGAGCACCGCACTGTGAAACCTTCCACTGCTGTAATAACTTGGTTTGTTAAATAAAAACATGAGTATGGCAGGCGGTAGGTTGCTATAGAAACCTCTTGTGACGTGGTGCCTGGCTGCTAACCGGGATCCTCCATTTGCAGCATCTTCCCGTCACCGGACCAAACCAGCAACGTATCGCACGTTCCCAGTGCATTGAACACGGGCGGCTCGCTCCCCGATCTAACCAATCTGCACTTCCCATCTCCACTGCCCACGCCGCTCGATCCCGAGGAGTCGGCCTTCTCCAGCATCAGCGGCGGGAACAGCACGGGCAACCTCGCCACAACCATGACCCACTTGGGAATCGGAGCGTCCCTGGGAGTGGCGGCCGGCTTCCACTCCGCGGGTAAGTTGCTGACTTTTCCTCTTCCTCCGTTGGGCCGAGCGAGCTGTTGTCAGTCGGGGCATGAATCATAGAATCATCATGGCACGGAAGGCGGCCATTCAGCCCATCGGGCCTGTGCCGGCTCTCTGACAGAGCTCTCCAATTAGTCCCACTCGCCCCTGCTCTCTCCCCACAGCCAGGCAAATTTTTCCCCTTCGAGTATTTATCCAATTCTCTTTTGAAAGTTACTGTTGAATCTGCTCCCACCGCCCTTTCAGGCAGCGCGTTCCAGATCACAACAACTCGCTGCGTAAAAAACATTCTCCTCATCTCCCCCTCTGGTTCTTTTACCAATTATCTTCAATCTGTGACCTCTGGTTACCGACCCTCCTGCCACTGGAAACAGTTTCTCCTTATTTACTCCCATCAAAACCCCTCGTGATTTTGAACACCTCTATTAAATCTCCTCTTAACCTTCTCTGCTCTAAGGAGAACAATCCCAGCTTCTCCAGTCTCTCCACACAACAGAAGTCCCTCATCCCCTGGTACCGTTCTGGTCAATCTCCTCTGCACCCTCTCCAACGGCCTTGACATCCTTCCTAAAGTGCGGTGCCCAGAATTGGACACAATACTCCGGCTGGGCAAGCTAGTGATTGTGGGGATGTTGGATGAGGCTCGGCTGTGATGCTTCTATCGGTCCAATAACCTGCAGATCCTCACTGCCTGGGCTATAACACGCGTCGAGCGGTCACTGGTACCCAGCAAGAGCCTTCAGCGGACAGAGGGGCTGCGACTAAACCGCTTGCTCTGGCGGCCAAGGGGGAAGGGTTAACATAAGAAATAGGAGCAGGAATAGGCCACTTGGCCCCTCGAGCCTGCTCCGCCATTCAATAAGATCACGGCTGATCTTGGGCTCAAAGCCACTTCCCCGCCTGCTCCCCATAACCCTTCACTCCCTTATCTTGCAAAAATCTGTCTATCTCCACCTTCAATGTATTTAATGACCCAGCCTGCACAGCTCTCTGGGGCAGAGAATTCCACAGATTTACGACCCTCTGAGAGAAGAAATTCCTCCTCATCTCAGTTCTAAAAGGGCGACCCTTTATTCTGAAACTGTGCCCCCGAGTTCTAGATTTCCCCACGAGGGGAAACATCCTCTCTGCAACTACCCTGTCGAGCCCCCTCAGTATCTTATATGTTTCAGTAAGATCACCTCTCATTCTTCTAAACTCCAATGAGTATCGGCCTAACCTGCTCAACCTTTCTTCATAAGTCAACCCCCTCATCTCTGGAATTAACCGTGTGAATCGTCTCTGAACTGCCTCCAATTACAGTATATCCTTCCTTAAATAAGGAGACCAAAACTGTACGCAGTACTCCAGGTGTGGTCTCACCAATACCCTGTACAGTTGTAGCAGGACTTCCCTACTTTTATACTCCAACCCCCTTGAAATAAAGGCCAACATTCCATTTGCCTTTTTGATTACTTGCTGTACCTGCATGGTAACTTTTTGTGTTTCATGCACAAGGACCCCCAGGACCCTCTGAATTGTAGCATTTAAGTAGCCTGGGTTTGCTAACATGAGCTTGCCGTCTCTCTCTTGCTCCACAGGGCTGTCCTCTTCATTGCAGGGGTCCCTGAGTAACATGTCGCTGCAGTCCTCGCTCAGCAACCCCTCGCTCCAGTCGTCGCTCAGCAACTCCTCCCTGCAGTCCTCGCTCAGCAACCCCTCGCTCGGCGGTTCCTCCCTCCGCACGTCCCTCAGCAACCCCTCGCTGCAGTCGTCGGCGAGCAGCGCCTCGCTACAGCCCGTGGCCAGCGCCGGCTCGACACCGTCTCCGCTGAGCACCTCGTCGATGCACTCCTCGCTGCCGCCCGGCTCCATCAGCACATCGCCTCGGCGGAGGGTCCCGCTCAACCCGCTCATCCTGTCCAGCACCGACTCCAGGAGGCCCCACAGCAAGCAGTTCTCTCCCACGATGTCGCCCACCCTCTCCTCGATCACGCAGGTAAGAGGCAGGGGGCAGGGCAGGGCGTGCGGATCAGGGCAAGGGAGCAGGGCAGGGCAGCACGGGGGGTCAGGGCAGCACAGGGGGTCAGGGCAGCGCCTGGGGGTGAGTGGCGGGGGGCAGGGCAGCGCCTGGGGGTGAGTGGCGGGGAGCAGGGCAGCGCCTGGGGGTGAGGGGCAGGGCAGCGCCTGGGGGTGAGTGGCGGGGAGCAGGGCAGCGCCTGGGGGTGAGTGGCGGGGAGCAGGGCAGAGAAGGCTGAGGGGGGACCTGATTGAGGTGTACAAAATTATGAGGGGCATAGATAGGGTAGATAGAAAGGAACTTTTCCCCTTAGTAGAGGGGTCAATAACCAGGGGGCATAGTTTCAAGGTAAGGAGCAGGAGGTTGAGAGGGGATTTGAGGAAAAACTTTTTCACCCAGAGGGTGGTTGGAATCTGGAACTCACTGCCTGAAAGGGTGGTAGAGGCAGGAACCCTCACAACATTCAAGAAGCATTTAGATGAGCACTTGAAACGCCATAGCATACAAGGCTACGGACCAAGTGCTGGAAAATGGGATTAGAATAGACAGGGCTTGATGGCCGGCGCGGACACGATGGGCCGAATGGCCTCTTTCTGTGCTGTGTAACTCGATGGCTCTATGGCAGTGTCTGGGGCAGGGCAGAGCCTGGAGCGGGGGGAAGACTCACCTGGTTTTTTTGTGAAGCATTGGGCTGCAGTTCCTGTGACTTTTTTTTAATTATTTGTTCCTGGGATGTGGGCGTCGCTGGCAAGGCCAGCATTTATTGCCCATCCCTAATTGCCCCTTCAGAAGGTGGTGGGATACATCTGAGTGGCTCGCTGGACAATTTCAGAGGGCAGTTAAGAGTCAACCACATTGCTGTGGGTCTGGAGTCACATATCGGCCAGACCGGGTAAGGGCGGCAGATTTCCTTCCCTGAAGGACATTAGTGAACTGATGGGGTTTTTACAACAATCCGCTAGTTTCATGGTCACCATTACTGATACTAGCTTTTTATTCCAGCTTTATTTAATTGAATTTAAATTCCCCAGTTGCCCTGGTGGGATTTGAATTCATGACTCCGGATCATTAGTCCAGTAACTTAAAACACTACGCTACCGCACCCCAAAAGCCTGAGACAGGGGACATCGGACTCCGGGCAGAATGCTGTCCGGTCAAAGCGGTGGGACGTGAGGAGGTTGGGGGTGGTGAGGTAACGGGAGAGGGGGTGCACCGTAACTAAATGAGAATGTGCCCGGTGAATCTAACTGCCTGTTCCGTGTTTGCAGGGCATTCCCTTGGACACCAGTAACTTTTCAATGGACCAACGATTGCCCCCATACCCCTTCTGTCCGCAGCAGTCCCAGCAGCAAGCCTACCAGCCCTCCCAGCAGCAAGCTTACCAGCCCTCCCAGCAGCAAGCTTACCAGCCCTCCCAGCAGCAAGCTTACCAGCAGTCCCAGCAGCAGTCCTACCAGCCGTCCCAGCAAGCCTACCAGCAATCTCAGCCATCCCAGCAGCAAGGCTACCAGCAGCAATCCCAGCAGCAGCAAGCCTACCAGCAATCCCAGCAGCAAGCCTACCAGCAATCCCAGCAGTCTCATCAGCAAACCTACCAGCAGCAGCCTTTTCAGCAGTCACAGGAAAACGCTGCTCCTCATCAGCAGCAGTCGCCCGGCACACTGCAGTCGGAGCCCAGCCCCCTCAGTGTGAGTATTACCCTCGTTACTGCCGGTGTGTCGGAGGTGGGGGGGGGTTGAATGGGAGATGGGATCTGAAAGGAGACGGGATTGCTAGCGGAGAGGGGATGGGGGGGAGGGAATCAGGGAGGGGGATGGGGGGAGGGCATCGGGGATGGGATGTAGGAATCGGGGAGGGGATGGGATGTGGGAATCGGGGAGGGGATGGGATGTGGGAATCGGGGATGGGATGTGGGAATCGGGGAGGGGATGAGATGGGGGGGGAGGGAATCGGGGAGGGGATGGGATATGTAGGGGGTGGTGTCTTGAGTCAGCTTTGCCTCTGACTGTTTTGAGCGGTTCGAATCGCTCCCACACCCCTGTGGTTCTGGACTTAGGTACAGGCTGCGATACAAAATTGGAGTAGACAACTGGTTTGGTGCAAGAAAACTGCGTTTTATTGGAGTCACAATAAAATTATAACATTGAAGAATGACACTTGGATTACTGGAATAGTTACAGACACTCAGGTAGGAATGGGGAACACACGGCACAACGAGGGAAAAATCACATTAATAATCCCCCTACCCTTGTCCCACCCCCAATATCTAACTAAATTGTACTAAAAAGCGCCAGGGATCATGCTCACCAACAGGGGTTTCTTGACCGTTCGAATCCTGTCAGTTAAGCTGGTTGCGTTTTTGGGGTTCGCTCTTTGTGTCCTTTGGGGCCTGCCGTCTCCACGTGGTGCTAGTCTTAGAATCTGCGAAGGTTCTTCAGTTGGGTGGAGTCCGCAGATGCGGTTTGGGCGCGGTTGTGGATTTGTCTGGTAAGTACCCACTTTTCTTAGTTAGAAATAGGGAGAGTAAAGTTTTTGTTGGGTACCTTAGCTTGTAGAGTGGAAAACTTCGGGTTTTGTTCTTCCGGTGGTGGTCTGGTCGTCGAGTTTTGTTGCGGTTGGGGTTCGGTTGGCGGTCTTCGGTGTCGGCTCGGTCGCGGTGGCCTAGATTATTACCTGTGTAGTGGTAATGATCTGAAGGTATGGTTTACCCGGCCCCTTTTGTTACCGCGGTGCTTGTGGTCAGTCCTCGTGTCGGGCTGCGGTTGCGGCCTTGTTGTCTTCGGTCGAGCCTGCCCCACCGTGTCCCCTTGCCGTGGTGTTCCGTGAGCCTTCCTGTTGGCTTCCGAATGAAGATGCAGGGTGGTGTCGTCTGTGTTTGGTTACCGGTGGGCCTACAGTTGTACTGTTTCTGAGTTTGTTATCTGCGCGCCAAATCAGGGTTAGTTCTTTGTCCGATTTTTGGCGGGCTCGTTAAAGTGATTATATCCATTCACCTTAACTGGTTTTGGGGCGGTTGCCTCGTTGCTAAATGGCCTTTAATGTCTTGGGTGATTGTCATGCATAAGGTTAATCGGTGTCTTCCTGGCTTGGTAGCTAGTTCGAACTGTAGGCGATTATTTATGCAGAGTTTTGATGGGCTTTAGGTTTGTGCAAGATTAAGTCTTTTCCTGAGTTGATTGTTTTAAAGGGAAGAATGCGTGTTCTGTCACCTCCAGTTGGCTGGTTTTGAAATAACAAATCAAAGCTGTCTCCCACAGGCCCAGGCATGTCAAGTTTTAAGCCCTTTTGAACTTGACATGCTGCCTGCGGGGTCCCACTTTAAACTTGCAGTTTTGCCATAAAGCCCAAAAGCCATTTCCTTCAGGGTTCCCTTATTAATAACTTGTCCTACAGGGTCCCTAATTAATAACTTGGGAAATGTGGGAATTTTGAGAATCCTACAGATATGGGCTGTGGGAATCGGGGCGGGGCTGTGGGAATCGGGGCGGGGCTGTGGGAATCGGGGCGGGGCTGTGGGAATCGGGGCGGGGCTGTGGGAATCGGGGAGGGGTTGTGGGAATTGGGGATGGGATGTGGGAATCGGGGCGGGGCTGTGGGAATCGGGGAGGGGTTGTGGGAATTGGGGAGGGGTTGGGATGAGGGGAGGGGATGCGATGTGGGCAGTGGGATGAGGGGAGGGGTTTCAGCAACCCGATTATTTCACCACTTCTGCGAGCCGGCCTTACCAAAATCGGTGGTTGGTTTCCGAGCCTCTGCCGGGATTGGGATATCACCCTGGGTAAGCGGGAGCGTTGGTGTCAAAGGCCGGATCGCACTGGAAGCCCAACACCTGTCCTCGGAGAGGGGGGGGCAGCACAGGGAGGTTGTGTTTACCCGCCGCACCTCCAGCCTGAGGAGGACGGGATCCCAGCCAGACTCCCCGCTGCCCACCGTTATCCAGGAACGCCTGCGGGGAGGGGCACCTGTACCGGGGCGGGGGGGGGAGGGGGGGTGGGGGAGGGTCGGCTGAGGGCAGCATCGGGATTGACTGTGACGGCCATCACTGTCAAATAGCCTGCCCAGACTCACTTGGAGAACGGACTCGGGAACTTCCAGCACCTGCTGCCCCGCCGCTTGGTTTTGATGTTTGGAGATTTTATTCCCCCCACACAGCAAACCACGTTAATCAACAACCTGTTCGGAGATTCGTACTTTGAGCAACAGCTGTCGAGCCGGCAGACCAACGACCTGTCTCACCAGGTGAGTCGCAGCATCGTCCCGGACCCCGTGTCCGGAACAGCACGCCCTCCCGCTCCCCTCTCTCCGCTCCCCTCTCTCCGCTCCCCTCTCTCCGCTCCCCTCTCTCGCCGCTCCCCCTCTCCCGCAAATAATTATGAAAGCTAATAGAATGTTATTGTTTATTGCGAGGGGAATTGAATACAAAAGTAGGGAGGTTATGCTTCCGTTATACAGGGCATTGGTGAGACCACATCTGGAGTACTGTGTACAGTATTGGTCTCCTTATTTGAGGAAGGATGTAAATGCGTTGGAAGCAGTTCAGAGAAGGTTTACTAGACTAATACCTGGAATGGGCGGGTTGGACAGGCTGGGCTTGTATCCGCTGGAGTTTAGAAGAGTAAGAGGTGAGAATGATTGAAACATATAAGATCCCGAGGGGTCTGGACAGGGTGAATGTGGAGAGGATGTTTCCTCTTGTGGGAGAATCTAGAACTAGGGGTCACTGTTTAAAAATAAGGGGTCACCCATTTAAGACAGAGATGAGGAGAAATTTTTTCTCACCGAGGGTGGTGAGTCTTTGGGACTCATTCCTCAGAGGGCGGTGGAAGCAGAGTCTTTGAATATTTTTAAGGCAGAGGTAGATAGATTCTTGGTAAGCAAGGGGTGAAAGGTTATCGGGGGTAGGCGGGAATGGGGAGTCATCGGATCAGCCATGATCTTATTGAATGGCGGAGCAGGCTCGAGGGGCCGAGTGGCCGAGTCCTGCTCCTAGTTCGTATGTTCGTATGTACTCGGATGAGCCTGTTAATTGTTTGATCCTCTCTCTCCCCCTCTCCCTCCCCCTCCCCCCCTCTCCCTCTCCCTCTCCCTCTCCCTCTCCCTCCCC
>NW_028225185.1:2771116-3008291 GCF_052327205.1 Somniosus microcephalus
ACACTGGTCTCTGGAGAGGGGGGTTGACCGCGGGCAGACCCAGGACGAGGGGCAGCGTCTGTACACTGGTCTCGGGAGAGGGGGGCTGACCGTGGGCAGACCCAGGACGAGGGGCAGCGTCTGTACACTGGTCTCGGGAGAGGGGGGTTGACCGCGGGCAGACCCAGGACGAGGGGCAGCGTCTGTACACTGGTCTCGGGAGAGGGGGGTTGACCGCGGGCAGACCCAGGACGAGGGGCAGCGTCTGTACACTGGTCTCGGGAGAGGAGGGCTGACCGCGGGCAGACCCAGGACGAGGGGCAGCGTCTGTGCACTGGTCTCGGGAGGGGGGTTGACCGTGGGCAGACCCAGGACGAGGGGCAGCGTCTCTACACTGGTCTCGGGAGAGGAGGGCTGACCGCGGGCAGACCCAGGACGAGGGGCAGCGTCTGTGCACTGGTCTCGGGAGAGGGGTTGACCGTGGGCAGACCCAGGACGAGGGGCAGCGTCTGTACACTGGTCTCGGGAGAGGGGGGTTGACCGCGGGCAGACCCAGGACGAGGGGCAGCGTCTGTACACTGGTCTCGGGAGGGGGGGTTGACCGCGGGCAGACCCCGGACGAGGGGCAGCGTCTGTGCACTGGTCTCGGGAGAGGGGGGTTGACCGCGGGCAGACCCAGGACGAGGGGCAGCGTCTGTACACTGGTCTCGGGAGAGGGGGGCTGACCGCGGGCAGACCCAGGACGAGGGGCAGCGTCTGTGCACTGGTCTCGGGAGGGGGGTTGACCGTGGACAGACCCAGGACGAGGGGCAGCGTCTGTACACTGGTCTCGGGAGAGGGGGGTTGACCGCGGGCAGACACAGGACGAGGGGCAGCACCCTGGCACCTGCTCACACCCCGTGTCTGATGCCCACTTTCTGACCCACTGTTTTTAGAGTCAGTGTTATACAGCACCGGCCATCAATCCCTGTCTATTCTAATCCCATTTTCCAGCACTTGGTCCGTAGCCTTGTATGCTATGGCGTTTGCCACTGTTCTGCCCATCTAACCAACCCGTCTATATCGTCCTGTAGCCTGAGGCTTCCCTCCTCGCTATTTACCACTCCACCAATTTTCGTGTCATCTGTGAACTTACTGATCATGCCTCCTACATTCATATCTAAATCATTAATGTACACCACAAACAGCAAAGGACCCAGCACCGATCCCTGCGGTACACCACTGGACACAGGCTTCCAGTCACAAAAACAACCTTCGACCATCACCCTCTGCCTCCTGCCACTAAGCCAATTTTGGATCCAATGTGCCAAATTGCCCTGGACCCCATGGGCTCTCACCTTGACCAGTCTCCCATGCGGGACTTTGTCAAAAGCCTTACTGAAGGCTTTATTGAAGAATTCTTTCTCTCGAGGGATGTGAGTCAGGTTTTATTTGTGCAAGTTTCTTTAAGCAACAGTTGAGAGTGAATTGATTGTGTTCTCTGTCTCCTCGCAGGTCAGCAGGCTGACTGGAGCGGCTGTGTCTACACGCGGACGGTTCATGGCTCCAGAGGAGAAAGTACAAGCCACACTGGGGTATATACACCGACTAATGCGGGGCCCCTTCCCCCCCCACCCCGGCAACCCCTCCCCGAACTCACCGACCCAGGTCTGTCAGCTGGCCCCCTTCCTCCATTTCCTCCTCTTCGTTCTTCCTTGGGGCTCAGTGGGCAGCTCGCTTGCCGCTCAGTCAGAAGGTCGTGGGTTCAAGTCCTACTCCAAAGACTTGAGCACAAAATCCAGGCCAAGGCCTAGAGTCTGCGCTCTCGGGTGGACGGAAAAGATCCCGTGTCCACTATTTCGAAGACGAGCAGGGGGAGTTCTCCCCCGTATCCTGGGGCCAATATCCCTCAACCAACATCACTGTTGTAATAAAACTCACTACGCACTTGGTTCGAGTATAAAGCAAGGCTTTAATCAACTTGTTTCAAAACATGGAGGTCTAGTTGTACTTCACTAGTTCCCGTCTTACAAAATGTCCCTGAGCAAGCTGGGCCCACGCCCGAGTATTTATACTCCTTGGACGGCGCCACCAGCTGGCTGTCCAGTGTCATTTCATGAGTAGTTTCTTGATGATGAGATTTATAACAATCACTAAAACAGATTATTTAGTCATTATCACATTGCTGTTTGTGGGAGCTTGCTGTGCGCAAATTGGCTGCTGCGTTTCCTACATTACAACAGTGACTGACATGAATCAGTCATTCATGAAAGACTTATGAAATAATACTGGGCGGCCTGCGGGTGGCGCTGTCCAGGGAAAGTATAAATACTCGGGCACG
Source organism: Somniosus microcephalus (assembly GCF_052327205.1). Taxonomy (NCBI): domain Eukaryota; kingdom Metazoa; phylum Chordata; class Chondrichthyes; order Squaliformes; family Somniosidae; genus Somniosus; species Somniosus microcephalus. The sequence goes on from NW_028225185.1 coordinate 2,773,416, forward strand.
GGCCCAGCTTGCACAGGACATTCTTTAACAGGAACTAGTGAAGGACACAACTAGACCTCCATGTTGTAAAACAGTTGATTAAAGCTTTGTTTAACGCTTAGACCGAGTGCCTAGTAGTTTCCTTACGTCAGTGACCACAGTTCAAAAAGTACTTCATTGGCTGTGAAGCGCTTTGGGACGTCCCGAGGTTGTGAAAGGCGCTATAGCAATGCCAGTTCGTTCCACAGTTCGGGCACGCTCCCGACAGCCTGCTGGAACCTCACTGAGGAGCCCCGTTCTGCGCACAAGCCCAGACGGTGAATGTTGGCGGGACATTCCACAACTCCAATCTGAATCTGGCCTCGCTCTCTCCCATCACCCGTGCCCAGGTACACTGCGGCCCGTCGTAGTTCCGACCGAGAGCCGCTCCCGTCCCGCAAACTGGGGGGCGTCAGAATCTCACCGGAGGGTGTAGCTCGGGCAGTGGCGGCTGGCCTGTACCATGCTAATACTCCGTTTCTTATTTCTCCCTCCAGCGATCGTGCGTTGTACCTGCACATTCAAGGACAGACTCGCGACGTCGTTGACAGTAAGTGTGTGGCTACGGAATGATCAGTCCTGGCTTATCTGCGATGGGCCGCCGAGTTCAGGCTGCACAGAAGCCCAGACTGGGTCCACTCTCTCTGTTCCGGGCGGTGCTCGTGCACGTTAGCCCGGGCCAGCAGTAGGTGCTCGGTGATCGCACTCCGCATCCGTGGGCAGGGGAGGGGGAAAGCGGCCAGGGCTCCTGCCCCCGCCCCTGGTCCATGGATTGTGATTGCTAACTTGGTGACCTCCCCGCTAGCGAGCGCCAGATTGTCGAGCGCGGGCGAGGCTAGCATGCGTCTTTAACCGGTAGCTGGTGTACGGAGACAGGATTGGGCGCCACTCTGGTGGCACAACCTGGCGGCGTTCGATGCCCAGGCTGTTGACATGGTGAATACCCAGGCCTGCGAGAGGCTGGAGGTCAGCCGAGGCCGGCGGCTCCCGTGCTGCAGCGACAGTCCGCACCGTCGGCGGGGGAAAGGAGCTAAGGGTTGATCTCGGTGTGAAATGCTTGCGCGGGACCACAGCGGGCTGAAAGAATCGGGCATCTGGAGGAGTGAGAAAGTGCAGCCTGTGCAGTCTCTGTGGCTCTGCTGATACTGTCCTCCGAGAGAAACTGGGCCGAGAACACAATCCCACTTCAAGTGAAAGCCGGGGATTTGCTGTGCAGCCCGACAGTAATCTAAATTCACATTGAATAGAGTCAGAAGGTCACAGGCTCCAGCCCCACTCCAGAGACTCGAGAGCGTAATTCAGGCTGACAGTGCAGTACTGAGGGAGCGCCGCACTGTCGGAGGGGCAGTACTGAGGGAGCGCCGCACTGTCGGAGGGGCAGTACTGAGGGAGCGCCGCACTGTCGGAGGGGCAGTACTGAGGGAGCGCCGCACTCGGAGGGGCGGTACTGGGGGAGCGCTGCACTGTCGGAGGGGCAGTACTGAGGGAGCGCCGCACTGTCGGAGGGGCAGTACTGAGGGAGCGCCGCACTGTCGGAGGGGCGGTACTGAGGGAGCGCCGCAGTGTCGGAGGGACAGTACTGAGGGAGCGCCGCACTGTCGGAGGGGCAGTGCTGAGGGAGTGCCGCACTGTCGGAGGGGCCGTACTGAGGGAACGCAGCACTGTCGGAGTGGCGGTACTGAGGGAGCGCCGCAGTGTCGGAGGGTCAGTATTGAGGGAGTGCCGCACTGTCGGCGGGGCGGTACTGAGGGAGCGCCGCACTGTCGGAGGGGCGGTACTGAGGGAGCGCCGCACTGTCGGAGGGGCGGTACTGAGGGAGCGCCGCACTGTCGGAGGGGCGGTACTGAGGGAGCGCCGCACTGTCGGAGGGGCGGTACTGAGGGAGCGCCGCACTGTCGGAGGGGCAGTACTGAGGGAGAGAGGAAAGGGAGAACAGCAGAGTGTTGCAGGATTGGTGTATTTGCGGACCTCCCGCTGTCTCTGCTAAGCAAATCCGGTGGAGTTTTGTCATTTGTATGCTGAGGTCCTACAACTCGTTTCTTTTCAGAGGCTGTTAACCGAATTAAAGAGATAATCGGGAGTGGAGTTGTTAAGGCGGTGAGTGCCTCGGCCTCGCCGTTCAACGGTCCGATGGTCACCGTGTACCACCAGCCAGCCCCGCACTCCACCTCCGCAAAATCACAGGCCGGGGTAAGTACAGCCGCACGTCGAAGGAAGTCTTTGTCTGAGGGTCAGCTCGAGTGCAGTGCAGTCATCACCCGGTCCTCTGTATCTAACCCGTGCTGTACCTGCCCCGGGAGTGTTTGATGGGACAGTGTAGAGGGAGCTTTACTCTGTATCTAATCCGTGCTGTACCTGCCCTGGGAGTGTTTGATGGGGACAGTGTAGAGGGAGCTTTACTCTGTATCTAACCCGTGCTGTACCTGCCCTGGGAGTGTTTGATGGGACAGTGTAGAGGGAGCTTTACTCTGTATCTAACCCGTGCTGTACCTGCCCTGGGAGTGTTTGATGGGACAGTGCAGAGGGAGCTTTACTCTGTATCTAACCCGTGCTGTACCTGCCCTGGGAGTGTTTGATGAGACAGTGTAGAGGGAGCTTTACTCTGTATCTAACCCGTGCTGTACCTGCCCTGGGAGTGTTTGATGGGACAGTGTAGAGGGAGCTTTACTCTGTATCTAACCCGTGCTGTACCTGCCCTGGGAGTGTTTGATGGGACAGTGTAGAGGGAGCTTTACTCTGTATCTAACCCGTGCTGTACCTGCCCTGGGAGTGTTTGATGGGACAGTGTGGAGGGAGCTTTACTCTGTATCTAACCCGTGCTGTACCTGCCCCGGGAGTGTTTGATGGGACAGTGTAGAGGGAGCTTTACTCTGTATCTAACCCCGTGCTGTACCTGCCCTGGGAGTGTTTGATGGGACAGTGTAGGGGGAGCTTTCCTCTGTATCTAACCCGTGCTGTACCTGCCCTGGGAGTGTTTGATGGGACAGTGTAGAGGGAGCTTTACTCTGTATCTAACCCGTGCTGTACCTGCCCTGGGAGTGTTTGATGGGACAGTGTAGAGGGAGCTTTACTCTGTATCTAACCCGTGCTGTACCTGCCCTGGGAGTGTTTGATGGGACAGTGTAGAGGGAGCTTTACTCTGTAGCTAACCCGTGCTGTACCTGCCCTGGGAGTGTTTGATGGGACAGTGTAGAGGGAGCTTTACTCTGTATCTAACCCGTGCTGTACCTGCCCCGGGAGTGTTTGATGGGACAGTGTAGAGGGAGCTTTACTCTGTATCTAACCGGTGCTGTACCTGCCCTGGGAGTGTTTGATGGGACAGTGTAGAGGGAGCTTTACTCTGTATCTAACCGGTGCTGTACCTGCCCCGGGAGTGTTTGATGGGACAGTGTAGAGGGAGCTTTACTCTGTATCTAACCCGTGCTGTACCTGCCCTGGGAGTGTTTGATGGGACAGTGTAGAGGGAGCTTTACTCTGTATCTAACCCGTGCTGTACCTGCCCTGGGAGTGTTTGATGGGACAGTGTAGAGGGAGCTTTACTCTGTATCTAACCCGTGCTGTACCTGCCCTGAGAGTGTTTGATGGGTGCAGTGTAGAGGGAGCTTTACTCTGTATCTAACCCGTGCTGTACCTGCCCTGGGAGTGTTTGATGGGTGCAGTGTAGATGGGGTACCCTTTACACGGTGCTGATGTGCCTGTGGGATCTGGAGGAGTAAGAAAGTGGAGCCTGTGCAGTTTTTGTGGCTCTGCTGATACTGTCCTCCGAGAGAAAATGGGCCGAGAGAACAACCCCACTTCGAGTGAAAGCCGGGGATTCGCTGTGCAGCCCGACATGAAATTTCGCACTGTAACACTTCCCCCCTCGCCACGGTCAGTTAGTGAGAGCCAGTCCTCAGTCTGTTCCAGCGGTTTGTGGTGCGTGGGTCAGGCGTACTGAGAGACTGTAGTTAGACTGCAGACTGGGGTAACTTTGCCTGTGCGTACTCGATGGTGGGACTCCCCGAAATAGAAAGATGTTCCATTTCAAACCATCAGCCCTGCCCGCCTACCATTCACTCCAAAAGCAGAGTACAATCCCACACAGACTATCTCCCAGTTGTGCGATTGTGATTGATCAGGAAAATGCAACAAGCCGGACCTCTTGGAATCTGGTCCACCTCCCCTCCTCCTCACCAGATCCCGATCCCCCCTCCCCTCCCCCTCACCAGATCCCGATCCCTCACCAGATCCCGGTCCCGCCTCCCCTCCCCCTCCCCCTCACCAGATCCTGATTCCCTCCCCCTCACCAGATCCTGATCCCCCCCCCTCCCTTCCCCCTCACCAGATCCCGAACCCTCCCCCTCCTCACCAGATCCCGGTCCCACGATCACTCCCCCTCCTCACCAGATCCCGGTCCCACCTCCCTCCCCCTCACCAGATCCCGGTCCCTCCTCCCCTCCCCCTCACCAGATCCCGGTCCCTCCTCCCCTCCCCCTCACCAGATCCCGGTCCCTCCCCCTCACCAGATCCCGGTCCCTCCCCCTCACCAGATCCCGGTCCCTCCCCCTCACCAGATCCCGGTCCCTCCCCCTCACCAGATCCCGGTCCCTCCTCCCCACCCCCTCACCAGATCCCGGTCCCACCTCCCCTCCCCCTCACCAGATCCCGGTCCCACCTCCCCTCCCCCTCACCAGATCCCGGTCCCTCCTCCCCACCCCCTCACCAGATCCGGTCCCTCCTCCCCTCCCCTCACCAGATCCCGGTCCCTCCTCCCCACCCCCCTCACCAGATCCCGGTCCCACCTCCCCTCCCCCTCACCAGATCCCGGTCCCCCCTCCCCTCCCCCCTCACCAGATCCCGGTCCCCCCTCCCCCTCCCCCTCACCAGATCCCGGTCCCTCCTCCCCACCCCTCACCAGATCCCGGTCCCACCTCCCCTCCCCCTCACCAGATCCCGTTCCCCCTCCCCTCCCCCTCACCAGATCCCGGTCCCTCCTCCCCTCCCCCTCACCAGATCCCGGTCCACCTCCCCTCCCCTTCACCAGATCCCGATCCCCCTCCCCTCACCAGATCCGATCCCCCCTCCCCCTCACCAGATCCTGATCCTCCTCCCCTCCCCCTCACCAGATCCTGATCCCTCCTCCCCTCCCCCTCACAGATCCCGACCCCCCCTCCCTCCCCCTCACCAGATCCCGATCCCTCCCCCTCCTCACCAGATCCCGATCCCCCCCTCCCCTCCCCCTCACCAGATCCCGGTCCCACCTCCCCTCCCCCTCACCAGATCCCGGTCCCCCCTCCCCTCACCAGATCCCGGTCCCACCTCCCCTCCCCTCACCAGATCCGGTCCCTCACTCCCCCTCACCAGATCCCGGTCCCACCTCCCCTCCCCCTCACCAGATCCCGGTCCCTCCTCTCCTCCCCCTCACCAGATCCCGGTCCCCTCCTCCTCCCTCCCCCTCACCAGATCCCGGTCCCACCTCCCCTCCCCCGCACCAGATCCCGGTCCCACCTCCCCTCCCCCGCACCAGATCCCGGTCCCACCTCCCCTCCCCCGCACCAGATCCCGGTCCCACCTCCCCTCCCCCGCACCAGATCCCGGTCCCACCTCCCCTCCCCCTCACCAGATCCCGGTCCCTCCTCCCCCTCACCAGATCCCGGTCCCACCTCCCCTCCCCCTCACCAGATCCCGGTCCCTCCTCTCCTCCCCCTCACCAGATCCCGGTCCCTCCTCTCCTCCCCTCCCCCTCACCAGATCCCGGTCCCACCTCCCCTCCCCCGCACCAGATCCCGGTCCCACCTCCCCTCCCCCGCACCAGATCCCGGTCCCACCTCCCCTCCCCCGCACCAGATCCCGGTCCCACCTCCCCTCCCCCGCACCAGATCCCGGTCCCACCTCCCCTCCCCCGCACCAGATCCCGGTCCCACCTCCCCTCCCCCGCACCAGATCCCGGTCCCACCTCCCCTCCCCCGCACCAGATCCCGGTCCCACCTCCCCTCCCCCGCACCAGATCCCGGTCCCACCTCCCCTCCCCCGCACCAGATCCCGGTCCCACCTCCCCTCCCCCGCACCAGATCCCGGTCCCACCTCCCCTCCCCCGCACCAGATCCCGGTCCCACCTCCCCTCCCCCGCACCAGATCCCGGTCCCACCTCCCCTCCCCCGCACCAGATCCCGGTCCCACCTCCCCTCCCCCGCACCAGATCCCGGTCCCACCTCCCCTCCCCCGCACCAGATCCCGGTCCCACCTCCCCTCCCCCGCACCAGATCCCGGTCCCACCTCCCCTCCCCCTCACCAGATCCCGATCCCCCCTCCCCTCCCCCTCACCAGATCCCGATCCCTCCTCCCCTCCCCCTCACCAGATCCCGACCCCCCCTCCCCTCCCCCTCACCAGATCCCGATCCCTCCCCCTCCTCACCAGATCCCGATCCCCCCCTCCCCTCCCCCTCACCAGATCCCGGTCCCACCTCCCCTCCCCCTCACCAGATCCCGGTCCCCCCTCCCCTCACCAGATCCCGGTCCCACCTCCCCTCCCCCTCCCCAGATCCCGGTCCCTCCTCCCCCTCACCAGATCCCGGTCCCACCTCCCCTCCCCCTCACCAGATCCCGGTCCCTCCTCTCCTCCCCCTCACCAGATCCCGGTCCCTCCTCTCCTCCCCTCCCCCTCACCAGATCCCGGTCCCACCTCCCCTCCCCCGCACCAGATCCCGGTCCCACCTCCCCTCCCCCGCACCAGATCCCGGTCCCACCTCCCCTCCCCCGCACCAGATCCCGGTCCCACCTCCCCTCCCCCGCACCAGATCCCGGTCCCACCTCCCCTCCCCCGCACCAGATCCCGGTCCCACCTCCCCTCCCCCTCACCAGATCCCGATCCCCCCTCCCCCTCACCAGATCCTGATCCCTCCTCCCCTCCCCCTCACCAGATCCTGATCCCTCCTCCCCTCCCCCTCACCAGATCCCGGTCCCACCTCCCCTCCCCCTCACCAGATCCCGGTCCCACCTCCCCTCCCCCTCACCAGATCCCGGTCCCACCTCCCCTCCCCCTCACCAGATCCCGATCCCTCCTCCCCTCCCCCTCACCAGATCCCGGTCCCACCTCGCCTCCCCCTCACCAGATCCCGATCCCTCCTCCCCTCACCAGATCCCGATTTCCCCCCTCCCCTCCCCCTCACCAGATCCTGATCCCTCCTCCCCTCTCCCTCACCAGATCCTGATCCCTCCTCCCCTCCCCCTCCTCACCAGATCCCGGTCCCACCTCCCCTCCCCCTCACCAGATCCCGATCCCTCTTCCCCTCCCCCTCACCAGATCCCGATCCCTCCTCCCCTCCCCCTCACCAGATCCCGGTCCCTACTCCCTCCCCCTCACCAGATCCCAATCCCAGTCCCACCTCCCCATCCCCGCACCAGATCCCGGTCCCACCTCCCCTCCCCCTCACCAGATCCCAGTCCCTGCTCCCCTCCACCTCACCAGACCCCGATCCCTCCTCCCCTCCCCCTCACCAGATCCCAGTCCCTCCTCCCCCTCACCAGATCCTGATCCCGGTCCCTCCCCCTCACCAGATCCCGGTCCCTCCCCCTCACCAGATCCCGGTCCCTCCCCCTCACCAGATCCCGGTCCCTCCCTCCTCACCAGATCCCTCAATCCCTTCTCTCCACACATTCTCCCAACTGCCCTTGTCCCGGTAACTCATCCCACGCCCTGTTCCCCATCTTTCTTGGTGCCATTGCGCTGATCCCAGTTGACGGTGGGATTGAGTTGTGAGGAGCGATGAATGGAAAAACGTGGCCATTCCAAGCTGGCGGGGGATTTCGAGGGGTTTTCCCGGACGTGTGCACGGTAGTTAATGGGATCGAAAGGGAATCCCGAGAAAGATTTGCCAGAACTGAGGGAGCAGGACAAGGAAGGGGGCTGGGGGCCAAACTCGCGATGGACAAGGGGCCTGATGCCAGGACATTGCCCTCTCAAAAAGTGATCAATAGGAGGGATGGCAGGGAAACCTCGCCAGAGAGTTGAGTGCTGGGATTGGGCGGGGTGCGTGGGCCGCAGGGTGTCCCTGGATGGATGAGCCCAGTTGCCCATCTTGCTCGGATCTCTCCAGTGATGCAACGTTGATTGACGGTAGCCAGATGTGCTCAGAGTTTCGACGCTCTGGTCCAGGCTATGTTGGAACGGCCGGTCCGAGTTAGCTTCAGTCTTCAGTTTCTCTCCTCACCCTCCGTCCTGTAGCCGATGGGCCTCTGGCTCTGAGGTTTCGGTTGCCGTCGCTCCCCCCCCCCCCCCCCCCCCCCCCCTTGGAGTCGAATGACCCAGCCTGACCTTTCCAGTCGCGTCCCATTCCCACCGGGGACCTCACCCACTGGGCTGACAGCTTGGTATGTGGTACCCGGGAAACAGGAGGAGGCCATTCAGCCCCTCGAGCCTGTTCTGTCATTCAACTCCATCTACCCGCCTTGGTTCTGTAACCCTTAATCCCCTTAACCCAACAAAAAATATCAATCTCCGTTTCAACATTTCCAATTGACCCTCGGCATCCACAGCTTTTTGGGGAGTGACATAAATCGTGCCATTCATGTGGAAGTGACTCATGAAATAATACTGAGCGGCCTGCGGGTGGCGCTGTCCAGGGAGAGTATAAATACTCGGGCGCGGGCCCAGCTTGCTCAGGACATTCTTTAACAGGAACTAGTGAAGGACACAACTTGACCTCCATGTTGTAAAACAGTTGATTAAAGCTTTGTTTAACGCTTAGACCGAGTGCCGGGTAGTTTGCTTACGTCAGGGAGAGAGTTCCAGATTTCCACCACCCTTTGTGTGAAGAAGTGCTTCCCGACATCACCCCTGAATGGCCTGGCTCTAATTTTAAGGTGACGCCCCCCCCTCCCTTGTTCTGGACTCCCCACCCCCCCCCCCCCCCCACCAGAGGAAATAGTTTCTCTCTCCACCCCATCGAATCCTTTAATCATCTTAAACACCTCGATCAGATCAGCCCTTAATCTTCGATACTCGAGGGAATACAAGCCCAGTCTGTGCGACCTGTCCTCGGAGTTTAACCCTTTCAGCCCCGGGTATCACTCTGGTGAATCTGTGCTTCCACCCCCCCCCCCCCCCAAAGGTTAATGTATCTTCCCTGAGGTGTGGTGCCCAGAACTGAACACAGTACAGATGCAGCACCACAACAACAACAACTACTTGTATTTATAGAGCGCCTTTAACGTACTAAACTGTCCCAAGGCGTTTCACAGGAGTATTCTAAGACCAAAAATTGACACCGAGCCACCTAAGAAATTATGACAGGTGAGGTCGGTTTTAAGGAGCGTCTTAAAGGAGAGAGAGAGGCGGAGAGGTTTAGGGAGGGAATTCCAGAGCTCGGGGCCCAGGCGGCTGAAGGCACGGCCGCCAATGGTGGAGCGATGGAAATTGGGGGATGCTCAAGAGGCCAGAATTGGAGGAGCGCAGAGATCTCGGAGGGTTGTGGGGCTGGAGGAGGTTACAGATACAGAGAGGGGCGAGGCCATGGAGGGATTTGAAAACAAGGGTGAGAAGTTTGAAATCATTGTGCTGCTTAATGGGGAGCCAGTGTAGGTCAGCGAGCACAGGGGTGATGGGTGAACGGGACTGGGTGTGAGTTAGGACACGGGGCAGTGAGCACGGGGTGAAGGGTGAACGGGACTGGGTGTGAGTTAGGACACGGGGCAGTGAGCACAGGGGGTGATGGGTGAACGGGACTGGGTGTGAGTTAGGACACGGGGCAGTGAGCACAGGGGGTGATGGGTGAACGGGACTGGGTGTGAGTTAGGACACGGGGCAGTGAGCACAGGGGGTGAGGGGTGAACGGGACTGGGTGTGAGTTAGGACACGGGGCAGTGAGCACAGGGGGTGATGGGTGAACGGGACTGGGTGTGAGTTAGGACACGGGGCAGTGAGCACAGGGGGTGATGGGTGAACGGGACTGGGTGTGAGTTAGGACACGGGGCAGTGAGCACAGGGGGTGATGGGTGAACGGGACTGGGTGTGAGTTAGGACACGGGGCAGTGAGCAGAGGGGGTGATGGGTGAACGGGACTGGGTGTGAGTTAGGACACGGGGCAGTGAGCACAGGGGGTGATGGGTGAACGGGACTGGGTGTGAGTTAGGACACGGGGCAGTGAGCACAGGGTGATGGGTGAACGGGACTGGGTGCGAGTTAGGACACGGGGCAGTGAGCACAGGGGGTGATGGGTGAACGGGACTCGGTGTGAGTTAGGACACGGGGCAGTGAGCACAGGGGGTGATGGGTGAACGGGACTGGGTGTGAGTTAGGACACGGGGCAGTGAGCACAGGGTGATGGGTGAACGGGACTGGGTGTGAGTTAGGACACGGGGCAGTGAGCACGGGGTGATGGGTGAATGGGACTGGGTGTGAGTTAGGACACGGGGCAGTGAGCAAGGGGCGATGGGTGAACGGGACTGGGTGTGAGTTAGGACACGGGGCAGTGAGCACAGGGGGTGATGGGTGAACGGGACTGGGTGTGAGTTAGGACACGGGGCAGTGAGCACGGGGTGATGGATGAACGTGACTGGGTGTGAGTTAGGACACGGGGCAGTGAGCACGGGGTGATGGGTGAACGGGACTGGGTGTGAGTTAGGACACGGGGCAGTGAGCACAGGGGGTGATGGATGAACGTGACTGGGTGTGAGTTAGGACACGGGGCAGTGAGCACAGGGGGTGATGGGTGAACGGGACTGGGTGTGAGTTAGGACACGGGGCAGTGAGCACAGGGGGTGATGGGTGAACGGGACTGGGTGTGAGTTAGGACACGGGGCAGTGAGCACAGGGGGTGATGGGTGAACGGGACTGGGTGTGAGTTAGGACACGGGGCAGTGAGCACAGGGGGTGATGGGTGAACGGGACTGGGTGTGAGTTAGGACACGGGGCAGTGAGCACAGGGTGATGGGTGAACGGGACTGGGTGTGAGTTAGGACACGGGGCAGTGAGCACAGGGGGTGATGGATGAACGTGACTGGGTGTGAGTTAGGACACGGGGCAGTGAGCACAGGGGGTGATGGGTGAACGTGACTGGGTGTGAGTTAGGACACGGGGCAGCTGAGTTTTGGATGACCAAGTTTATGTAGGGTGGAATGTGGGAGGCCAGCCAGGGGTGTGTTGGAATAGTCAAGTCTAGAGGTAACAAAGGCATGGACGAGGGTTTCAGCAGCGGATGAGCTGAGGCGGGGCGGAGATGGGCGATGTTACGGAGGTGGAAGTAGGCGGTCTTTGTTATGCTGCGGATATGTGGTCGGAAGCTCATTTCAGGGTCAGATATGACAGCAAGGTTGCGAACAGTGTGGTTCAGCCTCAGACAGATGTTGGGGAGAGGGATGGAGCCGGTGGCTGGGGAATGGAGTTTGTGACGGGGACCGACAACAATGGCTTCGGTCTTCCCAATATTTAATTGGAGAATTTCTGCTCATCCAGAACTGGGTGTCGGACAAGCAGTCTGACAATTTCGAGACCGTGGAGGGGTCGAAGTCTGTGTTACAAGTGACGGAATTCTTGGAATGCCCAGTTCACCACTCCGGGAATTGACCCACTCTCCCAGTCGGACACCCAGTGCCGCTCAGAATCACACACTGACGGCTCGGTATACCCAGAACATTGAACGCTGTCTTCATCAGACTGGTTGGCAGACAGGAAGCAAAGAGTTGGAGTCAACGGGTCTTTTTCCGAGTGGCAGGCAGTGACTAGTTGGGTACCGCGGGGATCGGTCCTCGGACCCCAGCTATTCACAATATATATTAATGATCTGGACAAGGGAACTAGATGTAATATCTCCAGGTTTGCAGACGACGCAAAGCTGGGTGGGCGTGTGTGCTGTGAGGAGGATGTCGAGAAACTCCAGTATGATTTGGACAGGTTGGGTGATTGGGCAGATGCAGTATAATGAGGATAAATGCGAGGTTATCCACTTTGGTGGCAAAAACAGGAAGGCAGATTATTATCTGAACGGCAATAGATTGGGAGAGGGGGAAGTGCAACGAGACCTGGGTGTCCTTGTGCACCAGTCGCTGAAGGTAAGCATGCAGGTGCAGCAGGCGGTTAAGAAGGCAAATGGTATGTTGGCCTTCATAGCGAGAGGGTTCGAGTACAGGAACAAGGATGTCCTGCTGCAGTTGTACAGGGCCTTGGTGAGACCACACCTTGAGTATTGTGTGCAGTTTTGGTCACCTTATCTGAGGAAGGATGTTCTTGCCATGGAGGGGGTGCAGTGAAGATTCACCAGGCTGATACCTGGCAGGAATGACGTATGAGGAGAGATTGGGTCGATTGGGCTTATACTCGCTGGAGTTTAGAAGAATGAGAGGGGATCTCATTGAAACTTATAAAATTCTAACAGGACTAGACAGACTAGATGCAGGAAGGATGTTCCCGATGGCAGGGGAGTCCAGAACCAGGGGTCACAGTCTAAGGATAAGGGGTAAGCCATTTCGGACAGAGATGAGGAGGAATTTCTTCAGCCAGAGAGTGGTGAACCTGTGGAATTCTCTACCACAGAAGGCAGTTGAGGCCAATTCATTAAATATATTCAAGAAGGAGTTGGATATATTTCTTAAGGCTAAAGGGATCAAGGGATATGGGGAGAAGGCAGGGACAGGGTACTGAATTTGGATGATCAGCCATGATCTCATTGAATGGCGGAGTAGGCTCGAGGGGCCGAATGGCCGACTCCTGCTCCTATCTTCTATGTTTCTATGAGTCTGCGTCTTCACCGATTCCTCTTCAGCCTTCGGTTCCCTGTGTCTATAATCGGTTCCTTCTCTTGCTCCACAGATGCATTACGTGCAAGATAAGGTCTTTGTGGGTCTGGAGCAAGTCATCGCAGCCTTTAATATTAAGGAGAAAGTGGAAGGTCCGGGCGGCTCGTACCTGCAGCACATTCAAGCGGAAACCGGCGCCAAGGTGTTCCTCCGCGGGAAGGGCTCGGGCTGCCTGGAGCCTGCGTCTGGGAGAGAGGCCTTTGAGCCAATGTACATTTATATCAGGTACATTCCCACCGATCGCCCAGTCTTTACACACACTGTGCACTGACCAGACGCGTCCAGTGAGATTCTTCACCCTGCACCCCAGATACTTCAGCGTTTCGCTTTATCTGTCCACTCCCAACGGGTTTGTTGGTGACCGTTTGCACACCAGAAACTTGGGGCAGCCTTGCAGGGAGTGTGAAAGCTGGCACAAGCGCGGTACAAGGGAAAGGAGAGCGAGATGGAGCTGTGCACGGGAGGAAACACTTGTCTCTGGACATGGGTTAGGACGGAGGTTTCAGTCTTGGATCTGCAGTCCCCGGAGGGTCCAGTTCCCCATTGCATGGATTCCAGAGGGAGCTTAACTCTGTATCTAACCCGTGCTGTACCTGCTCTGGGAGTGTTTGATGGGACAGTGTAGAGGGAGCTTTACTCTGTATCTAACCCGTGCTGTACCTGTCCTGGGAGTGTTTGATGGGACAGTGTAGAGGGAGCTTTACTCTGTATCTAACCCGTGCTGTACCTGCCCCGGGAGTGTTTGATGGGACAGTGTAGAGGGAGCTTTACTCTGTATCTAACCTGTGCTGTACCTGCCCTGGGAGTGTTTGATGGGACAGTGTAGAGGGAGCTTTACTCTGTATCTAACCCGCGCTGTACCTGCCCTGGGAGTATTTGGGGACAGTTGATGCGCTATCAATTACTCATAAAAGACGGAGAGTTAGGAGAGTAACTAAAAGGCTTTTATCAGCAAAGAACAGAGCATGCCTCTCGTGGTTGACTGGGTTCCAAGAAGGCAGGGGGCTGCAGAGCAATCACCTTTATACCTGGGCCTGTGGGTGGAGCCAGGGGCGGAGCCAGCAGAGACATGCTGAGGCATGCATAGGTACAACAGTGTGCAACAACAACGGTGAACAACAATAACAGTGGTTTACCACAACAGTGTAGAGGGAGCTTTACTCTGTATCTAACCCGTGCTGTACCTGCCCTGGGAGTGTTTGATGGGACAGTGTAGAGGGAGCTTTACTCTGTATCTAACCCGTGCTGTACCTGCCCTGGGAGTGTTTGATGGGACAGTGTAGAGGGAGCTTTACTCTGTATCTAACCCGTGCTGTACCTGCCCTGGGAGTGTTTGATGGGACAGTGTAGAGGGAGCTTTACTCTGTATCTAACCCGTGCTGTACCTGCCCTGGGAGTATTTGATGGGGACAGTGTAGAGGGAGCTTTACTCTGTATCTAACCCGTGCTGTACCTGCCCTGGCAGTGTTTGATGGGACAGTGTAGAGGAAGCTTTACTCTGTATCTAACCCGTGATGAACCTGCCCTGGGAGTGTTTGATGGGACAGTGTAGAGGGAGCTTTACTCTGTATCTAACCCGTGATGAACCTGCCCTGGGAGTGTTTGATGGGACAGTGTAGAGGGAGCTTTACTCTGTATCTAACCCGTCTTGTACCTGCCCTGGGAGTGTTTGATGGGACAGTGTAGAGGGAGCTTTACTCTGTATCTAACCCATGCTGTACCTGCCCTGGGAGTGTTTGATGGGACAGTGTAGAGGGAGCATTACTCTGTATCTAACCCGTGCTGTACCTGCCCTGGGAGTGTTTGATGGGACAGTGTAGAGGGAGCTTTACTCTGTATCTAACCCGTGCTGTACCTGCCCTGGGAGTGTTTGATGGGACAGTGTAGAGGGAGCATTACTCTGTATCTAACCCGTGCTGTACCTGCCCTGGGAGTGTTTGACGGGACAGTGTAGAGGGAGCTGAGTGGGCCGACAGTTGTAGTCTGCAGGGGGTGATGTCGGATGAGCCGTATGGTCTCTCACGGTCTCTTGCTGCGTAGATGATGTGGTACTGAGTCAGTGCGAGAGTTATTGCTAATGTCGATTTATCTTCCTTTTAGTCATCCCAAGTCAGAGGGACTGTCGGCTGCAAGGAAACTCTGTGAGAGCTTGCTGCAGACTGTGAGTATCACCTCAGTAATGGACTGAGTCACAGACCGTCTCCCTGTGGGTCTGTGTACCCACCCCCCGCCCCAATCCTGAAGATGTGACTCTGATGGACAGCAGTCACCTTCTCGTATCTCACTCGTGTGGGCCGTTCTTCACGTGTCCGTTCGGGCAGAGAGTGTGTCAGCACGGTGTTCAGCCATGGTTGGAATCACAGCGAGCGGGTCCTGTCCTCCGACAGACCGACGTGCCCGCTCAGGTGCAGGAACGCCCGGTGTTGTGGGTGCCGTGTCCAGCCGTTGCCCGTCACCGCTCGCTCGCTCCGGCTGTAATCCGCTGACCCAGCACAGACTGCGACCAACATCGCGCTCGGACAGTGCATTTACCCAGCAGCTTCTCCTGGAGCCTGCGGCCTGTCTGAAGGGAGCTGTGATTCTCGAGCTTGCTGCAGGATGTGGAACCTGTGCTATCTGATCTCTAAAATACATTTCCTTTCTGGCTTTGTTCAGGTTTACAATGAGCACACGCGGCTCCTGAGTCAAGTGAATTCTTCAGCCCTGCCACCTCAAGGTAACTCTTAGAATAAGAACAGGATGAAGCTCCTCTCCGTCTGGGCAAATCATAACTGAGGCCTTCCAACCCTGGTCAGATGTTTCCCCTCCGCTGTGGTCCTTCAGTGTCTGCCCAGGCGGTGGGCTCCCAGACAACAGGCGGGGTTTGAGGGTCCTCGGGAGATTATTCCTCTGGCTTGCTAATTCGGTGAAGTGCTTCTTCTCGGCTAAAGCCTCTCCGTGTGTGTGGTGTGTGCCTGAGGCTGTGTGGGTGGTGTGTGCCTGAGGCTGTGCGTGTGGTGTGTGTGCCTGAGGCTGTGCGTGTGGTGTGTGCCTGAGGCTGTGCGTGTGGTGTGTGTGCCTGAGGCTGTGCGTGTGTGGTGTGTGCCTGAGGCTGTGCGTGTGGTGTGTGTGCCTGAGGCTGTGCGTGTGGTGTGTGCCTGAGGCTGTGCGTGTGGTGTGTGTGCCTGAGGCTGTGCGTGTGGTGTGTGTGCCTGAGGCTGTGCGTGTGGTGTGTGTGCCTGAGGCTGTGCGTGTGGTGTGTGTGTCTGAGGCTGTGCGTGTGGTGTGTGTGCCTGAGGCTGTGCGTGTGGTGTGTGCCTGAGGCTGTGCGTGTGGTGTGTGTGTCTGAGGCTGTGCGTGTGGTGTGTGCCTGAGGCTGTGCGTGTGGTGTGTGTGCCTGAGGCTGTGCGTGTGGTGTGTGTGCCTGAGGCTGTGCGTGTGGTGTGTGTGTCTGAGGCTGTGCGTGTGGTGTGTGTGCCTGAGGCTGTGCGTGTGGTGTGTGCCTGAGGCTGTGCGTGTGGTGTGTGTGCCTGAGGCTGTGCGTGTGGTGTGTGTGTCTGAGGCTGTGCGTGTGGTGTGTGTGTCTGAGGCTGTGCGTGTGGTGTGTGTGCCTGAGGCTGTGCGTGTGGTGTGTGTGCCTGAGGCTGTGCGTGTGGCGTGTGTGCCTGAGGCTGTGCGTGTGGTGTGTGCCTGAGGCTGTGCGTGTGGTGTGTGTGCCCGAGGCTGTGCGTGTGGTGTGTGCCTGAGGCTGTGCGTGTGGTGTGTGTGCCTGAGGCTGTGCGTGTGGTGTGTGTGTCTGAGGCTGTGCGTGTGGTGTGTGTGCCTGAGGCTGTGCGTGTGGTGTGTGTGCCTGAGGCTGTGCGTGTGGTGTGTGTGTCTGAGGCTGTGCGTGTGGTGTGTGTGCCTGAGGCTGTGCGTGTGGTGTGTGTGCCTGAGGCTGTGCGTGTGGTGTGTGTGTCTGAGGCTGTGCGTGTGGTGTGTGTGCCTGAGGCTGTGCGTGTGGTGTGTGTGCCTGAGGCTGTGCGTGTGGTGTGTGTGCCTGAGGCTGTGCGTGTGGTGTGTGTGCCTGAGGCTGTGCGTGTGTGGTGTGTGCCTGAGGCTGTGCGTGTGGTGTGTGTGCCTGAGGCTGTGCGTGTGGTGTGTGTGCCTGAGGCTGTGCGTGTGTGGTGTGTGCCTGAGGCTGTGCGTGTGGTGTGTGTGCCTGAGGCTGTGCGTGTGGTGTGTGTGCCTGAGGCTGTGCGTGTGGTGTGTGTGCCTGAGGCTGTGCGTGTGGTGTGTGTGCCTGAGGCTGTGCATGTGGCGTGTGTGCCTGAGGCTGTGCGTGTGGTGTGTGCCTGAGGCTGTGCGTGTGGTGTGTGTGTCTGAGGCTGTGCGTGTGGTGTGTGCCTGAGGCTGTGCGTGTGGTGTGTGTGCCTGAGGCTGTGCGTGTGGTGTGTGTGCCTGAGGCTGTGCGTGTGCCTGAGGCTGTGCGTGTGGTGTGTGTGCCTGAGGCTGTGCGTGTGGTGTGTGTGCCTGAGGCTGTGCGTGTGGTGTGTGTGCCTGAGGCTGTGCGTGTGGTGTGTGCCTGAGGCTGTGCCTGTGGTGTGTGTGCCTGAGACTGTGCGTGTGGTGTGTGCCTGAGACTGTGCGTGTGGTGTGTGTCTGAGACTGTGCGTGTGGTGTGTGCCTGAGGCTGTGCGTGTGGTGTGTGCCTGAGGCTGTGCGTGTGGTGTGTGTGTCTGAGGCTGTGCGTGTGGTGTGTGTGCCTGAGGCTGTGCGTGTGGTGTGTGTGCCTGAGGCTGTGCGTGTGGTGTGTGCCTGAGGCTGTGCCTGTGGTGTGTGTGCCTGAGACTGTGCGTGTGGTGTGTGCCTGAGACTGTGCGTGTGGTGTGTGTCTGAGACTGTGCGTGTGGTGTGTGCCTGAGGCTGTGCGTGTGGTGTGTGCCTGAGGCTGTGCGTGTGGTGTGTGTGTCTGAGGCTGTGCGTGTGGTGTGTGTGCCTGAGGCTGTGCGTGTGGTGTGTGTGCCTGAGGCTGTGCGTGTGGTGTGTGTGCCTGAGGCTGTGCGTGTGGTGTGTGTGCCTGAGGCTGTGCGTGTGGTGTGTGCCTGAGGCTGTGCCTGTGGTGTGTGTGCCTGAGGCTGTGCGTGTGGTGTGTGCCTGAGGCTGTGCGTGTGGTGTGTGCCTGAGGCTGTGCGTGTGGTGTGTGCCTGAGGCTGTGCGTGTGGTGTGTGCCTGAGGCTCTGCGTGTGGTGTGTGCCTGAGGCTGTGCGTGTGGTGTGTGTGCCTGAGACTGTGCGTGTGGTGTGTGTGCCTGAGGCTGTGCGTGTGGCGTGTGTGCCTGAGGCTGTGCGTGTGGCGTGTGTGCCTGAGGCTGTGCGTGTGGTGTGTGCCTGAGGCTGTGCGTGTGGTGTGTGTGCCTGAGGCTGTGCGTGTGGTGTGTGTGGTGTGTGTGTCTGAGACTGTGCGTGTGGTGTGTGTGTCTGAGGCTGTGCGTGTGGTGTGTGCCTGAGGCTGTGCGTGTGGTGTGTGTGCCTGAGGCTGTGCGTGTGGTGTGTGTGCCTGAGGCTGTGCGTGTGGTGTGTGTGGTGTGTGTGTCTGAGACTGTGCGTGTGGTGTGTGTGTCTGAGACTGTGCGTGTGGTGTGTGTGGTGTGTGTGTCTGAGACTGTGCGTGTGGTGTGTGTGCCTGAGGCTGTGCGTGTGGTGTGTGTGCCTGAGGCTGTGCGTGTGGCGTGTGTGGTGTGTGTGTCTGAGACTGTGCGTGTGGTGTGTGTGTCTGAGGCTGTGCGTGTGGTGTGTGCCTGAGGCTGTGCGTGTGGCGTGTGTGCCTGAGGCTGTGCGTGTGGTGTGTGTGTCTGAGGCTGTGCGTGTGGTGTGTGTGCCTGAGGCTGTGCGTGTGGTGTGTGTGCCTGAGGCTGTGCGTGTGGTGTGTGTGCCTGAGGCTGTGCGTGTGTGCCTGAGGCTGTGCGTGTGGTGTGTGTGTCGTGTGTGTCTGAGGCTGTGCGTGTGATGTGTGTGCCTGAGGCTGTGCGTGTGGTGTGTGTGCCTGAGGCTGTGCGTGTGGTGTGTGCCTGAGGCTGTGCGTGTGGTGTGTGTGCCTGAGACTGTGCGTGTGGTGTGTGTGCCTGAGGCTGTGCGTGTGGTGTGTGTGCCTGAGGCTGTGCGTGTGGTGTGTGCCTGAGGCTGTGCGTGTGGTGTGTGCCTGAGGCTGTGCGTGTGGTGTGTGTGCCTGAGGCTGTGCGTGTGGTGTGTGTGCCTGAGACTGTGCGTGTGGTGTGTGTGCCTGAGGCTGTGCGTGTGGTGTGTGTGCCTGAGGCTGTGCGTGTGGTGTGTGTGCCTGAGACTGTGCGTGTGGTGTGTGTGCCTGAGGCTGTGCGTGTGGTGTGTGTGCCTGAGGCTGTGCGTGTGGCGTGTGTGCCTGAGGCTGTGCGTGTGGTGTGTGCCTGAGGCTGTGCGTGTGGCGTGTGTGCCTGAGGCTGTGCGTGTGGTGTGTGTGCCTGAGGCTGTGCGTGTGGTGTGTGTGCCTGAGGCTGTGCGTGTGGTGTGTGTGCCTGAGGCTGTGCGTGTGGTGTGTGTGCCTGAGGCTGTGCGTGTGGTGTGTGTGCCTGAGACTGTGCGTGTGGTGTGTGTGCCTGAGGCTGTGCGTGTGGTGTGTGCCTGAGGCTGTGCGTGTGGTGTGTGTGCCTGAGACTGTGCGTGTGGTGTGTGTGCCTGAGGCTGTGCGTGTGGTGTGTGTGCCTGAGACTGTGCGTGTGGTGTGTGTGTCTGAGACTGTGCGTGTGGTGTGTGTGCCTGAGACTGTGCGTGTGGTGTGTGTGTCTGAGGCTGTGCGTGTGGTGTGTGTGTCTGAGACTGTGCGTGTGGTGTGTGTGTGGTGTGTGTGTCTGAGGCTGTGCGTGTGGTGTGTGTGTCTGAGACTGTGCGTGTGGTGTGTGCCTGAGGCTGTGCGTGTGGTGTGTGTGCCTGAGGCTGTGCGTGTGGTGTGTGTGTCTGAGGCTGTGCGTGTGGTGTGTGTGCCTGAGGCTGTGCGTGTGGTGTGTGTGCCTGAGGCTGTGCGTGTGGTGTGTGTGTCTGAGACTGTGCGTGTGGTGTGTGTGCCTGAGGCTGTGCGTGTGGTGTGTGCGCCTGAGGCTGTGCGTGTGGTGTGTGCGTCTGAGACTGTGCGTGTGGTGTGTGTGTCTGAGGCTGTGCGTGTGGTGTGTGTGCCTGAGGCTGTGCGTGTGGTGTGTGCGCCTGAGGCTGTGCGTGTGGTGTGTGTGCCTGAGGCTGTGCGTGTGGTGTGTGCCTGAGGCTGTGCGTGTGGTGTGTGTGCCTGAGGCTGTGCGTGTGGTGTGTGCGCCTGAGGCTGTGCGTGTGGTGTGTGCCTGAGGCTGTGGTGTGTGTGTGCCTGAGGCTGTGCGTGTGGTGTGTGTCTGTGCGCTCTCCCAGTCCGCTCTAAACACTCTTCCCTCTTTCCCAGGTTACCAGCAGGTGCCGGGAGCTGTGTGCCAGCAGCCTTATTACCCAGGCCCCGGTTACCAGGCCAGCTATCCAGTGGGCCCCGTCCCACTGCAACCCTCCCAAAGCTCATACCCGAGGCATTGCGGGTCCGATCCCGCGCCCTTCCCAGTCTCGGGGACAGCACAGCAGCTCGGCATTCCCGGACAGGTAGGTCAATGCAACAGGATCGCGATTGGGAACTCAATGGAAGAGTCAAGGCCCACAGCAGTTGGGGGAGTGGGCCAGGCCGCGTCGGGGGCCGTCCTGTCTGGGAGCTTGGTGCTGCCTTCAGTTGCGGATAAGCTCCTGTTGCTAAAATGTTGGCATTCAGTCGCCACCTGCTGGTGTTTAGTTGCGAATGACACGTGCTGCGAGGTTCTGTGCCGTGAATCTCCGGGCTGTAGCGGGGCAGCACAGGGAGCGGACAGTCCCACTGCTGGGCAGCGAATCAGGGGGAAGGTCGGGCTTGGCTGTGAGGCCCTCCTTGGTTGAATAGCTTGCTGTTCTCGCTGTCTCGGCCCGTGAAGACTGGTCAGTTCAGTGAGGTACCGAAGGATGCCTGCCTGCCTGTGGGGTGAGGGGGGAGGGGGGAGAAGGGGGTCCAGTAGCTAATACCGCCCCCATTCTGCAGTCTGCTACGCCCCGATTAAAAAGGTGTCTTGTTTCCCGTTTGTGTCTGTGACAGAACCCTGCGGTTGGCGGCTACGCGCCGCCGCTGCCCATGAACAACGCGGCAGGTTACGGCGGGATGTTGGCTGCAGCGAGAACCCCGGGCCCCCTCCCGCCACCCCAGGGCCAGAAGAGGCGCTTCACCGAAGAGAGCGAGGAGGAGTCGGCACTGTTGGGGTACCAGGTGGGAGATGCGCCCTCACCCGCGGCGGGATTGCGAAAGGCGGCAGAACCCGCGCGCGCGCTCTGGGGGCTTGCTGGGCCGCGGTGGCCGCTGGTAGACTGTTAGCCTGTACTCGCACTGCGCCGGTGCTCCGCTCCGCAACCTTTGAGCCCCCGCTGCAAGGAAAGATCTTTACTTTCTTCTCCCACTTCGTTTCGATCCCCCCCCCCCACCCACCCACCCACCCGCACCCACCCAGGATGTGGCACGGCCTCGCCAGCTGGCGGGAGATGCTGAGGGTGCCACCCAGGCTCGGAGTGTCGCCCCCGTCCTGGGACTCGAGCACCTCGCTGAGGCCGGCGCCCCACTGCAGCACCGAGGGAGAGCTGCCCTGTCAGAGGGGCGGTGCGCGAGACACGGTTTAACTACCGGTCTGACTTATCGTGGCTGCTTTCATCTGGTCCCGAGGAAAGGGCCTTCTCTCAGCCCTGCCCTGCCCCGCCCCAATGTCAGAGCTCATTGTGTGTGTGTGTGTGTGTGTGTCCCGGGGGGGCGCCTTCCGCGTTTGGTGTAAACAATGAACGTGACAGCGTGAGTCCTTGCTCCGGTCCAGGCCCAGAGAGCGCGGCGAGAGCTGGACTGGCGAGCATTATCTCAGTGCCTATTGTAGCCGGGGGGGTCTCCAGTAACAGAGCGAGTTCGAGGGCTCATTGACTGCCCAACTTGCATCTCTGGCTTTTTAATAGAGGCAGCACGGATATCCTGAAAAGCTGCATCCCTCGTCAGTACACACACCCTGATATTGCCGTGGATTCCAAGCTGTTAGAATGCTGCTGTGGAAGACAGCCACTGGTGTTAGAGAGCCCGGGAGCTCCCTCTACACTAACATAAGAAGTAGGAGCAGGAGTAGGCCATACGGCCCCTCGGGCCTGCTCCGCCATTCAATATTATCATGGCTGATCCGAACCTAGACTCACGTCCACTTCCCTGCCCTCTCCCCGTAACCCCTAATTCCCTTATCAGCTAGGAAACTGTCTATCTCCGTTTTAAATTTATTTAATGTCGCAGCTTCCACAGCTCTCTGAGGTAGCAAATTCCATAGATTTGAAGAAGTTTCTCCTCATCACAGTTTTGAAACGGCAGCCCCTTATTCTAAGATTATGCCCCCTAGTTCTAGTCTCACCCATCAGTGGAAACATCCTCCCCGCATCCACCCGATCAAGCCCCCTCACAATCTTATATGTTTCGATAAGATCGCCTCTCATTCTTCTGAATTCCAATGAGTAGAGGCCCAACCTACTCAACCTTTCCTCATACGTCAACCCCCTCATCTCCGGAATCAACCGAGTGAACCTTCTCTGAACTGCCTCGAGAGCAAGTATATCTTTTCTTAAATATGGAAACCAAAACTGTACGCAATATTCCAGGTGTGGCCTCACCAATACCCTGTATAACTGCAGCAAGACTTCCCTGTTTTTATACTCCATCCCCCTTGCAATAAAATCCAAGATTCCATTGGCCTTCCTGATCACCTGCTGCACCTGCATACTAACCTTCTGTGTTTCATGCACCAGGACCCCCAGATCCCTTAGTACTGTAGCACTTTGCAGTTTCTCTCCATTTAGATAATAACTTGCTCTTTGATTTTTTCTGCCAAAGTGCATAACCTCACACTTTCCAACATTATATTGCATCTGCCAAATTTCTGCCCACTCACTTAGCCTGTCTATGTCCTTTTGCAGGTTTTTTATGTCCTCCTCACTCACTGCTTTCCCTCCCATCTTTGTATCGTCGGCAAACTTGGATACGTTGCACTCGGTCCCTTCCTCCAAATCGTTAATATAGATTGTAAAGAGTTGGGGTCCCAGCACTGACCCCTGCGGAACACCACTAGTTACTGATCGCCACTATCCCATCAAACACTCCCTCTACACTGTCCCATCAAACACTCCGGGGCAGGTACAGCACGGGTTAGATACAGAGTAAAGCTCCCTCTACACTGTCCCATCAAACACTCCCGGGGCAGGTACAGCACGGGTTAGATACAGAGTAAAGCTCCCTCTACACTGTCCCATCAAACACTCCCAGGGCAGGTACAGCACGGGTTAGATACAGAGTAAAGCTCCCTCTACACTGTCCCCATCAAACATTCCCAGGGCAGGTACAGCATGGGTTAGATACAGAGTAAAGCTCCCTCTACACTGTCCCATCAAACACTCCGGGGCAGGTACAGCACGGGTTAGATACAGAGTAAAGCTCCCTCTACACTATCCCCATCAAACGCTCCGGGGCAGGTACAGCACGGGGTTAGATACAGAGTAAAGCTCCCTCTACACTGTCCCATCAAACACTCCCAGGGCAGGTACAGCACGGGTTAGATACAGAGTAAAGCTCCCTCTACACTGTCCCATCAAACACTCCGGGGCAGGTACAGCACGGGTTAGATACAGAGTAAAGCTCCCTCTACACTGTCCCATCAAACACTCCGGGGCAGGTACAGCACGGGTTAGATACAGAGTAAAGCTCCCTCTACACTATCCCCATCAAACGCTCCGGGGCAGGTACAGCACGGGGTTAGATACAGAGTAAAGCTCCCTCCACACTGTCCCTACTCCGGGGCAGGTACCGCCCTGGCAGTGTTGCAGGTCTGTAGCCAGCTGCTAGCGGTATTGTCTCGTGTCACTGAATCATGTTGCGCACTCCACGGACCAGGGTTTGTGGTGCTGGTCTGGTCTGTGTGTTGAAGGATCCCGGGAGAGGGGTGGGTTGGGGGGGGGCGGGGGGAGATCAGGCGATGGTGTTGCTGTAAGCTGCATTTCCTGCGGGCTCTCTTCCTGTGCCCCTGGACTGAAACGGTGCCAGAAGCCCGGGCCTGGAAGCAGCCTTACCCGCAGGCTGTGAAATCTGGCACACGGCCGGGAGCTCTCGTTTAGTTTGGGTGTTAGTCGCGGTCCCGGAGCGAATGGCCGTGCAGTTGACGGCGCCCCTTTGACTAGACTTACGGTAGTGAGCGTGTGTTCACGTCTGCAGCCTAGCAACAGGATGTTGCGGTGGGAGTGCTGTTACTGCTGCTAATGCTGCTGCTTTCTTCTGCTCATAGCATGGACCCATTCATATGACTAATTTAGGTACAGGGTCCCCTCAGAGCGGGCGAAGTGGAGCTGGTGTGATCTTCGCTGATTCCTGTGGCAGGGAGAAGGAGAGGGACAGGTGGGTGTCTGCGTCGTTGTGTATTTTAAAATCTGGGCCGGTTCCGGGAAACATCTGCCCGCGGTGGTTCTGATCCCTGCGGGCGGTGCCAATCACCGCGGGTCTTCCCACGCCGAGTGAGCTGACTTCACCCAGTGCGGCCCCCCGCCCCTCACATGCTGGGCTGGGGTCTCTGACGCCGAGGAGTGTTTCTGCGGAGAATTGACGACGCCAGGTGTCGGTTTCCTTGGTGCTCGATGGTCCGTGCCGGCCCCCCGCTCTTCCTGCGATGCTGAACGGCCATGGGCTGCCTCGCCATTGGAGCCGAGCCCGGTCGGATCCTCGCCTGGCGACCGCTTTCCATCAGGAGCGGGAAGCCGAGCTCGTGCGTCCCCCTCCGACCCAGGCCACCGCGAGCCCCCCGCTGCCGCCGCCTGGGCTCAAATCGGTTCACTCCGCACAGACGGGGAATGGTTCCGGCTCCTTCCCGTCCTGTGGGGCTCAGTACCGTGTTTGCCAGTGCATTGGCGCCCTGGTGAGCTGGTTCGGGGGCTTCGAGGTTACATGTGGGAACCAGGAATAACTTTAGTGGATAGTCTGCGTTTGAACTTCCATAAGAATTAGGAGCAGGAGTCGGCCATTCGGCCCCTCAAACCTGCCCCGCCATTCAGTGAGATCGTGGCTGATCTGATCTTGGCCACTTTCCCGCCCTCGACTCCCCTCAAGCTCCCATTGGGGATTTGTCATTCTCATTCCGTGACGCTGAATATTTTTTGTTGTATCTCTGCTCGAGAAGTATTTCTGAGCCTGGTTCACTGCTCCAAGTCAAAGGTCGGACTCTGCTAATCCAGCCACTGCTCTGTTCCCCCCCCCCCCCCCCCAAAACAGGCAGCTGATGCCCCCACCACTGCGACTTCTGACCGAAGAATTCATTCAACCGGAAGACCTCCGGGAAATGTACGGACCCTCGCCGTCTCTGGGTGAGTGAGCTGCCTGGACCGCGGCTCGGCATTGACTCGGGGGGGGGGGGGGGGGGTCTTGGTGGGAGTGGAGAGCTTACATACCCTTATCCTGAGACTGTGACCCCGCGTTCTAGACTCCCGAGCCAGGGGGAAACAGCCTCTCAGCATCTACCCTGTCAATCCCCCTCAGAATCTGATATGTTTCAATGAGATCACCTCTCATTCTTCTGAACTCCAGAGAGTATCGGCCCAATCTACTCAATCTCTCCTCATAGGACAGCCCTCACTGTCTGGTGTAAGACCGAGTCTCTCTGACCCGCTCTCGAATGCAAGCAGTCATGTTGCTATTATCGGCCTCACCGCACAGATTTTTCCCCAAGTTTTATTCCATTAGCTAAATGACCCTTGTAATTTGCGACTGATCCAGTGTCCCAGTGCCCCAGTGTTGGTGATTGTGGGTCTGATCCCGTGTCCCAGTGCCCCAGTGTTGGGGAATGTGGGTCTGATCCCGTGTCCCATCGCCCCAGTGTTGGGGAATGTGGGTCTGATCCCGTGTCCCATCGCCCCAGTGTTGGGGAATGTGGGTCTGATCCCGTGTCCCATCGCCCCAGTGTTGGGGAATGTGGGTCTGATCCCGTGTCCCATCGCCCCAGTGTTGGGGAATGTGGGTCTGATCCCGTGTCCCATCGCCCCAGTGTTGGTGATTGTGGGTCTGATCCCGTGTCCCAGTGCCCCAGTGTTGGGGAATGTGGGTCTGATCCCGTGTCCCATCGCCCCAGTGTTGGGGAATGTGGGTCTGATCCCGTGTCCCATCGCCCCAGTGTTGGGGAATGTGGGCCTGATCCCGTGTCCCATCGTCCCAGTGTTGGGGAATGTGGGTCTGATCCCGCGTCCCATCGCCCCAGTGTTGGGGAATGTGGGTCTGATCCCGTGTCCCATCGCCCCAGTGTTGGGGAATGTGGGCCTGATCCCGTGTCCCATCGCCCCAGTGTTGGGGAATGTGGGACTGATCCAGTGTCCCAGTGCCCCAGTGTTGGGGAATGTGGGACTGATCCCGTGTCCCATCGCCCCAGTGTTGGGGAATGTGGGTCTGATCCCGTGTCCCATCGCCCCAGTGTTGGGGAATGTGGGACTGATCCCGTGTCCCATCGCCCCAGTGTTGGGGAATGTGGGACTGATCCCGTGTCCCATCGCCCCAGTGTTGGGGAATGTGGGTCTGATCCCGTGTCCCATCGCCCCAGTGTTGGGGAATGTGGGTCTGATCCCGTGTCCCATCGCCCCAGTGTTGGGGAATGTGGGTCTGATCCCGTGTCCCATCGCCCCAGTGTTGGGGAATGTGGGTCTGAGCCCGTGTCCCATCGCCCCAGTGTTGGGGAATGTGGGTCTGATCCCGTGTCCCATCGCCCCAGTGTTGGGGAATGTGGGTCTGATCCCGTGTCCCCTCGCCCCAGTGTTGGGGAATGTGGGTCTGATCCCGTGTCCCATCGCCCCAGTGTTGGGGAATGTGGGTCTGATCCCGTGTCCCATCGTCCCAGTGTTGGGGAATGTGGGTCTGATCCCGTGTCCCATCGCCCCAGTGTTGGGGAATGTGGGTCTGATCCCGTGTCCCATCGCCCCAGTGTTGGGGAATGTGGGTCTGATCCCGTGTCCCATCGCCCCAGTGTTGGGGAATGTGGGTCTGATCCCGTGTCCCATCGCCCCAGTGTTGGGGAATGTGGGTCTGATCCCGCGTCCCATCGCCCCAGTGTTGGGGAATGTGGGTCTGATCCCGTGTCCCATCGCCCCAGTGTTGGGGAATGTGGGTCTGATCCCGTGTCCCATCGCCCCAGTGTTGGGGAATGTGGGTCTGATCCCGTGTCCCATCGCCCCAGTGTTGGGGAATGTGGGTCTGATCCCGTGTCCCATCGCCCCAGCGTTGGGGAATGTGGGTCTGATCCCGTGTCCCATCGCCCCAGTGTTGGGGAATGTGGGTCTGATCCCGTGTCCCAGTGCCCCAGTGTTGGGGAATGTAGGACTGATCCCGTGTCCCATCGCCCCAGTGTTGGGGAATGTGGGACTGATCCCGTGTCCCATCGCCCCAGTGTTGGGGAATGTGGGTCTGATCCCGTGTCCCATCGCCCCAGTGTTGGGGAATGTGGGTCTGATCCCGTGTCCCAGTGCCCCAGTGTTGGGGAATGTAGGACTGATCCAGTGTCCCATCGCCCCAGTGTTGGGGAATGTGGGACTGATCCCGTGTCCCACCGCCCCAGTGTTGGGGAATGTGGGTCTGATCCCGTGTCCCATCGCCCCAGTGTTGGGGAATGTGGGTCTGATCCCGTGTCCCATCGCCCCAGTGTTGGGGAATGTGGGTCTGAGCCCGTGTCCCAGTGCCCCAGTGTTGGGGAATGTGGGTCTGAGCCCGTGTCCCATCGCCCCAGTGTTGGGGAATGTGGGTCTGATCCCGTGTCCCATCGCCCCAGTGTTGGGGAATGTGGGTCTGATCCAGCGTCCCATCGTCCCAGTGTTGGGGAATGTGGGACTGATCCCGTGTCCCATCGCCCCAGTGTTGGGGAATGTGGGACTGATCCCGTGTCCCATCGCCCCAGTGTTGGGGAATGTGGGTCTGATCCCGTGTCCCATCGCCCCAGTGTTGGGGAATGTGGGTCTGATCCCGTGTCCCATCGCCCCAGTGTTGGGGAATGTGGGACTGATCCCGTGTCCCATCGCCCCAGTGTTGGGGAATGTGGGACTGATCCCGTGTCCCATCGCCCCAGTGTTGGGGAATGTGGGTCTGAGCCCGTGTCCCATCGCCCCAGTGTTGGGGAATGTGGGACTGATCCCGTGTCCCATCGCCCCAGTGTTGGGGAATGTGGGACTGATCCCGTGTCCCATCGCCCCAGTGCTGGGGAATGTGGGTCTGATCCCGTGTCCCATCGCCCCAGTGTTGGGGAATGTGGGTCTGATCCAGTGTCCCATCGCCCCAGTGCTGGGGAATGTGGGTCTGATCCCGTGTCCCATCGCCCCAGTGTTGGGGAATGTGGGTCTGATCCCGTGTCCCATCGCCCCAGTGCTGGGGAATGTGGGTCTGATCCCGTGTCCCATCGCCCCAGTGTTGGGGAATGTAGGTCTGATCCCGTGTCCCATCGCCCCAGTGTTGGGGAATGTGGGTCTGATCCCGCGTCCCATCGCCCCAGTGTTGGGGAATGTGGGTCTGATCCCGTGTCCCATCGCCCCAGTGTTGGGGAATGTGGGACTGATCCCGTGTCCCATCGCCCCAGTGTTGGGGAATGTAGGTCTGATCCCGTGTCCCATCGCCCCAGTGTTGGGGAATGTGGGTCTGATCCCGTGTCCCATCGCCCCAGTGTTGGGGAATGTGGGTCTGATCCCGTGTCCCATCGTCCCAGTGTTGGGGAATGTGGGTCTGATCCCGTGTCCCATCGCCCCAGTGTTGGGGAATGTGGGTCTGATCCAGTGTCCCAGTGCCCCAGTGTTGGGGAATGTGGGTCTGATCCCGTGTCCCATCGCCCCAGCGTTGGGGAATGTGGGACTGATCCCGTGTCCCATCGCCCCAGTGTTGGGGAATGTGGGTCTGATCCCGTGTCCCATCGCCCCAGTGTTGGGGAATGTGGGTCTGATCCCGTGTCCTATCGCCCCAGTGTTGGGGAATGTGGGTCTGATCCAGTGTCCCACCGCCCCAGTGTTGGGGAATGTGGGTCTGATCCCGTGTCCTATCGCCCCAGTGTTGGGGAATGTGGGACTGATCCCGTGTCCCATCGCCCCAGTGTTGGGGAATGTGGGTCTGATCCCGTGTCCCATCGCCCCAGTGTTGGGGAATGTGGGTCTGATCCCGTGTCCTATCGCCCCAGTGTTGGGGAATGTGGGACTGATCCCGTGTCCCATCGCCCCAGTGTTGGGGAATGTGGGTCTGATCCCGTGTCCCATCGCCCCAGTGTTGGGGAATGTGGGTCTGATCCCGTGTCCTATCGCCCCAGTGTTGGGGAATGTGGGTCTGATCCCGTGTCCCATCGCCCCAGTGTTGGGGAATGTGGGTCTGATCCCGTGTCCTATCGCCCCAGTGTTGGGGAATGTGGGACTGATCCCGTGTCCCACCGCCCCAGTGTTGGGGAATGTGGGTCTGATCCCGTGTCCCATCGCCCAAGTGTTGGGGAATGTGGGACTGATCCCGTGTCCCATTGCCCCAGTGTTGGGGAATGTGGGACTGATCCCGTGTCCCATCGCCCCAGTGTTGGGGAATGTGGGTCTGATCCCGTGTCCTATCGCCCCAGTGTTGGGGAATGTGGGTCTGATCCCGTGTCCCATCGCCCCAGTGTTGGGGAATGTGGGACTGATCCCGTGTCCCACCGCCCCAGTGTTGGGGAATGTGGGTCTGATCCCGTGTCCCATCGCCCAAGTGTTGGGGAATGTGGGACTGATCCCGTGTCCCATTGCCCCAGTGTTGGGGAATGTGGGACTGATCCCGTGTCCCATCGCCCCAGTGTCCCATCGCCCCAGTGTTGGGGAATGTGGGTCTGATCCCGTGTCCCATCGCCCCAGTGTTGGGGAATGTGGGTCTGATCCCGTGTCCCATCGCCCCAGTGTTGGGGAATGTGGGACTGATCCCGTGTCCCATCGCCCCAGTGTCCCATCGCCCCAGTGTTGGGGAATGTGGGTCTGATCCCGCGTCCCATCGCCCCAGTGTTGGGGAATGTGGGTCTGATCCCGTGTCCCATCGCCCCAGTGTTGGGGAATGTGGGTCTGATCCCGTGTCCCATCGCCCCAGTGTTGGGGAATGTGGGTCTGATCCCGTGTCCCATCGCCCCAGTGTTGGGGAATGTGGGTCTGATCCCGTGTCCCATCGCCCCAGTGTTGGGGAATGTAGGTCTGATCCCGTGTCCCATCGCCCCAGTGTTGGGGAATGTGGGACTGATCCCGTGTCCCATCGCCCCAGCGTTGGGGAATGTGGGTCTGATCCCGTGTCCCATCGCCCCAGTGTTGGGGAATGTGGGACTGATCCCGTGTCCCACCGCCCCAGTGTTGGGGAATGTGGGTCTGATCCCGTGTCCCATCGCCCCAGTGTTGGGGAATGTGGGTCTGATCCCGTGTCCCATCGCCCCAGTGTTGGGGAATGTGGGTCTGATCCCGTGTCCCATCGCCCCAGTGTTGGGGAATGTGGGTCTGATCCCGTGTCCCATCGTCCCAGTGTTGGGGAATGTGGGTCTGATCCCGTGTCCCATCGCCCCAGTGTTGGGGAATGTGGGTCTGATCCCGTGTCCCATTGCCCCAGTGTTGGGGAATGTGGGACTGATCCCGCGTCCCATCGCCCCAGTGTTGGGGAATGTGGGTCTGATCCCGTGTCCCATCGCCCCAGTGTTGGGGAATGTGGGTCTGATCCAGTGTCCCATCGCCCCAGTGTTGGGGAATGTGGGTCTGATCCCGTGTCCCATCGCCCCAGTGCTGGGGAATGTGGGTCTGATCCAGTGTCCCATCGCCCCAGTGTTGGGGAATGTGGGACTGATCCCGTGTCCCATCGCCCCAGTGTTGGGGAATGTGGGTCTGATCCCGTGTCCCATCGCCCCAGTGTTGGGGAATGTGGGTCTGATCCCGTGTCCCATCGCCCCAGTGTTGGGGAATGTGGGTCTGATCCCGTGTCCCATCGCCCCAGTGTTGGGGAATGTGGGACTGATCCCGTGTCCCATCGCCCCAGTGTTGGGGAATGTGGGTCTGATCCCGTGTCCCATCGCCCCAGTGTTGGGGAATGTGGGTCTGAGCCCGTGTCCCAGTGCCCCAGTGTTGGGGAATGTGGGACTGATCCCATGTCCCATCGCCCCAGTGTTGGGGAATGTGGGTCTGATCCCGTGTCCCATCGCCCCAGTGTTGGGGAATGTGGGTCTGATCCCGTGTCCCATCGCCCCAGTGTTGGGGAATGTGGGTCTGAGCCCGTGTCCCATCGTCCCAGTGTTGGGGAATGTGGGACTGATCCCGTGTCCCATCGCCCCAGTGTTGGGGAATGTGGGACTGATCCCGTGTCCCATCGCCCCAGTGTTGGGGAATGTGGGTCTGATCCCGTGTCCCATCGCCCCAGTGTTGGGGAATGTGGGTCTGATCCCGTGTCCCATCGCCCCAGTGTTGGGGAATGTGGGACTGATCCCGTGTCCCATCGCCCCAGTGTTGGGGAATGTGGGACTGATCCCGTGTCCCATCGCCCCAGTGTTGGGGAATGTGGGTCTGAGCCCGTGTCCCATCGCCCCAGTGTTGGGGAATGTGGGACTGATCCCGTGTCCCATCGCCCCAGTGTTGGGGAATGTGGGACTGATCCCGTGTCCCATCGCCCCAGTGTTGGGGAATGTGGGTCTGATCCAGTGTCCCATCGCCCCAGTGCTGGGGAATGTGGGTCTGATCCCGTGTCCCATCGCCCCAGTGTTGGGGAATGTGGGTCTGATCCCGTGTCCCATCGCCCCAGTGTTGGGGAATGTGGGTCTGATCCCGTGTCCCATCGCCCCAGTGTTGGGGAATGTGGGACTGATCCCGTGTCCCATCGCCCCAGTGTTGGGGAATGTAGGTCTGATCCCGTGTCCCATCGCCCCAGTGTTGGGGAATGTGGGTCTGATCCCGTGTCCCATCGCCCCAGTGTTGGGGAATGTGGGTCTGATCCAGTGTCCCAGTGCCCCAGTGTTGGGGAATGTGGGTCTGATCCCGTGTCCCATCGCCCCAGCGTTGGGGAATGTGGGACTGATCCCGTGTCCCATCGCCCCAGTGTTGGGGAATGTGGGTCTGATCCCGTGTCCCATCGCCCCAGTGTTGGGGAATGTGGGTCTGATCCCGTGTCCTATCGCCCCAGTGTTGGGGAATGTGGGTCTGATCCAGTGTCCCACCGCCCCAGTGTTGGGGAATGTGGGTCTGATCCCGTGTCCCATCGCCCCAGTGTTGGGGAATGTGGGACTGATCCCGTGTCCCACCGCCCCAGTGTTGGGGAATGTGGGTCTGATCCCGTGTCCCATCGCCCAAGTGTTGGGGAATGTGGGACTGATCCCGTGTCCCATTGCCCCAGTGTTGGGGAATGTGGGACTGATCCCGTGTCCCATCGCCCCAGTGTCCCATCGCCCCAGTGTTGGGGAATGTGGGTCTGATCCCGTGTCCCATCGCCCCAGTGTTGGGGAATGTGGGTCTGATCCCGTGTCCCATCGCCCCAGTGTTGGGGAATGTGGGACTGATCCCGTGTCCCATCGCCCCAGTGTCCCATCGCCCCAGTGTTGGGGAATGTGGGTCTGATCCCGTGTCCCATCGCCCCAGTGTTGGGGAATGTGGGTCTGATCCCGTGTCCCATCGCCCCAGTGTTGGGGAATGTGGGACTGATCCCGTGTCCCATCGCCCCAGTGTTGGGGAATGTGGGTATGATCCCGTGTCCCATCGCCCCAGTGTTGGGGAATGTGGGACTGATCCCGTGTCCCATCGTCCCAGTGTTGGGAACTGTGGGACTGATCCCGTGTCCCATCGCCCCAGCGTTGGGGAATGTGGGACTGATCCCGTGTCCCATCGCCCCAGTGCTGGGGAATGTGGGTCTGATCCCGTGTCCCATCGCCCCAGTGTTGGGGAATGTAGGTCTGATCCCGTGTCCCATCGCCCCAGTGTTGGGGAATGTGGGCCTGATCCTTCAGTCGAGTGTGCAGGTGCTGATCGCACTGCTGCAAGGTAACATAGAAACATAGAAGATCGGAGCAGGAGTCGGCCATTCGGCCCCTCGAGCCTGCTCCGCCATTCAATGAGATCATGGCTGATCATCCAAACTCAGTACCCTGTCCCTGCCTTCTCCCCATATCCCTTGATCCCTTTAGCCTCAAGAAATATATCCAACTCCTTCTTGATTATATTTAATGAATTGGCCTCTACTGCCTTCTGTGGTAGAGAATTCCACAGGTTCACCACTCTCTGGGTGAAGAAATTCCTCCTCCTCTCTGTCCTAAATGGCTTACCCCTTATCCTTAGACTGTGACCCCTGGTTCTGGACTCCCCTGCCATCGGGAACATTTTTCCTGCATCTAGTCTGTCTAGTCCTGTTAGAACTTTATAAGTTTCAATGAGATCCCCTCTCATTCTTCTAAACTCTAGCGAATATAAGCCCAATCGACCCAATCTCTCCTCATACGTCATTCCTGCCATCCCAGGTATCAGTCTAAGGTTTGGGCCGGTGAGACTCTCTCATGCAGTTCCCCTGATACTGACCAGAGGTCCCAGGTAGCCCTGCTTCATTTTTGCTAACTTTCAACATCCACATGTCCGTCCAGCTTTCGGGGGTGAGAATTTACTTGTCGACTGGGATGGGAAGTTTATTAAATTTAATTTGTCGTCTTGAACTGTGTGGAGCCTGCAGGTTCGTACCTGGTCTGTGCTGAATTATCTATTCACAATTGGGGCTAGAGTGGGCCAGGGAGAAAGATCAGCCAGGGTTCCTGCTCCTGATCACTGTCCAGTGACCAATTGGTTAGAGAGAGGGGAAATCTGCCAGGGTTCCTGCTCCTGATCACTGTCCAGTGACCCCTGGGTTAGAGAGAGGGGAAATCAGCCAGGGTTCCTGCTCCTGATCACTGTCCAGTGACCCCTGGGTTAGAGAGAGAGGAAATCAGCCAGGTTTCCTGCTCCTGACCGCTGTCCAGTGACCCCTGGGTTAGAGAGCAGGGAAATCAGCCAGGGCTCCTGCTCCTGATCACTGTCCAGTGACCCCCGGGTTAGAGAGAGGGGAAATCAGCCAGGGTTCCTGCTCCTGATCACTGTCCAGTGACCCCTGGGTTAGAGAGAGGGGAAATCAGCCAGGGTTCCTGCTCCTGATCACTGCCCAGTGACCCCTGGGTTAGAGAGAGGGGAAATCAGCCAGGGTTCCTGCTCCTGATCACTGTCCAGTGACCCCTGGGTTAAAGAGAGGGGGAAATCAGCCAGGGTTCCTGCTCCTGATCACTGTCCAGTGACTCCTGGGTTAGAGGGGAAATCAGCCAGGGTTCCTGCTCCTGATCACTGTCCAGTGACCCGTGGGTTAGGGAGAGGGGAAATCAGCCAGGGTTCCTGCTCCTGATCACTGTCCTTGGGTTATAGAGCGGGGGGTACTTAGGGGGCCACACTGATGGGGCCTATAGCCCAGGGAGAGTCAGCAGATGTTGGCAATAAACCTGCCGTAGCGGAGATTCGGCACTCAGTGACTGATAAGTGCCCAGACGCGGGGCTCGTGTCAGTGGAGTGTTGGGTTACTTAGTAAGTCCCCTTGGTCAGAGACAGCCCTGCAGGTGGAAGGGGAAAGCTGATAGAACACGTTCTAACACCACCTTTCTCTCTTTGTGTTTCTCTCTCTCTCTCTCTGTTTCTCTCTTTCATGGTTCTGCTGCTGCCGTGGCTGATGAAACGTTGATTGTGCTGTCCTGCCTCCCGTGTGCCGGACCGCCCTGGGCCCGTGTGTCGGACCGCCCTGGGCCCGTGTGCCAAACCCGCGCCACTTCGATGACAACAACAACAAATGCCTCCCAATAACAAACCACTTTCTTTCTCGAGCTGCTGTTTTTGTTTGGGACTGTTGATTCTGTCGTGTGTGTGTGTGTGTCGTGTGTGTGTTTGTGTCTCTCGTTCTTTGCCCATCTCTAGATCGTCCTGTGGAGCCCTTGATGAAGATGAGGAGAGCGGGCGACCGGGGATCCCGGCTGGTGTCCTACGGAGGCGACTCGTCGGACGAGGAGGAGGAACGTTGCCGAAGGCGGCACGGCCTGGACCAGAGCTGGAGCGCCGGATGCCGCTTCGCTCTGCCCCACCAGCGGGCGCAGCAACAGATGCCCTTCTGGATGGCGCCGTAGTCGACTGTCTTCAGGACAGGGCCAACAGCGGACAAACCCCCCTCCCCCCTCCCAAACAACCCACCCACCCGAAGATCACGGCGGCTGGCGATGTTACTGTGGACTCTTGGCCTCCAGACTGGCACAAAGATGCTTGGCGGAGCATGGCGAGGGCCCCGCCATTCTGCTAGCGCACGGTCAGATTGTTGGCTTCAAACATTATGCTTTTGTGGGGGGGGGGGGGGGTTGCGAGAATGTTTGCCAAGAAATATTTAGTTCTCAAAAGTTGGAAGTTTATTTTTATTTTCCTTGCGGCTTGTCGGAGTCTCGGAGACAGATGTGGCGCTGTGAGGCGCTCGATGTTCCCTTTAAGCCGCGCAGCGCTCTGGCTTTTGATTGGAAAATCCACCCAATTAAAGGGGACTTTGGTGGCGATGTGAGGACGCACGGCGACGCTTTCTCCGCGCAGGACTGTCCTGGGCGATGGCGCTTTCTCCGCGCGGGACTGTCCTGGGCGATGGCGCTTTCTCTGCGCGGGACTGTCCTGTGTATCCTGGGCCGCTTTCTCCGCGCGGGACTGTCCTGGGCGATGGCGCTTTCTCTGCGCGGGACTGTCCTGTGTATCCTGGGCCACTTTCTCCGCGCGGGACTGTCCTGGGCGATGGCGCTTTCTCCGCACAGGACTGTCCTGGGCGATGGCGCTTTCTCCGCGTGGGACTGTCCTGGGCGATGGCGCTTTCTCCGCGCGGGACTGTCCTGGGTATCCTGGGAGGCGGTGCTTTCTCTGCGCGGGACTGTCCTGTGTATCCTGGGGTGCTTTCTCCGCGCGGGACTGTCCTGTGTATCCTGGGCGGCAGAGCTTTCTCCGCGTGGGACTGTCCTGTATATCCTGGGCGGCAGAGCTTTCTCCGCGTGGGACTGTCCTGTGTATCCTGGGGTGCTTTTTCCGCGCGGGACTGTCCTGTATATCCTGGGAGGCGGTGCTTTCTCCACGCAGGACTGTCCTGTGTATCCTGGGGCGCTTTCTCCGCGCGGGACTGTCCTGTGGATCCTGGGCACTGGGATCGCTGGCCAGCACTCGCTGAGCTGGCTTTGTGGGAGTGGGGGGCGAGCTGTACTCATAGAGTCATAGAGTAATACAGCACGGATAGAGGCCCTTCGGCCCATCGTGTCCGCACCGGCCATCAAGCCCTGTCTAATCTAATCCCATATTCCAGCATTTGGCCCGTAGCCTTGTATGCTGTGGCATTTCAAGTGCACATCCAAATGCTTCTTAAATGTTGTGAGGGTTTCTGCCTCCACAACCCTTTCAGGCAGTGAGTTCCAGACTCCAACCACCCTCTGGGTGAAAAAGTTCTTTCTCAAATCCCCTCTAAACCTCCCGCCCTTTACCTTGAATCTATGCCCCCTAGTTATTGACCCCTCTACTGAGGGGAAAAAGCTCCTCAGCATCCATCCTAATTTTGTACACCTCAATCATGTCCCCCCTCAGCCTCCTCTGCTCCAAGGAAAACAAACCCAATCTGCCCAGTCTCTCTTCATAGCTGAAGCGCTCCAGCCCTGGTAACATCCTGGTGAACCTCCTCTGCACCCTCTCTAACGCAATCACATCCTTCCTGTAGTGTGGCGACCAGAACTGCACACAGTATTCCAGCTGTGGCCTAACCAGTGTTTTATACAGCTCCATCATAACCTCCTTGCTCTTATATTCTATGCCTCGGCTAATGAAGGCAAGTATCCCATATGCCTTTTTTACCACCTTATCCACCTGTTCCGCCGCCTTCAGGGATCTGTGTACTTGCACACCCAGATCCCTCTGACCCTCCGTCTTGCCTAGGGTCTTTCCATTCATTGTGTATTCCTTTGCCTTGTTAGTCCCCCCAAAGTGCATCACCTCGCACTTTTCCGGGTTAAATTCCATTTGCCACTGTTCCGCCCATCTGACCAACCCATCTATATCGTCCTGCAGACTGAGGCTACCCTCCTCGCTATTTACCACCCTACCAATTTTTGTATCATCCGCGAACTTACTGATCATACCTTTTACATTCATATCCAAGTCATTAATGTAGACCACAAACAGCAAGGGACCCAGCACCGATCCCTGTGGTACCCCACTGGCCACAGGCTTCCAGTCACAAAAACAACCTTCGACCATCACCCTCTGCCTTCTGCCACTAAGCCAGTTTTGTATCCAATGTGCCAAGGCACCCTGGATTCCATGGGCTCTTACCTTCTTGACCAGTCTCCTGTGCGGGACTTTATCGAAGGCCTTACTGAAATCCATGTATACCACATCCACTGCGTTACCCTCATCCACACACCTAGTCACCCCCTCAAAAAATTCAATCAAATTAGTCAGACATGATCTTCCCTTGACAAAGCCATGTTGACTATCCCTGATTAATCCTTGCCTCTCCAAGTAGAGACAAATTTTGTCCCTCAGGATTTTTTCCAATAATTTTCCTACCACTGATGTTAGGCTCACTGGCCTGTAGTTCCCCGGTTTTTCCCTACTACCCTTCTTGAATAATGGTACTACATTAGCGGTTCCCCAGTCCTCTGGCACATCCCCTGTGGCCAGAGAGGTCCTGAATATATGTGTTAGAGCCCCCGCAATCTCCTCCTTTGCCTCACACAGCAGCCTGGGATACACTTCATCCGGGCCTGGGGATTTATCCATTTTTAGGCCAGCTAAAACCGCCAATACCTCCTCCCTCTCGATGTTAATATGTTCGAGCATATCACAGTCCCCCCGCCCTATTTCTATGTCTACATCGTCCTTCTCCATAGTGAAAACGGATGCAAAAAATTCATTTAGAACCCCATCTACATCTTCCGGCTCCACACACACATTGCCACTTTTGTCCCTAATGGGCCCTATTTTTTCCCTAGTTATCCTCTTACCCTTAATATACTTATAAAACATCTTCGGATTTTCCTTTATTTTGCTCGCCAGTGTTATCTCATGGCCCCTCCTTGATCTCCTAATTTCTTTTTTAAGTATCCCCCTGCACTTTTTGTACTCCTCTAGGGCTTCCTCCGTCTTTAGCCTTTTGTATCTGCCAAAAGCCCTCCTTTTTTTCCTAATCCATTCTCGTATATCCCCTGACATCCACGGTTCCCTGTGGTTTTTGGAACCACTCTTGACCTTTACGGGAACATGTTGCCATTGTATGATCTCAATCTCCCTTCTGAAAGCCACTGTCTGGTGTGCGGGGCGTTCTGCTCATTCTGCTGCCTGGGAACCTCTGATTAAGACCCTCGTAAATGCGTGGAGTTGGGGCTGTGGTGGAAGGTGAATCCTGAACAGGAAGATGCTGTAAATAGCGGAGATTCCGACTGAACATCCGGAGCCGCTTGCGGACCTGGATTGCGAGTCTGTGATTCTCGCCGAGGGCTGGCCTGTGTATTCCGGGGAGTTTCTCCCCATCTGTCCCAGCTAGTCGAACTCGTCACTCCCGCTGAGCGTTTGCAGAGCATCGCAGCCAAGCCCGCTCCTCTCGCCCACACGCAGTGCAGGAACCCTGCTCCTCGGGGTCACCGGGAACTGGGCTGCAGGCCTGGCCGCGGCGAGCAGCACCCTCTGCGTGGCGCTGGGTCCCTGGGTAGCTCACCGAGCTATGAATCACCCCAGCAAGGGGGGGGGGGGGGGGGGGGGTGAGGTGGGGGAGGATGTCCGTCTGAACCTTTACGCAATGCGCTGGACACCAGCCCAACACAAACCCTTCCCTCTGCTTCCCCAGATC
Organism: Somniosus microcephalus; assembly: GCF_052327205.1. Lineage (NCBI taxonomy): Eukaryota > Metazoa > Chordata > Chondrichthyes > Squaliformes > Somniosidae > Somniosus > Somniosus microcephalus. Next base: position 2,812,161 of record NW_028225185.1, read on the forward strand.
GCACCAGATAGCTCCCCCTCCCTTCCTCTTGTGCTTGGCTGCTGTTTGAGCTGCCCTGTCCTGGGATCAGGCACCCTTGAAGCCAGTATCAGTGGGTCTTTACGCACCACAAGTCAAGCTGGATTGGCAGTGCTATGTTGGAGCTCACAGTTACTGTCATCAGTGCCTGGCTCCCAATTGCCAGTTGTATTGGTCACTGCTGGCTCTTAAAGGGCTGCAGCAGCCTCTGGAGCAGGTCCACTTTGATCACATCCTATGGAGCAACCAGGCCCGAGTGGAACAGTCTAAGGAACCCGTGTGTGCTCCAGATAGATTTCCCGGGCCCCGTCATCACGAGATAATCGTAATGTTAAGTCTTGTATAAAGGCACCGGTACTGTTGGGGCTCTGTGTTAAGTGGGTGTTGCTTGGAAAGCACGAGAGCTCGAATTAATATAGAAAAAGCACCTTCCCCTCCCAGTGGCGGGCCTCACCCAGCCCTCCAATCTATAGACAATGCCTGGAGCTCAATCCGCGGGTGACACTCTCTCACGTCCGAGTCGTGGGTTCGAGTCCCACTCCAGAGACTTGAGCACAAAAATCTAGGCTGACACTCCCAGTGCAGTACTGAGGGAGCGCCGCACTGTCGGAGGGGCGGTACTGAGGGAGCGCCGCACTGTCGGAGGGGCGGTACTGAGGGAGCGCCGCACTGTCGGAGGGGCGGTACTGAGGGAGCGCCGCACTGTCGGAGGGGCAGTACTGAGGGAGCGCCGCACTGTGGGAGGGGCGGTACTGAGCGAGCACTACACTATCGGAGAGGCCGTCTTTCGGATGAGACGTTAAACCGAGGCCCTGTCCACCTTTTCAGGTGGATGTAAAAGATCCCACGGGCGCTATTGGAAGAAGAGCAGGGGGGAGTTCTCCCCGGTGTCCTGGGGCCAATATTTCTCCCTCAGCCAACATCACTAAAACAGATTACCCGGCCATTATCATATTGCTGTTTGTGGGAGCTTTTGTGCGCAAATTGGCTTGTCTGTTTCCTACATTACAACAGTGACTAAAGTATTTCATTGGCTGTAAAGCGCTTTGGGACGTCCTGAGGTGGAGAAATGCGGGTCTTTCTGTAACCCCGGAACAGATGCATTCACTTTGTGCTACATGTGAAGGTGTTGGGGACGGCTGTACTGCCCCACTCTCTCTCGGCCTGTTATTGGTGGGAGCTGAATTGTTAACATCAAATACTGCAAATTTAAAACTTGTGCACGCTCCCCTCACCTGCATGTGCGCTGCACGCCTTCAACAGGTAATGCTGATCATAGTCCAGGGTGGGCTGAATGCTCGGGGGAGCGGGGTTCTAATTTCTGGTTATTATAACCTCGTGCGTCGGTTATAATCTCTGGCCTTTGTAAATATTGTGACAAAGTTCTTATTTTGCCCTTTGTAAATAAAATGAAGCTGAACATTTTTCCTCTGAATTGCTTTCGAGGGGCGGCGAGTGCGGCCTGAGTCTTGTCGGTCGGTTCAGCGGCTCCGACTCCTCTGTCTGCTGGTTTTGGACCGCACACGGGTGAGGTTTACCAACCCAGCGTGGCGGGAGTCAGCGACACTGGCGCCTGTCTGCAACCCACCCAATCTGTTAGCTGAGTGGGAGCGAGAGCAGCAGGATTCTAACCGTGGGGCTGGCTTTGGGCTTTATCGAGGGAGACGGGATCAAGCGGAGCCTGGTGGAGTTGCTGCCCTTGGCACCAGTAACCCAGGTGATGCCACTGCACTCTGGGCTGCAGCCAGGACTCCCGTTGATGTTCGATGTGCCTCCCCTCGCCCAGTGCACACTCGGCAAGCGCTGTTCATCGAGAGGGGTATCGCAGGAGTGGCCACCTTGCCTGTGGTTTTACACCCCTTCCCAACCAGCCAACGAACCCAGGGACTGCCGACCCTGACTGAACAGAGGGCGGTGCCCTCACCCAGCCCCACTACCTGGCAAACCTCAGGCAGACCGGAGGGCGCTCCGACTGCGACAGGTACGTGCGTCGATTGAGGTTCACTAGTTATATTGTGGAGTGCTGAGAGTAGCTCGGAATCTGTTCAATCCACACCGGCAGAACATTGCAACAACCTGGCTGTCGGGACTTGCTGAAATTAGCGTCTTAAACACACAAGATTTTTTATTCAAATAATTTTATTTAAAAAAAGAAAATATTCCAGATGGAGAAGCTGCTTTTGGAGAGTGATGATCGTGTGGGTCAGTAAATGTTGCCAACCCTTTGTATTGTTGGAGGTGCAGTTACACAGGTAGAGGTGGGAGTTCCTGCCTCATCGGGACACGTTCCTGATTAAATCGGTGGACACGGAACCACGCCAATCGCAGCGGGGTGAGCTCGACCTGGGGCAGTGAGGTAGTGATTCCCCACCCCAAACATTGCACCGTGGGATGGGGGGCGGAGAAGGGAAACTGGTGGGAGCAATCTCACTCTCTGCCACCCTGGAGACTCGTCCTGTGGCCAAAGTGAGTGAAGCAATTGCTAAAAGGTTGTTGCTGATCCACCACTTAGAAAAAATCACCCAAGGGGGTTTCACAGGCAGAATCAAAATGGACCCGTGGAGATATTGGGGACAACCAAAAAGCTGGGTTAAAGAGGTGGCTTTTAGGGAGGGGGACGTGGTTTGGAGGGGAAGTCCGGCGCACAGCCGTGAAGGGGGCAGAAAGGGTTTCGGTGGAGGTGAATCTTAAATTGGAGCCAGCAGTGACTGGACTGATGGGTGAGCGGGTTAGGATATGGGCAGCCATTGTGTAGGAGCGGAAGTTTAGAGGGTGGTGGATGGCAGGCCAGGAATAGTCTGGAGGTGACAAAGGACAGAGAGATGGGCCACGGAGGTGGCTTTTGACGGTCTTTGTGGCGGAGAGGATGTGAGGTTGGAAGCGACGCCAAGAACTGTGAACACACTGGTTCGGCCTAAGACAGTGGCCAGGAGTCAGGGGGGGGTGGGTAGTGCTAGTGGATGGGTGGAAGCTGATCAATAAAGTGGGTTAGTGACAGATCAAACACAGGGGAACGGGAAGTCCCAGCAAGTGTTGACATTCCCAGGATTCAGCATGGAATCTGGTGTCTCGCTCAAATCACTGCCACCCATAAGTCAGGTGATGGAACACTCTCCACTTGCCTGGGTGAGTGCAGCTCCAACACTCGAGAAGCTCGACACCATCCAGGACAAAGCAGCCCGCTGGATTGGCACCCCATCCACCACCTTGCCAACGATGCCCACATCCCATAAACAAATCAATCTAGGAATAAAGCTTACAGCAAACCTGGTATAGAGCACGAACGGCCCATCAACAATACAAAGGGCAGAAAGAAAATTATCCTGCAGAGATTGGTAATCAGAGCATACAATAAAGAGGAAAAGTTCAAACATTTAACAAGCATCTTTTGCAAAAATACACACAGTTTCCATTTCATTGGCACTAGCTTCCACTGTCAGTATGACCACAGACTTCACTGAATGGGACAGGCTGGGGGTTGGTGTCGACCCATTGGGTGTTTAAAGCTCTGCGGTGAGGTGCCAGTGAGTGGGTAACCAGAGCACTCGCAATCCCTCCAGTGAGAGACAGAGCTGGGTTGCTGCAGGAGCGACTGCCCAAGGGCGGGCCAGTCCTGCACAGCCGAGCTGCAGGAACCCCCCCCACCACCACCAATGCAGCAGAAACTCCCTGTTACTTTCACATGTATTAGTTAGAAAATAGTTTTTGGCACAGTCATGTGTTGAAATAACAGCCCAATGGCTCGAAAGTGTCATTAAGTCTCTGCCCGATTCGAACATCTTTGGGAGACTGGGGGTGTGAGAGGTCAGTGTGCAAACAGCTAAAGTTCACCGACTGACCCCTCACAACTTCCAGCATTGAAGGCCAGCAGCCGATTTGGTTTGAGAAAGGAGAATCACATCGACGCAGCATGGTACGTTTCCAATAGTTCACTTGCAGACACCAGGACTGGGGGGGGGGAATGTGGAAATCCAGCTCGGGGGGTGGGGGGGCTACACTGCGCCCAACCTGTCCCAAGGAGTGTTAGAGCGGTGAGCTGCCAAATATTGTCTTACCTGCTGGTCCTTGGCACAGGTCCCTATTTATGTACTTTTCTACTCATTGAGGTCAAGGGTTTTGGAACAGGAGGAGGCCATTCAGTGAGACCACGGCTGATCTGTATCCTAACTCCATCCATCCGCCCTGGCTCCAGATCCCTCCTTTGCCTGGTTAAAAATCTATTGATCTCCGATTTTAAATGATTAATTGAGCTGGCATCTACTGCTTTTTGTGGGCGAGAGTTCCACATTTCTTAAAGCAAAGGGCAGTAGAAGTGTTTCCCAACTTGTCTCCTGAATGGCCTGGCTCTGTCGATGTCCCCTTATCCTGGACTCCCCCCACCAGAGGAAAAACTTTCCTATATCCCAGGGAATTCAAACCTAGTTTATGGAATCTCTCCTCATAATCTAATCAAGCGAATTTGGCTAGGACAAATAAAATTAGAGAGTTAAATGCGTGGCTCAGACTGGTGTGGGAGAAATGGGTTTTGCTTCCTGGGACACTGGCACCAGTACTGGGGCAGGAGGGAGCTGTTCCGTTGGGACGGGCTTCACTTGGCCAGTGCTGGGACTAGAGTCCTGGCGGATCATATAACTAGGGCTGTAGAGAGGGCTTTAAACTAACTAGTGGGGGGGGGCGGGGAGGTTCCTAGAGAGCAAATAATAAAAATGACAACAGAGAAGGGCATAGACTTAGGTAGCAGTGGGGAAATTAAAAACCAGAGCGTGTCAGGAAGTATGGAGTAAAAGGTAAAGTAATAAAAAGGGCAAAAGCAGGAACTAAGTGTCACAAAACATCTTTGAAAGTTCTCTATCTGAATGCACGTAGCATTCGTAACAAAATAGACGAGTTAATGGCACAAATAACTACATATGGGTATGATCTTGTGACCATTACAGAAACATGGCTGCAGGGTGACAATGCCTGGGAATTAAACATACCAGGTTATTTAACGATCAGGAAGGACAGGCAGGAAGGAAGGGGAGGTGGGGTGGCGATGTTAATAAAGGAAGGAATCACTGTAATACAGAGAAATGATATTGGGTCAAAAGATCAGGACAATGAAACAGTTTGGGTGGAGGTAAGGAATAATAAGGGGGAAAAAACACTAGTGGGAGTAGTCTATAGGCCTCCGAACTGTGGCAACTCTGTTGGACGGAGTATCAATCAGGAAATAGTTGAGGCTTGTAATAAGGGAACATCTATAATTATGGGGGATTTTAACTATCATATTAATTGGACAAATCAAATTGGGCAGGGCTGCCTTGAGGATGAGTTCATTGAGTGTATTAGGGATGGGTTTCTTGAGCAGTATGTAACTGAACCGACCAGGGGGCAAGCAACCTTAGATCTGGGCCTGTGTAACGAGACAGGATTAATTAAAAATGTCCTAGTAAAGGATCCCCTTGGAATGAGTGACCATAACATGGTTGAATTCCATATTCAATTAGAGGGTGAGAAGGTTGGATCTCAAACAAGCGTGCTAAGCTTGAATAAAGGAGACTATGAAGGTACGAGAGCGGAATTGAGTAGAGTGGATTGGGAAAATAGATTAAAGGGTAAGACGATATATGATCAGTGGTGTACATTTAAGGAGTTATTTTACAACTTCCAAAAAAAATATATTCCACTGAGAAGAAAAGGGTGTAAAAGAAAAGACAGCCATCCGTGGCTAAGTAAAGAAATTAAGGATAGTATTCGACTAAAAACAAGGGCATATAAGGTAGCCAAATCTAGTGGGAGGAGGGAGGATTGGGAAAACTTTAAAAGACAGCAAAAAATAACAAAAAGATTGATTAAGAAAGGGAAGATAGATTATGAAAGTAAATTAGCAAAAAATATAAAAACAGATAGTAAGAGTTTTTATAGTTATATAAAAGGAAAAAGGGTGGCTAAAGTAAATGTTGGTCCCTTAGAGGATGAGACCGGGAAATTAATGGTGGGAAATATGGAGATGGCAAAAACACTGAATATTTTACATCAGTCTTTACAGTAGAGGACACTAAGAATATCCCAACACTGGACAAACAGGGGGCTAAGGGGGGGAGGAGCTAAACACGATCAAAATCACTAAGGAAGTGGTACTCGGTAAAATAATGGGACTCAAGGCGGATAAATCACCTGGACCTGATGGCTTACATCCTAGGGTCTTGAGGGAAGTGGCGGTAGGGATTGTGGATGCATTGGTAATAATTTTCCAAAACTCCCTGGACTCGACAAAGGTCCCGGCAGACTGGAAAACTGCTAATGTAACACCCTTATTTAAAAAGGGCAGTAGACAGAAGGCGGGAAACTATAGACGGTTAACCTAACATCTGTGGTAGGTAAAATTTTGGAGTCCATTATTAAGGAGACAGTAACAGGACATTTGGATAATCATAATTTAATAGGACAAAGTCAGCATAGTTTTATGAAGGGGAAGTCATGTTTGACAAATTTGCTGGAGTTCTTTGAGGAAGTAACATATAGGGTGGATAAAGGGGAACCAATGGACGTAGTGTATTTAGACTTCCAAAAGGCATTTGACAAGGTGCCACACAAAAGATTATTGCTTAAGATAAAAAATCACGGGATTGGGGGTAATATTCTGGCATGGATAGAGGATTGGCTATCTAACAGAAGGCAGAGAGTTGGGATAAATGGTTCATTCTCAGACTGGCAATCAGTAACTAGTGGTGTTCCGCAGGGGTCAGTGCTGGGTCCCCAACTCTTTACAATCTATATTAACGATTTGGAGGAGGGGACCGAGTGTAACATATCAAAGTTTGCAGATGATACTAAGATGGGAGGGAAAGTAGTGAGTGAGGAGGACATAAAAAACCTTCAAGGGGACATAGGCTAAGTAAGTGGGCAGAGATTTGGCAGATGGAATACAATACTGGAAAGTGAGGTTATGCTCTACGATTTTTCCTGCCAAAGTGCAAGTTATTATCTTAATGGCAAGAAACTTTAAAGTACTGAAGTACAAAGGGATCTGGGGGTCCTGGTGCACGAAACTCAAAAGGTTAGTATGCAGGTGCAGCAAGTGATTAAGAAGGCCAATGGAATGTTGGCTTTCATTGCTAGGGGGATAGAATATAAAAATAGGGAGGTATTGCTTCAGTTGTACAAGGTATTGGTGAGACCGCACCTGGAATACTGCGTACAGTTTTGGTGTCCATACTTAAGAAAGGACATACTTGCTCTCGAGTCAGTACAAAGAAGGTTCACTCGGTTAATCCCGGGGATGAGGGAATGGACATGTGAGGAGAGATTGAGTAGATTGGGACTCTACTCATTGGAGTTCAGAAGAATGAGAGGCGATCTTATTGAAACATATAAGATTGTGAAGGGGTTGGATCGGGTGGAAGTGGGGAAGATGTTCCCGATGATGGGTGAAACTAGAACTAGGGGGCATAGTCTTAGAATAAGGGGCTGCTCTTTCAAAACTGAGATGAGGAGGAACTACTTCACTCAGAGGGTGGTAGGTCCATGGAATATGCTGCCCCAAAAAGTTGTAGAAGCTACATCATTACAGAAATTTAAAACAGAAATAGACAGTTTCCTAGAAGTAAAGGGAATTAAGGGTTACGGGGAGCGGGCAGGAATTTGGACATGAGTCTAGGTCCGGATTGGTCATGGCCCTGTGGGTAGCGGAGCGGGCCCAGGGGCCGTGTAGCCTGATCCTGCTCCTATTTCATGTGTCTAATTCTGTTAGATTCAGGAGATGGTTCTGTGATAGTGGATTGGCGGTTAGGATCAGATCAGCCATGATCTTATTGAATGGCGGAGCAGGCTCGAGGGGCCGATTGGCCTACTCCTGCTCCTATTTCTTATGACCCTTGGAGCCCTGGCAACATTGTGGTGAATCTGCACTCCTTCCAAGGTCATTATATCCTTTCTACGGTGCGGTGCCCAGAACAGTACTGCAGGTGTGCCAGGGAACGGAACACTTGGTACAGCACGGGGTTAGATACAGAGTAAAGCTCCCTCTACACTGTCCCATCAAACACTCCCAGGGCAGGTACAGCACGGGTTAGATACAGAGTGAAGCTCCCTCTGTCGAGGTACTGTGCAGGTTGAATCCCTGGTGTAGGGAGGGCGAAGGTCAGTCAGCGACCCGTGCATGTGTGGCCTTGGGTTTTATCCACTTTCTGTAGCTCCCCCTCCATGAATTCTAACACTGCTGGATTTCCTCACCCTCTCAGGAGGTGAGATTTCTTGGCGGAGACCAGTCACGCTTTGTTTAATTGAAACTGCAGGGAGTTTACCTTTCGACTGATTTAACTGGGAATCCTGGGATAAAGCCGAGGGTGACGGCTGCGGAGATTAACGGGTCTTTTACAGCGAGTCGTGGTCACACTGACCTCACCCGCCCAAACCAGAAACCATCGTTCTTTGCTAATCCTAGGACATCATAATTAAAAAGGAAATCTCTCTTTGGGAGAAATGGAAACCTAAAATCATCAAAACAGCAACTTTTGAACATTACAATTCAATTAAAACTAAAAAAAAAAGTTAAACATGTCACCTGTTGTAACTGGGACCTTGGAATGAACGGAAACTCCATGGACCTTGAACAGGACGGTGCACGGAGTTGGCAAACCAGGTGTGATGGAGAGAGCGGCCCCGAGATTCTCATGGGCATCGCTCTGAATCGACTTGGCCGAATAAACGGTTCCAGGCCAGAGTGAGCCAGTGATGCGGGCACAGCATCTGCCCTCTTCACCCAGCACCTCCGCCCTCCTGGCTGGTCCAGGCACTGCCTCGCTGGCAAGGGATTGTGCCCACAGCTGGGAGGGATCTCCCTGGGAATGTGCCCACAGCTGGGAGGGATCTCCCTGGGAATGTGCCCACAGCTGGGAGGGATCTCCCTGGGAATGCCGGACGAGGACGGTGTGGTGCCGGGCAGTGCAACCCTGCCCACAGCCAGCTGGCCAGACGGGAGGCTCCCCGCTGGTAGCAGCCACTCTGGGGGTATGGGGGGCACCGCGCCCTAAGTTCGGGGGGGGGGGGGGGGGAGAGAGGGGCGCGGCCAATTTGCAGGCAGCTGTCCCTCCCCTGGTCTCGGGGACCACTGCCATCACACGAGGTGAAACAACGTCCTTCCTACAGAAATAATGCTTCAAAACAACCTGTAAAAAGTTGGGTTAACTTTGGTATCAAACTGATCACTCACTGAGCGTTTGGCGAACTTTCAAAAACTGGCATTTAAAATACTTTTCGATAAGGTTTCAGCTGCTTTTTTTGGATCATTTTTACATCAATAACTCTCTCCACCGAGAGAAAACATTGTAGCTAGGGGCCGCTAACAGACACTGAGTGTTCACTGGGTTAAACCAGAGAGCGGGGAGGATGAGGGAAGGTGACACGGGCCAGTGAGGGCTTGGCTCGAGGACACGGTGTTCATTCCTGACAGTCATGGGAACAGGAGGAGGCCATTCAGCCCCTTGAGCCTGTTCCTCCATTCACTGAGGCCATTCAGCCCCTCGAACCTGTTCCACCATTCAATGGCAGCCAGCGCACCTTTCGATTAAACTTTGGATTAAAAGGTCACAATCTGCCCCGAACTTTCCCGACTCCCTTTCCTTGTCTGATGATGCAACTGACACTTTGAAATCCAGGCTGAGGTGCAAAGAGTGGCGGTGGGTGAAGGGGGTCTCCAGTCCCCAACCCACGCTCCAATCTCAGGGGGGGCTACAGCTAGTCTCGGTACCCCAGGGTTAGAAGGTGCGGGGAATCGGCCAGGGAGCCCGCTTCCCGGTCCCCGTCCAACAGCAATAACTGCCGGAAAGTGGGCGTCGGCTGAGGACAGGATTGGTGATGCCCCCCCATGGCCAGGTGGCACTCACTGGGCTAACGTCAATGCAGCCACTTGAGTTAGGGTGGCTGTCGGTGCCCATGGGACCCAAGCCCAGCGAGAGTCAGGTGGAAAGGGGGGAAACTGAAAAGGAATGAATTGTGGTGAGGACCTGGAACTCGCTGCCGACGGAAGTGGTGGAAGCGGAGACACTCGATGTTTTCAAGGGGAGACTGGATAGGCACTTGGGGGAAATAAACTTTGCAGGGCTACAGGGGATAGAGCGGGGGAATGGAACTGACTGGATCGCTCTACAGAGAGCCAGCACGGACATCGATGGGCCGAATGGCCTTCTGTGCCGTATGACTATGAATTAGAGATCGGTGGTGGCTAGACGGGACGGTGCTGGGAGCGAAGAGACGGACTCTGGATTTTAACTTTAACAAGGAATCCGTCAGTGCAGGGGAGGGCGGGGAGGCCTGGTTCAGCACGGAGTGAGAGGCTGAGTGTCCACCTCGAACAGACTGGGCTTTTGTCAGTGACTGCCGTGGCTCCGTGGGCAGCACACTCGCCTCCGAGTCAGAAGGTTGTGGGTTCAAGTCCCACTCCAGGGACTTGAGCACAAAAATCCAGGCTGACACACCCAGTGCAGTACTGAGGGAGCACCGCACTGTCGGAGGGGCGGCACTGAGGGAGCGCCGCACTGTCGGAGGGGCGGCACTGAGGGAGCGCCGCACTGTCGGAGGGTCGGCACTGAGGGAGCGCCGCACTGTCGGAGGGGCGGCACTGAGGGAGCGCCGCACTGTCGGAGGGGCGGCACTGAGGGAGCGCCGCACTGTCGGAGGGGCGGCACTGAGGGAGCGCCGCACTGTCGGAGGGGCGGCACTGAGGGAGCGCCGCACTGTCGGAGGGGCGGCACTGAGGGAGCGCCGCACTGTCGGAGGGGCGGCACTGAGGGAGCGCCGCACTGTCGGAGGGGCGGCACTGAGGGAGCGCCGCACTGTCGGAGGGGCGGCACTGAGGGAGCGCCGCACTGTCGGAGGGGCGGCACTGAGGGAGCGCCGCACTGTCGGAGGGGCGGCACTGAGGGAGCGCCGCACTGTCGGAGGGGCGGCACTGAGGGAGCGCCGCACGTGCCGTCTTTCGGATAAGACGTTAAACCGAGGCCCCGTCTGCTCTCTCAGGTAGACATAAATGATCCCACGGCCACTATTGGAGGGGGGGAGTTCTCCCCGGTGTCCTTGGGCTCTCTATCCCTCAACCAACAATGACCAGATAATCTGTTTTTGTTATCACTTTGCTGTTTGTGGGAGCTTGCTGTGCGCACATTGGCTGCCGCGTTTCCCACATTACAACAGTGACTACACTTCAACAAGTTCTTCATTGGCTGTAAAGTGCTTTGAGACGTCCGGTGGTCGTGAAAGGCGCTGGAGAAATGCGAGTCTTTCTTTTGCACAGAGTCAGTTCTGGTCCAATTTCAGCCAGGCTGCCTTGCCGAGTGGTTTTGGGAGGGCGGCAGTGTTGGCGAGAGAGAGGAGGCGGCAGGACATCCTCGAACACACAGCGGGATTAGCAGAGACCTCCCGGGTCAGGCGGCTTCTTCTGCATCTTTGGTCTGGTTGTGGTGCGAGGAACACGTCTCTCTCTCTCGTTCTCTCTCCGCCCTCTGATCAAATACTCGGTGTCCTGACTCAAACAACAGCCCCGGGGAGGAGGGGGGGGATACGGGGAATCGCGGAGGTTTGGGGAACTCAGTGTCTGTTTACTGACCATCTCTGGGGTTAAAGCACAAAGTTACTCGATACAGAACAAGATAAATTCAGTTTCTATGACAATGTTCCTAAATCTCTAAAATCTTTGGATGCTTTTCAGCCAGTTTAAAATATTTGGATACTTTTGAATCGGTTTAACTTCCTGTTGTTGGAGTCAGAGGAAGGTTGTGAGAAACAGTGCGGGGGGGGGGGGGTCCCGCTCTGTGCGGGAGGTAGGTGGCGGGGGGGGCGAGGAGGTCCCGCTCTGTGCCGGGAGGTCCCGCTCTGTGCGGGGGGGGGTCCCGCTCTGTGCGGGAGGTAGGTGGTCGGGGGGGGGAGGTCCCGCTCTGTGCGGGCAGAACCCACCGACACTGGAGGTAGTTTTGTGTCGAAGTCTCTCGGTGACGGTCTGTCACCGGCGGTTACCGTGGATGTGGAGCGTTAAACAATGGCTCAAATTTGGAACATTCACGTCAGTTGAGGTAGGAATCTTTGGAGCACCCGATCGCACCGGGTTAGCGCGACAAAGCCCGGATAAAGTCAACTTAATCGGATTAAAGCCCGGTTAAAGTCGAATTAACCGGATTAAAGCCCGATTAAAGCCAAATTAACCAGATTAAAGCCCGATTAAAGCCAAACGAAAGCCGGTTTAAAATCCGGTTAAAGTCGGGTTAAAACCGATGTCAGTCCTTTGGCTCAGAGAATAACAGAATACAAGTTTTGGTCTGGGAGGGTGGAGGTGCTCAGACTCTTGGCGCCGCCAGGTGCTGCTCGATCACCACCTGGAGCTGTGTCGCGGCTCGGTCTCGGCCGTTCTCTGAAGCTGGATCTCCGTTCTGAAACAAAGGAAGAGGTGAGAGGAGCATCAGGGAGGTGAGCAGAAACCAGAAATGGGTGACCGGTGGTTACTGGGGTGACGCTTCCTTCATCCAGTACTCGCTGGAGTGCCCGGCGGTGCCGAGGGTTTTTTGAGGGCATGTTGTTGTTGGAAGAGAGGGAGAGAGAGAGAGAGACTGAGACTGGGGGGAGAAGAGAGAGAGAGACTGCTGGATTTAGTTTGGGATTAGCCTGGAGAGAGAGGGGGGGAAGGATGGCCTCAGGCCTGGCCCGATCGACCCCTGCGAAGGAAGGAAGGCGAGCTCTCCCTCCCCCTGCTTTACTCTCTCTCTCTCTCTCTCCCTCCCTCCCCTCTCCTCTCCCTCCCTCCCCCTCTCCTCTCCTCTCCCTCTCCTCTCCTCTCCCTCCCCCCCTCTCCTCTCCCTCCCCCCATCTCTTCTCCCTCCCCCCCCTCTCTCTCTTCTCCCTCCCCCCCCTCTCCTCTCCCTCCCCGATTTCCTCTCTGTCCCTCCCTCCCCCTCTCTGCCTTTCTTCAGAGCCCGGACGCGGTGAGCCGAAGCCCCCGTGTGCGGATCAGCGCCTCAGGGCCGGCCGGTGCGTGGCCTAATGCGTGAGGCCCGGCCGGACTCACCTTAGCTGAGGTTGCGCTCTGGGACGCCGCCGACGTGCGTGCTGACTCCCGCCCCGCCAGCCTTTACTAAGATGGCGGCGATGGCTACGCTCGGCTCAGTCCCGCGGCGCCAACCTTTACCAAGATGGCGGCGATCGCGGGGCGGGCGGTGCCTAGCTCGGGCGTGGCTGGCGAGGAGAGGCCGAGGCTTCGAGGCCTGCAGGCGGGGTAACCCTCCAAGGTTGCGGCGCCCGGTGGAGGCAGCGAGTCAAGAGGAAAAAAAAGGGTGAAAGGTAGGAAAATTAATCAGCTTAGAAAAAATATTTACAAATTAATTTACTTTTTTTTTTAAAACAATTTCCCCTCCACACACACAGAAAGTGGGAAAAATAAATCAATAGTTAGAAATCAAGATGGCAGCCACTCACCTCAGCTCAGAAGGATTAGGCCCGCCCCCACACACAATGAACCCCCCCGTGACGCACCGATTGGTCAACCATCACGTCACTCAACGCTAATGAGCGGAATTTTGCCTTTTTTAAAAAACTTTTTTGTATACTGTCGGAATAATTTTTGTCTGACCAAAAAGTAATTACGCCTATTAGACCCCCCTAATGATAAGCTTTCTTTTGATATAACATGTGAGTAGGTACGCTGTATAACTTTTGGGTGTATAGCGGACAGACAAACAGACAGAGACACAAACCGCTTTATATATATAGATTAATGTGATGTCGGGTCTCACCGTACTCACCAGCTCGGTCATCTCCATCTCTCTCCCCACTTCATCCTTCCTGTCTGCCTCCAGGTGGCCATTCTGCCCCTCCGGGGCCATGCTGTTTCCAGCCTGTGGGACCGTCCAACTCTCCTTAACGCCCTTACAGCCGAACAGACTGCAACACACGGAGAGAGAGTGAGTGTCCCATCGAAACACATCAGCCCCCCCACCCTCCGTGTCCCCTCCCTCCCCTCCCCCAGTGAGACCCCTCCCCTCCCCCGTGAGACCCCATCCCCTCCCCCCGTGAGACCCCTCCCCATCCCCCGTGAGACCCCGCCCCTCCCCCCGTGAGACCCCTCCTCTCCCCCCGTGAGACCCCTCCCCTCCCCCAGTGAGACCCCCTCTCATTCCCCCCCGTGAGACCCCTCCCCCAGTGAGACCCCCTCTCATTCCCCCCCGTGAGACCCCTCCCCTCCCCCCGTGAGACCCCCTCCCCCCGTGAGACCCCTCCCCCCGAGAGACCCCCTCTCATTCCCCCCCGTGAGACCCCTCCCCTCCCCCCGTGAGACCCCTCCCTTCCCCCCGTGAGACCCCTCCCCTCCCCCCGAGACCCCTCCCTTCCCCCCGTGAGACCCCTCCCCTCCTCCCGTGAGACCCCTCCCCTCCCCCCATGAGACCCCCTCTCATTCCCCCGTGAGACCCCTCCCCTCGTGAGACCCCTCCCCTCCCCCCGTGAGACCCCCTCCCCTCCCTCCGTGAGACCCCCCTCCCCATCCCCCGTGAGACCCCCCTCCCCTCCCCCAAGACCCCTCCCCTCCCCCCGTGAGACCCCTCCCCTCCCCCCGTGAGACCCCTCCCCCGAGAGACCCCCTCCCCTCCCCCGAGAGACCCCCTCCCCTCCCCCCGAGACCCCTCCCCTCCCTCCGTGAGACCCCCCTCCCCATCCTCCGTGAGACCCCCTTCCCCATCCCCCGTGAGACCCCTCCCCTCCCCTCCCTCCGTGAGACCCTTCCCCTCCCCCAGTGAGACCCCCCTCCCCTCCCCCGTGAGACCCCCTCGAGACCAGCACCTTCTCCGGTATCCGAGCATGAGGAAGAGAACACAGAAGATGATGCAGGCCATCCCGATGTGAATCCCGACCACAATCCCACTCAGCGGGCTCTCCGGTGACTTCTTACAGTCGCAGGCGGGGTCTCGCGGGGCTGAGAGGAAATGACACAGGAGTTAGTGAGCAGACAGTGTACAGACACACAGACAGGAGTTAGCGAGCAGTCAGTGTTCAGATACACAGGTGTCAGCGAGCAGTGTACACACACAGACGGGAGTTAGCGAGCAGTCAGTGTACAGACACAGACAGGAGTTAGCGAGCAGTCAGTGTTCAGACACACAGACAGGAGTTAGCGAGCGGACAGTGTTCAGACACACAGACAGGAGTCAGCGAGCAGTCAGTGTACGGACACAGACAGGAGTTAACAGGCGGTCAGTGTACACACACACAGACGGGTGTTAGCGAGCGGTCAGTGTACACACACAGACAGGAGTTAGCGAGCGGACAGTGTTCAGACACACAGACAGGAGTTAGCGAGCGGTCAGTGTACAGACACACTGTGGTGATTATTCCTTGATTAGTAAAAGTATTGTGATTCGTTGTTTGTTAACTGCCTTGGGATATGTGTTGTAATCTCATTGGTAGTTGATGATCACATGATGTGTTGTGGCTACCTTAAATTCAGTCCTTTTCTAGCTTTAGTTGGGACTGGATGTGGAAAGATATGCTGCTGATTTTAAAGTTAATAAAACCTAGCTTTGGAAGGCCAATCTATTCTTTATTTCAATTTATTAACTTTATGTTAGAATGGAGTGATATCTTCAACCAGAACGATTCAAGGCTGACCCCAATTCTGCTGGAGTGGATGATAAATGGAAACATTGGTATTGTACATTTAAAAACTTTTTGGGCGTGTTGGATCAAGAGGCTCTAAATAAGCTGAATATGCTGATCAACTATATTGACCCGGATGTATATAAATATATTTTGCACTGTAAAACTTATGAAGAGGCTATTTCTACATTGGAAAAGATTTTTGTTAAACCAAAGAATGAGGTATTTGCACGTCATCTTCTATCTGCCCGTAGGCAGCAGGTGGGAGAATCTTTGGATACTTATTTACAAGCACTTCGGTGCCTTGGTGTTGACTGTAATTATAAGGCTGTGACGGCTGAAGAATATAAGGACGAATTGGTACGGGATGCTTTTATTAATGGATTACTGTCTCGATCAATTCGTCAGCGGTTGTTAGAAAATAAGACTCTGGATCTTAAAAGTGCTTTTGAGCAAGCTTCTACATTGGATGTGGCTCAGAGAAGTTCAGATTCTTATGCTCTTTTTAATCGGCCTGCGACTATGGTTTCGGCAGTTTCGGATGAAAAGGAATTATGTGGACTTAATGGGAGTGGTTTACTAGATTTTGAAACAGTTTCTACTTCGGCGGCCGTTGCCTCTAGGATTCAGAAGTGTTATTTTTGTGGGAATATCCGGCACCCTCGTCTGAAGTGTCCTGCTCGGGAGGCTGTGTGTAGTAAATGCGGCAAGAGAGGTCATTATGCACGTGTGTGCAAATCATCAGGTTCAATTACCTTCCCTTCTCCTGGTGTGGGAGGGTCTTCCTCCACTACCTCTTCTGTGACTATTCAGCCTTTAGATAGGGCGTTTATTGCATCAATTTCTGCTGCATTTGCTCATGGCCTAAACAAAGCTATAGTTACGGCTCAAGTTAATGGGTTGGAAGTGAAGGCCCTTATAGATACGGGCAGTACTGAGAGTTTTATAAGTCTTCAGTTTGCGAAGGAGAAGCATTTGAAAATTTCGCCTGTTACGTATCAGGTGTGTATGGCTCAGACGACCCTTACTTCACAAATAGCTGGTTGTTGCTTTGTGAAAATGGTTCTTCTAGGTAATACGTATACTGATATACGCCTATCTGTTTTGCCTAATCTCTGTGCGGATATTTTGATTGGACATGATGTGCTTCAGTTACACGAGTCTCTTAGTCTTTCATTTGGAGGGACTAAGCCACCTTTATCTATTTGTGGATTAACCTCTTTATCTATTCCTCCATTATCACTTTTTTCCAATTTGATGTCGGATTGTAAGCCAATTGCTACCAAGTCAAGAAGATATAGTAGTCAGGATAGAGAATTTATTAATTCTGAAGTTCAATGTCTCTTATTGGAAGGAATCATTGAACCTAGTTGTTCGCCTTGGCGAGCACAGGTAGTTGTCACGACTAATGAGAGACACAAGAAACGAATGGTGATAGACTATTCCCAAACTATTAATAGGTATACTCAATTAGACGCGTACCCTTTGCCTAAGATTGATGAGCTTATCAATAAAGTATCTCAGTATAAAGTTTTTAGCACTATTGATTTAAAGAGTGCTTATCATCAGATTCCTATTGTTAAGAAGGATCAACCATATACGGCCTTTGAGGCTGGTGGAAAGCTGTATCAGTTTTGCCGAATACCATTTGGTGTTACTAATGGTGTTGCTTGTTTTCAACGGGCAATGGATGCTTTTATAAGTGATAACTCCCTCTCTAACACCTTTTCATACTTAGATGACATCACAGTGTGTGGCAAATCAAGGGTGGAGCATGATTCTAATTTAAAAAGATTCCTTCAAGCTGCGGAAAAAGTTGGTTTAACTTTTAACAAAGAGAAATGTATCTTTTCGACTACTGAGGTAAATCTATTGGGGTATATTATTTCGGGAAATAAGATTAAACCAGATCCAGAACGTCTGCGACCATTGATCGATTTACCTTGTCCTACTAATTCTAAGGCTTTGCAACGAGTTGTTGGACTGTTTTCTTATTATTCTAATTGGATTGCAAATTTTTCACGGAAGATCCGGCCTCTTATTCGGGTTACGACATATCCTCTATCATGGGAGGCCAGGACATGTTTTGAGAATTTTAAAAAGGATATTTTAGGAGCAGTTGTGCATTCCATTGATGAGCAGGTTCCCTTTGTGATTGAGACGGATGCTTCGGATTTTGCAATTGGGGCTACTTTGAAGCAAAATGGAAGACCTGTGGCCTTTTTCTCACGTACTTTGAATAATAGTGAAAAAAGACATTCCTCAATAGAAAAAGAGGCATACGCAATAGTAGAAGCATTGCGTAAATGGAGACATTATTTATCGGGGCGACATTTCACGTTGGTAACTGACCAAAAGTCTGTGTCCTTTATGTTTGATGTTAAACATTTTGGAAAGATCAAGAATGATAAAATAATGAGATGGAGAATTGAGTTGGCATGTTACCATTTTGACATAGTTTATCGTCCAGGGAAGGATAATGTTGCTGCTGATGCACTGTCGAGGGCTTATTGTTCTGTGAGTCACGGAGATACGCTTATTAATCTTCACAATGCCTTATGTCATCCTGGGGTTACGAGGATGATACACTTTGTACGCAGTAAGAACTTGCCTTTTTCAGTTGAAGACGTCAAGCGGATGACTTCATCATGTTCTATCTGTGCTCGGTGTAAACCGAATTTCTTTAAGCCTCAACGAGCTCATCTTATAAAGGCTACTTCTCCTTTTGAACGTTTGAGTGTCGATTTTTAAGGGACATCTTCCTTCAACTACTCAAAACCGATATATATTTACTGTTGTGGACGAGTTTTCAAGGTTCCCTTTTGCTTTTCCTTGTGCAGATGTATCAGCTGCTAGTTATTAAATGTTTGACTCAACTTTTTGTCATCTTTGGGATGCCTGCGTATATCCATTCGGATCAGGGAAGTTCTTTTATGTCTTCCCAGTTGAAGGAATACCTTCAGAGTCGGGGAATTTCTACTAGTAGAACTACCCCGTATAATCCCCAGGGTAATGGACAGTGTGAACGATACAATGGGGTGATCTGGAAGGCAGTTATGTTGGCGTTGACATCCCGGAACCTTAAGAATACACAGTGGGAAATGGTGCTGCCTGATGCCCTGCATTCCATTAGATCATTGCTTTCAACGGCTACTAATGTGACCCCCCATGAAAGGCTCTTTAACTATCCGCGGAGATCTACTACGGGATATTCGGTACCTTCATGGCTTACTATGCAGGGACCTGTGTTGCTTCGACGCCATGTTAGATTGTTAAAATATGACCCCTTGGTGGAGGAGGTGGAGCTGTTAGAGGCAAATTCCCAATATGCTCATATTCGATTCCAAGATGGGAAAGAAAATACTGTTTCAATTAAAGACTTGGCTCCTTGTGGGGGCCAGCCCTCTTCTGAGGATATTAACAATAGTCATGATTCGGATAATGTGGATGCTGTTACAGATACTACGAATATTTCCAATCCGATTGCAGATAATCATACTTCTATTAGTCAGCCTTTGATAGATGTTTATGACCGTCCCAGTTCATCTTCTGATGGGATTTCTAATCCGGAAACCGTTGAGAATCGGGATATGGATAGCCTTCCTGTTGAAGATACTTCTGTGCCTTCTGGCGTGGGAGGGCAAGGAATTTCACCAAGGTTAAGAAGGTCGACACGAACAAGATATCCGGTCGACCGATTGAAAATGGACTTTTAAATTGATAGTAATGTTTTAAAAATTGTTGAAATATTATAGTATATTGTTTTAGTTGAGAGATACTTAATACTTATGCGTAATGTTATTATTTGTTGTTCATTTAGTATTGTGTTATGTAAATAGTTTTATTCTCATGCATAGTTTAGTTGTAAATAATTAATTGTAAATTGTAAAAGTTATTAGGTTGGAGTATATTTTAAAAGGAGGGGTGAATGTGGTGATTATTCCTTGATTAGTAAAAGTATTGTGATTCGTTGTTTGTTAACTGCCTTGGGATATGTGTTGTAATCTCATTGGTAGTTGATGATCACATGATGTGTTGTGGCTACCTTAAATTCAGTCCTTTTCTAGCTTTAGTTGGGACTGGATGTGGAAAGATATGCTGCTGATTTTAAAGTTAATAAAGCCTAGCTTTGGAAGGCCAATCTATTCTTTATTTCACACACAGACAGGAGTTAGCGAGCGGTCAGTGTACGGACACAGACAGGAGTTAACAAGCGGTCAGTGTACACACACACACAGACGGGTGTTAGCGAGCGGTCAGTGTACTCACACAGACGGGAGTTGGCGAGCAGTCAGTGTACACACACAGACAGGAGTTAGCGAGCGGTCAGTGTACAGAGACAGGAGTTAGCGAGCGGTCAGTGTACGGACACAGACAGGAGTTAACAAGCGGTCAGTGTACACACACACACAGACGGGTGTTAGCGAGCGGTCAGTGTACTCACACAGACGGGAGTTAGCGAGCAGTCAGTGTACAGAGACAGGAGTTAGCGAGCGGTCAGTGTACGGACACAGACAGGAGTTAACAAGCGGTCAGTGTACACACACAGACGGGTGTTAGCGAGCGGTCAGTGTACTCACACAGACGGGAGTTAGCGAGCAGTCAGTGTACAGAGACAGGAGTTAGCGAGCGGTCAGTGTACAGACACACAGACAGGAGTTAGCGAGCAGTCAGTGTACAGGCACAGACAGGAGTTAGCGAGCAGTCAGTGTACACACACACACACAGGAGTTAGCGAGCAGTCAGTGTTCAGACACACAGACAGGAGTTAGCGAGCAGTCAGTGTACAGACACAGACAGGAGTTAGCGAGCAGTCAGTGTACAGACACAGACAGGAGTTAGCGAGCAGTCAGTGTTCAGACACACAGACAGGAGTTAGCGAGCAGTCAGTGTACACACACAGACAGGAGTTAGCGAGCAGTCAGTGTACACACAGACAGGAGTTAGCGAGCGGACAGTGTACAGACACAGACAGGAGTTAGCGAGCAGACAGTGTTCAGACACACAGACAGGTGTCAGCGAGCAATCAGTGTACACACACAGACGGGAGTTAGCGAGCAATCAGTGTACACACACACAGACGGAATTAGCGAGCAGACAGTGTACACACACAGACGGGAGTTAGCGAGCAGACAGTGTACACACACAGACAGGAGTTAGCGAGCGGTCAGTGTACAGAGACAGGAGTTAGCGAGCGGTCAGTGTACAGACACAGACGGGAGTTAGCGAGCGGTCAGTGTACACACACAGACAGGAGTTAGCGAGCAGTCAGTGTACACACACAGACAGGAGTTAGCGAGCGGTCAGTGTACAGACACAGGAGTTAGCGAGCAGACAGTGTACAGACACAGACAGGAGTTAGCGAGCGGTCAGTGTACACACACAGACAGGAGTTAGCGAGCGGTCAGTGTACACACACAGACAGGAGTTAGCGAGCGGTCAGTGTACACACACAGACAGGAGTTAGCGAGCGGTCAGTGTACAGACACAGACAGGAGTTAGCGCGCGATCAGTGTACAGACACAGAGACAGGAGTTAGCGAGCCGTCAGTGTACAGACACACAGACAGGAGTTAGCGAGCAGTCAGTGTACGGACACACAGACAGGAGTTAGCGAGCGGTCAGTGTACAGACACACAGACGGGAGTTAGCGAGCAGACAGTGTACACACACACAGACAGGAGTTAGCGAGCGGTCAGTGTACACACACAGACAGGAGTTAGCGAGCGGTCAGTGTACACACACAGACAGGAGTTAGCGAGCAGTCAGTGTACAGACACAGACAGGACTTAGCGCGCGATCAGTGTACAGACACAGACAGGAGTTAGCGAGCGGTCAGTGTACAGACACAGACAGGAGTTAGCGAGCGGTCAGTGTACGGACACACAGACAGGAGTTAGCGAGCGGACAGTGTACGAACACACAGACAGGAGTGAGCGAGCGGACAGTGTACGAACACACAGACAGGAGTTAGTGAGCAGACAGTGTACAGACACAGAGACAGGAGTTAGCGAGCGGTCAGTGTACGGACCCACAGACAGGAGTTAGCGAGCAGACGTGCCTGGTTTCTCTGTGCTGTCCCTCAGAGACACGAATCGGCCGGTACTGTTACCGTCTCCGTGCTGGTTGAACGCCAGCATTTTGATCTCGTACAACGCCGAGGGTTCTGGGAACAGAAGCAGAAAGGCATCAAACTGGGGTCAAATCAATCAGGAAAACAAAGCGATAAACTGCGGAGGCTGGAAACACTCAGCAACTGCGGAGCATCAACGTCACCCTGCTCTCTCCTGAGCTGCAGGACCCTCATCCTACACTCTTACCCCCTCCCCCCATCCTCAGCTCGTTAGGGTCCCAGCCATGGCTCAATGGGTCACATTCTCGCCCGAGTCAGCAGGTCATGGGTTCGAGTCGCACTCCAGAGACTTGAGCACAAAATCTAGGCCGAAACTCCCAGACCGCCGCACTGTTCGAGGGGCGGTACTGAGGGAGGGGCGGTACTGAGGGAGCGCCGCACTGTCGGAGGGGCGGTACTGAGGGAGCGCCGCGCTGTCGGAGGGGCGGTACTGAGGGAGCGCCGCGCTGTCGGAGGGGCGGTACTGAGGGAGCGCCGCGCTGTCGGAGGGGCGGTACTGAGGGAGCGCCGCGCTGTCGGAGGGGCGGTACTGAGGGAGCGCCGCGCTGTCGGAGGGGCGGTACTGAGGGAGCGCCGCGCTGTCGGAGGGGCGGTACTGAGGGAGCGCCGCGCTGTCGGAGGGGCGGTACTGAGGGAGCGCCGCGCTGTCGGAGGGGCGGTACTGAGGGAGCGCCGCGCTGTCGGAGGGGCGGTACTGAGGGAGCGCCGCGCTGTCGGAGGGGCGGTACTGAGGGAGCGCCGCGCTGTCGGAGGGGCGGTACTGAGGGAGCGCCGCGCTGTCGGAGGGGCGGTACTGAGGGAGCGCCGCGCTGTCGGAGGGGCGGTACTGAGGGAGCGCCGCGCTGTCGGAGGGGCGGTACTGAGGGAGCGCCGCGCTGTCGGAGGGGCGGTACTGAGGGAGCGCCGCGCTGTCGGAGGGGCGGTACTGAGGGAGCGCCGGTACTGAGGGAGCGCCGCACTGTCGGAGGGGCAGTACTGAGGGAGTGCCGCACTGTCGGAGGGGCGATACTGAGGGAGCACCGCACTGTCGGAGGGGCGATACTGAGGGAGCGCCGCACTGTCGGAGGGGCAGTACTGAGGGAGCGCCGCACTGTCGAGGGGCAGTACTGAGGGAGCGCTGCACCGCCTGCCCGTGGCGAGCTCTGACCGACGGGTGCGAGCACCGCACTTACCCAGGTGAGCGATGGTGAAGGTGGTGGCAGCGGCGGACAGGAGGGCCGGTCCCAGCAGCCGGGGGCTCTGCACCTTCCTGTGGTACAGCTTGTATCCTGCGATCAGGCCCTGCTGGGCCGGGCGCTCCCAAAACGCCTGGACCGCCGTGGAGTTCCACACCCGGGTGAAGAACGTCACCGCGCCTGGAACTGATGGAGCGACAAGGTCAAACATTTGGACACCAGACCGACGGATCGCTCGCCCCCTCCCCTCCGCCAAAAGCAACTGAATCAAGTTCTGTGGGCGCCTCGCGAGTCAGGTGATGGCTAGTAAACTCTGGAAGGCAGCACAGCCTCCCCCGACGTGCCAACACCAACCAGCAGGGGTCACTGGTGTCACATGCTCGGGAGGCTGAGGTGACTCTCGACCTCTGGGTGCCAAAGCTCTCCACCACCGGGGGTCTCCCCCCGCCTCATGTCTGGATCTGTCCCAGACTCATTGATCGGGTTTGATTGCTCGGGGGCCCGACAAGCACCCCCACCGCTCATCGATTGCTGGCTGGTTGAGATGAGATAACTCGGGCAGGCCTTTCTCAGGTCCCAGCCCTGGCTCAGTGGGAAGCTCTCTCGCCTCAGAGTCACAAGGTCGTGGGTTCGAGCCGCGCTCCAGAGACTTGAGCACAAAATCCAGGCCGTCACTCCCAGTGCAGTACTGAGGGAGCGCCGCACTGTCGGAGGGGCGGTACTGAGGTAGCGCTGCTCTGTCGGAGGGGCAGTACTGAGGGAGCGCCGCACTGTCGGAGGGGCAGTACTGAGGGAGCGCCGCACTGTCGGAGGGGCAGTACTGAGGGAGCGCCGCACTGTCGGAGGGGCAGTACTGAGGGAGCGCCGCACTGTCGGAGGGGCGGTACTGAGGGAGCGCCGCACTGTCGGAGGGGCAGTACTGAGGGAGCGCCGCACTGTCGGAGGGGCAGTACTGAGGGAGCGCCGCACTGTCGGAGGGGCAGTACTGAGGGAGCGCCGCACTGTCGGAGGGTCAGTACTGAGGGAGCGCCGCACTGTCGGAGGGGCAGTACTGAGGGAGCGCCGCACTGTCAGCGGGGCAGTACTGAGGGAGCGCCGTACTGTCGGAGGGGCAGTACTGAGGGAGCGCCGCACTGTCGGAGGGGCAGTACTGAGGGAGCGCCGCACTGTCAGCGGGGCAGTACTGAGGGAGCGCCGTACTGTCGGAGGGGCAGTACTGAGGGAGCACTGCACTGTCGGAGGTGCCGTCATTTGGTTGAGACTTTAAACCGAGACCCCGTCTGACCCTAAAAGATCCCACGGCCACTATTGGAAGTAGAGCAGGGGGAGTTCTCCCCGGCGTCTTGGGTCAATATTTATACCTCAATCAACATCTCTAAAAACAGATGATCCGGTCTGCTGTTTGTGGGAGCTTGCTGTGCGCTAATTGGCTGCCGCGTTTCCCACATTACAACAGTGACTACACTTCAAAAAAAGTACTTAATTGGCTGTAAAACCACAGCAACAACAACGTGCATTTATATAGCACCTTTAACATAGTAAAATATCCCAAGGTGCTTCACAGGAGCGTAAATCAGACAAAGTTTGACCCCGAGCCACATCAGGAGATATTAGGACAGGTGACCAAAGGTTTGGTCAAAGAGGCAGGTTTTAAGGAGCGTCTTAAAGGAGGAGAGAGAGGCGGAGAGGGTTAGAGAGGGAGGTAAATCACTTTGGGACGTCTGGAGGTGGTGAAAGGCGCTATATAAATGCCAGTTCTTGTGCTCCGGGTCTGTACGGTTCACTGAGTGGGGCCGGAGTCTCCTCACCTTCCCCTGTTGTGGTGGCTGTGATGAGCTGGGACTGCCTGCTGGCTCCCAGGGGCGAGTAGGCTTTGACGTACATGGTGTAGGCGGTGGCGGGCTCCAGGTTGGTGAAGACGTGCTGGAACGTTGTCTTGCTGACGGCCTCCTGGAACTCCTTACCGTCCGGGTCTGGAGAACGAGCGCAGGCAAAACACAGGGTCAACCGGCAGACTGGGCAGGTCAGGCCTCACATTCCCCCGGCAGCGTGGCAAGGGCCAGAATCCCAACCCCAGCTGCCCCGACCCCACCCTCACCCCCCACTAAACCCCCCTAACGTAAGAAAACTACCGGGCACTTGGTCTAAGCGTTAAACAAAGCTTTAATCAACTGTTTTACAACATGGAGGTCTAGTTGTGTCCTTCACTAGTTCCTGTTAAAGAATGTCCTGCGCAAGCTGGGCCCGAGCCCGAGTATTTATACTCTCCCTGGACAGCGCCAGCCGCAGAGTATTATTTCATAAGTCATTTTCACATGAATGACTGATTCATGTCACC
This sequence comes from Somniosus microcephalus, assembly GCF_052327205.1. Lineage (NCBI taxonomy): Eukaryota > Metazoa > Chordata > Chondrichthyes > Squaliformes > Somniosidae > Somniosus > Somniosus microcephalus. The sequence goes on from NW_028225185.1 coordinate 2,837,439, forward strand.
CACCCCCCCCACCCCAGCTAACCCTCCCCCACCCCCGGCTAAAACTCCCCCCACCCACGACTAAACCCCCCCACCCCCCGGCTAAACCCCCCCCACCCCCGGCTTAAACACCCCCCCCACCCCCGGCTAAACCCCCTCCACCCCCCCGGCTAAACCCCCCACCCACCCCCGACTAAACCCCCCCACCCCCGGCTAAACCCATCCACCCCTGGCTAAACCCATCCACCCCCGGCTAAACCCCCCCACCCCCAACTAAACCCTCCCCACCTCCGGCTAAACCCCCCCACCCCCAACTAAAATCCCCCCACCCCCAACTAAACCCCCCCCACCCCCAACCAAACCCCCCCCACCCCCAACTAAACCCCCCCCACCCCCAACTAAACCCCCCCCACCCCCAAATAATTTCCTGGGGCCAATATTTATCCCTCAACCAACATCACTAAAACAGATGATCTTGTGGGAGACTACAGTCTCCCGCGTAAAGAAATAGGCAACACAGCGAGCTACAAGAAATAGGTCGTTACTCTAACTCTCACAATGCAGTACTGAATTCGTAAAGCCCGCGAGCCTGTGATGACTCACGGATTGGTCACCTGCTGGAACCTGATTGGTTTTCCTTCTCTCAGCAGCAGGCAAGTCTGAACATGCCTTATTCCTCTCAGCTTGCAACTGTCTTGCAGGGGGAGGGGAATACAGCAGTTAAAAGGGGATTATACAGGTTTATCTACATACACAGTGTTTCCCCAATGTGGCAACGCCACATACGCCCCCCCAGAATCCTCGTTAACTGTAAAAGTCAGTCTCTGCGGAGGTTTGACCAAATGGCCGTAGCGGCTGTAGTAGCCATCTGGCGTGTGAGGAGGGCTGTCTGGGAGGTCGGCCGGTTGGTTCGTCGGCTGGTCTGGCGGCTGGTCTGCCGGTGGGCTGGCTGGACGGGCTGCCGGCGAAGGTGGGGCGGTGGCCGGGAAGTAAGGTTCTGGCGTGTCTTGGTCCTCTTGTGGGGCCGCTGCCAACGCGGGAGGTCTGCCCCGCCGTGGGGGGAAGAGCCGGACGAAACGGGAAGCTGAGGTCCAGGTGCGCCGGTTTGAGGCGGTCTACTGAAATAAGGTCCGGCTTCCCGCCGACGTCGATAAGAAAAGCTTTGTCCCCCGTCTCCAATACTGAGAAGGGGCCGGTGTATGGTGCCTGCAGCGGGCCTCTGTGCGCGTCCCGGCGCACGACGACGAACTCGGCATGTCGTAAGTCCCGAGGCACGTAGGACGGCTGCGGGCCGTGTTGCGAAGTGGGCAATGGACGGAATTGCTGGGCTGTGTCCTGGTGCAGGGAAAGCTGTCTGGCGGCCGACCACGGCTCCGTTGTCAGGGGGAGGAAGTCGCCTGGTACTCTGAGCGGTTGGCCGTAGACCATCTCGGCCGCGGAGGCCCTCTTTGGGTGCGGTGCGCAATCCCAGGAGGACCCAGGGTAGTTTGTCGATCCAACTGGTGTCGGCCAGGCTGGCGCGGAGGGAGGCTTTCAAGGAACGATGAAAGCGCTCGCACAGCCCGTTGGCCTGCGGGTGGTAGGCTGTTGTCCTGTGCAACTTGGTGCCGAGGACGGCAGTGATGGCATTCCACAAGTGGGAGGTGAACTGGGGGCCTCTGTCCGAGGATATGTCGGTCGGCACGCCGAACCAGGCCACCCATGTCGAGACGAATGCTCGCGCGACGTCGGTCGTGGTGGTGGTGGAGGCGAGGGGAACCGCCTCGGGCCATCTGGTGGTGCGGTCGACGATCGTGAGCAGGTGTGTGAAACCGTGCGACGGCGGCAAGGGGCCTACCAGATCGACGTGGACGTGGTCGAAACGCCTCTCGGGCACCGGGAAACACTCCAATGGCGCCTTGGTGTGCTGCTGGACCTTAGCGTGCTGACACGCCACGCATGTGTTGGTCCAGTCTCTCACATCCTTGTGGAGTCCAGGCCAGACGAACTTGGCGGACATGAGTTTGTGAGACGCACGCATCCCTGGATGTGAGAGGCCGTGGATGATGTCGAAAACTCGCTTGCGCCAGGCGGATGGGACGACCGGCCTAGGCGAGGGGACTGAGACGTCGCACAGGAGGGTTGTGCCGGCTGCGTGGAAGTGGATGTCGGCCAGAGTGAGGCTGGTGGTTGACGTCCTGAGGGCCTGGATCTCCGCGTCGGCGGCCTGGTCACTCGCCATGCTGGCGTAGTCGACGCCCAGGTGCACTGCGTGGAGCGAGGGTCTTGAGAGGCAGTCGGCCACCAAATTGTCCTTGCCGGCGACGTGGCGGATGTCCGTGGTGAACTCCGAGATGAAGTTGAGTTGGCGCTGTTGGCGCGCGGACCAGGGTTCGGTTACTTTGGCCATGGCGAAAGTGAGCGGCTTGTGGTCCACGAATGCGGTGAATGGCCGGCCTTCCAGGAGGAAACGGAAGTGCCGGATTGCCAGGAACAGGGCCAGGAGCTCTCTGTCGAACGTGCTGTAGGCCTGCTCGTTCTTGCGCAGCTGTCGGCTGAAAAATGCCAGTGGCTGCCACGCGCCTTCGACCCACTGTTGCTGGACAGCGCCGACGGCGTAATCCGAGGCGTCCGTGGTGAGGGCAGTCTTGGCGCCCGGGATGGGGTGGGCCAGTAGTGTGGCGTTGGCCAAGGCGCTTTTGGTCTGGTGGAAGGCTGTCGCCATCTCGCTGGACCAGGTGAGTTGCTCTTTGCCCGTTTTGCCCCTGGTGGCTTCGTAGAAGGGGCGCATGAGTGAGGCGGCCTTGGGCACGAAACGGTGATAGAAATTGACCATCCCCAAAAATTCCTGCAGCGCCTTGACTGAGGTGGGCTGGGGAAAGTCCGCCACCGCCTGCACCTTGGAAGGTAGGGGAATGGCTCCCCTTGGCGAGATTCTGTGGCCGAGAAAGTCAATTTGGGCTGCTCCGAACTGGCATTTGGCCGGGTTGACGATTAGCCCGTGTTGGCTGAGGCGCTGGAAAAGAGCGCAAATGCGCGATGTGCTCGGCCTTGCTGGTGCTGGCCACGAGGATATCGTCCAGATAGACGAACAGGAAGCTCAGGTCCCGTAGGACGGAATCCATGAGCCGTTGGAAGGCCTGTGCGGCGTTCTTGAGCCCGAAGGGCATGCGCAGGAACTCGAACAGTCCAAAGGGGGTGATGACCGCCGTCTTCTGGACGCCTGCGTGGTGGACGGGGACCTGATGGTAGCCGCGAATCAGGTCGACCTTGGAAAAGACGGACTTTCCTGCTAGGTGTGCCGAGAAGTCTTGGATGTGCGGAATGGGGTATCTATCGGGCGTGGTGGCGTCGTTGAGCCGTCTGTAGTCACTGCAGGGGCGCCAGCCACCGCCCGGCTTGGGCACAATGTGGAGGGGGGACGACCAGGAGCTGTTCGAGCGGCGGATGATGCCCAGTTTCTCCATCGTGGCGAATTCTTCCTTGGCCACCGCCATCTTGGCTGGGTCCAGGCGTCTGGCTCGGGCGAACACTGGTGGTCCCGTAGTGGCGATGTGGTGCTCGACACCATGCTTGGCTGCCGCGGCTGAGAAGGTCGGTTGTGTGAGCCTCGGGAAATCTGCAAGTAGGCGGGCGCAGTCGTCATCCGCCGGGGCAGAGCAGGACCCGACGAGGGCCGGGCTGTTGCTCTGCTGGCAGGCCAGTGAAGTGAAAGTTGCTGCGTCGATCAGGCGCCTGTCGCGGACGTCGACCAGGAGTCCGTGGGCGCAAAGAAAATCGGCGCCCAGCAAGGGATATGCCACCGAGGCCGTCACGAAATCCCACGTAAATCGCTGGCTGTTGAAACAAACCTCGGCCCGTCGCTTTCCAAAAGTAGCGATGGCTGCGCCATTTGCCGCCACGAGGGGTGGGCCGCTGCAGCCTGCCTGGATGTCGAGCTGGGAGGCAAGAATTATGCTGCATTGGGCTCCGGTGTTGCAAAGGAATCTGCGCCCTGAAAGGGAGTCGGTTATGTACAGCAGTTTACCTGCAGTGCCGATGGCCATCGTGGCGGCGGGGGTGCGGTCGAGCGGGCCTAGACGGCGGCGCGGGGAGGGCGCGTTGGGCCGGGCGGCCATCTTGGTTTGATCGAAAGAACAGGGTGCTCTGCAGCGTTGGGCCTTGTGGCCGAAACGCGCGTGGTAGTAGCATAGTTCTGCGGCCTGACGTGGCGGCGCGCGCTCGGTGGTGTCGGGGAGCCTTGCGGCTGCACAGCCGAGTTGGGCGACGGCGAAGACTTTGTCCGCGGCGGCTGCCAGTTGTACGCAGTCCGTGATCGGGGACCCCGCGAGGGCAGTCTGTACCTGCTGAGGAAGCAGGCTGAGGAAAAGGGCCCGAAACAAGAAGCACTGCGGTTCAGAGCCCAGGAGCGCAAGCATCCGGCTCATCAACTGGGTCGGGGTAGAGTCGCCGAGGCCTGGTAGTGAAAGAAGCCTGCGGGCCCTCTCCTCCCTGGACAGGCCGTAAGCCTGCAGCAAGCGGCCCTTAATGGTTGAGTACTTGCCGGTCTGTGGTGGGTTCCCCAGCAGGTCGAGAACTTCGGCGGCGGTGGAGCTTGCTAGTGCTGAGACTACGTGGAGGTTCCTTTCTTCATCGTCTTGAACCCTGCGAAGGGTGAACTGGGCCTCCGTGTGCGCAAACCAAGCTGGTGTTTGGTGTTCCCAGAAGGTGGGGAGCTTCAAGGACGCGGCGCCGGCCGACATCGGGCTGCTGCTGGTTGCCATCGGGTCGTTGCTGGCCTCTGTAGGGCTACGTGAGTCGGGGGCTTCGGCCGCTGACATTCGGGGTCACCAATGTGGGAGACTACAGTCTCCCGCGTAAAGAAATAGGCAACTCAGCGAGCTACAAGAAATAGGTCTTTACTCCAACTCTCACAATACAGTACTGAATTGAAGGGTAGTAGGGAAAAACCGGGGAACTACAGGCCAGTGAGCCTAACATCAGTGGTAGGAAAATTACTGGAAAAAATCCTGAGGGACAAAATTTGTCTCCACTTGGAGAGGCAAGGATTAATCAGGGATAGTCAACATGGCTTTGTCAAGGGAAGATCATGTCTGACTAATTTGATTGAATTTTTTGAGGGGGTGACTAGGTGTGTGGATGAGGGTAACACAGTGGATGTGGTATACATGGATTTCAGTAAGGCCTTCGATAAAGTCCCGCACAGGAGACTGGTCAAGAAGGTAAGAGCCCATGGAATCCAGGGTGCCTTGGCACATTGGATACAAAACTGGCTTAGTGGCAGAAGGCAGAGGGTGATGGTCGAAGGTTGTTTTTGTGACTGGAAACCTGTGGCCAGTGGGGTACCACAGGGATCGGTGCTGGGTCCCTTGCTGTTTGTGGTCTACATTAATGACTTGGATATGAATGTAAAGGGTATGATCAGTAAATTCGCGGATGATACTAAAATTGGTAGGGTGGTAAATAGCGAGGAGGGTAGCCTCAGTCTGCAGAACGATATAGATGGGTTGGTCAGATGGGCGGAACAGTGGCAAATGGAATTTAACCCGGAAAAGTGCGAGGTGATGCACTTTGGGGGGTCTAACAAGGCAAGGGAATACACAATGAATGGTAAGACCCTAGGCAAGACGGAGGGTCAGAGGGATCTGGGTGTGCAGGTACACAGATCCCTGAAGGCGGCGGAACAGGTGGATAAGGTGGTAAAAAAGGCATATGGGATACTTGCCTTCATTAGCCGAGGCATAGAATATAAGAGCAAGGAGGTTATGATGGAGCTGTATAAAACACTGGTTAGGCCACAGCTGGAATACTGTGTGCAGTTCTGGTCGCCACACTACAGGAAAGATGTGATCGCGTTAGAGAGGGTGCAGAGGAGGTTCACCAGGATGTTACCAGGGCTGGAGCGCTTCAGCTATGAAGAGAGACTGGGCAGATTGGGTTTGTTTTCCTTGGAGCAGAGGAGGCTGAGGGGGGACATGATTGAGGTGTACAAAATTGTGAGGGGCATAGATAGGATGGATGCTGAGGAGCTTTTCCCCTTAGTAGAGGGGTCAATAACTAGGGGGCATAGATTCAAGGTAAAGGGAGGGAGGTTTAGAGGGGATTTGAGAAAGAACTTTTTCACCCAGAGGGTGGTTGGAGTCTGGAACTCACTGCCTGAAAGGGTTGTGGAGGCAGAAACCCTCACAACATTTAAGAAGCATTTGGATGAGCATTTGAAATGCCATAGCATACAAGGCTACGGGCCAAATGCTGGAATATGGGATTAGATTAGACAGGGCTTGATGGCCGGCATGGACACGATGGGCCGAAGGGCCTCTATCTGTGCTGTATTACTCTATGACTCTATGAATTCGTAAAGCCCGCGAGCCTGTGATGACTCACGGATTGGTCACCTGCTGGAACCTGATAGAAGGAAAACCAATCAGCAGCAGGCAAGTCTGAACATGCCTTATTCCTCTCAGCTTGCAACTGTCTTGCGGGGGGAGGGGAATACAGCAGTTAAAAGGGGATTATACAGGTTTATCTACATACACAGTGTTTCCCCAATGTGGTAACGCCACAATCTGGTCATTTATCACATTGCTGTGTGTGGGAGCTTGCTGTGCGCAAATTGGCTGCCGCGTTTCCCACATTACAACAGTGACTACACTTCAAAAAGTACTTCATTGGCTGTGAAGCGCTTTGGGACGTCCTGAGGTGGTGAAAGGCGCTGGAGAAATGCAAGTCTTGCAATTCTTTATCTCACGTTACAGGAGAGGGGAACTGGGAAGAGGGACGTCGGGGAGTGGGGGGGGGGGGGGGAAGGGAGGGTTGGGGTGTGGGGGAGGGTTGGGGGGGGGATTCAGGTGCGGGGTGGGCGGGGGCAGTGACGGAGGCCTGGGCCGTGCTGTGATCACACTTCTAGTGATGCCCCTCGGCCTGTGCGAGCATCTCCCGGGGGGCACACTGGGCGCTGGCGGACGCGGAATAGGGAATGATGGTCACCTACCCGCTGCCTCCCGGATGTGCAGGACGTAGCCGATAATCTCCTCGGTGACGGCGAGGGCGGGCTCCCGCCAGGATAACTGGATGGCGTTGCGGGACACAGCGGCAGCGCTCAGATCCTCGGGGGGTTCAGGCAGCTCCTGGGAGAGGGCGACAGCGAGCCGCGCGCTGGCCTGGTTGGTGCCGGCGCTGTTCTTGGCGATGCACTGGTAGATCGCCTCGTCCGACGAGGTGATGCGGTTTATAATCAGCGTGCTGAAAGGAAGAGGCAGAGTTACAGGCCCTCGAGCCGAATCCACAAATAAATCCCCCGCCCCCAGGGGGCACCAACTCTCCGCGGGGACCGGACACTCTCCTGTACCCCCGCGCGGGACCTCAGTACTGAGGGAGCGCCGCACTGTCGGAGGGGCGGTACTGAGGGAGCGCCGCACTGTCGGAGGGGCGGTACTGAGGGAGCGCCGCACTGTCGGAGGGGCGGTACTGAGGGAGCGCCGCACTGTCGGAGGGGCGGTACTGAGGGAGCGCCGCACTGTCGGAGGGGCGGTACTGAGGGAGCGCCGCACTGTCGGAGGGGCGGTACTGAGGGAGCGCCGCACTGTCGGAGGGGCGGTACTGAGGGAGCGCCGCACTGTCGGAGGGGCGGTACTGAGGGAGCGCCGCACTGTCGGAGGGGCGGTACTGAGGGAGCGCCGCACTGTCGGAGGGGCGGTACTGAGGGAGCGCCGCACTGTCGGAGGGGCGGTACTGAGGGAGCGCCGCACTGTCGGAGGGGCGGTACTGAGGGAGCGCCGCACTGTCGGAGGGGCGGTACTGAGGGAGCGCCGCACTGTCGGAGGGGCGGTACTGAGGGAGCGCCGCACTGTCGGAGGGGCGGTACTGAGGGAGAGCCGCACTGTCGGAGGGGCGGTACTGAGGGAGAGCCGCACTGTCGGAGGGGCGGTACTGAGGGAGAGCCGCACTGTCGGAGGGGCAGTACTGAGGGAGAGCCGCACTGTCGGAGGGGGCGGTACTGAGGGAGCGCCGCACTGTCAGAGGGGCAGTACTGAGGGAGCGCCGCACTGTCAGAGGGGCAGTACTGAGGGAGCGCCGCACTGTCGGAGGGGCAGTACTGAGGGAGTGCCGCACTGTCGGAAGTGCCGTCTTTCGGACGAGATGTTAAACCGAGGCCCCTTCTGTTCTCTCAGGTGAACATAAATGATCCCAGGGCCACTATTTCTAAGCAGAGCAGGGGGAGTTCTCCCCGGTGTCCAGGGGCCAATATTTATCCTCAACCGACATCACTAAAAACAGATGATCTGGTCATGGCTGGTTTCGGCCCTCATTAGCACACGGGTTTCGAAGCAATGTGCAGCCGCGGATAAATCAGCACGGGTTGGGGATCGAATGCGCGCGAGTCGGGGTTACATCTGGCCGTTGTGTTACACACCGAGGCAGCAGGGCGAGCTGAAGGTATAAAGAAACCTGGCCGTTCACAAGCCCGAAATCTCAATGTTCCTGATTGAACCTGCCCCGCCATTCTGGTGCAGACCAAGTGATAGAATAGTGTTAGCCCCGTGAAGGGGACATCGGGCGTTATACAGTGGGGTTCACTGACAGTGCATTGCCCCCCGCGCCCCAGGCTCGGGACCAGTTACCGGCGGCCGGGGTCACCCGTTGCCATGATTACCTGTTGCTGTGGGTCAGTTTGATGTTCTCGTTGGGCGTTGAAAGGACGTTGCCGTTTTTCAGCCAGACCAGGTGCGGCTCGGGGACGCCCTGGGCCACGCAGGTGAAGACCGCCGTACCTCCGGCCGGCTTGCTGACCGACTGCGGCCACTGCACAAACTCGGGAGGAGCTGCGGGCGGAAGCAGAGTGAGTTAATCCCGAGGGCGGGGCTGGGGGCCACGGGTCAGCCCGTTCCCAACGGCAAAGAGTGGCCTCGTCCTGAGGGAGGGGGCCGTGGAATCCCTTCAGCTTAGCCCCTCCAACATCTGTCTGACCAACTTACCCCTGACCCCCAACATCTGTCTGACCATCTTACCCCTGACCCCCAACATCTGTCTGACCATCTTAACCCCAACATCTGTCTGAGCATCTTACCCCTAACCCCCAACATCTGTCTGACCATCTTATCCCCAACATCTGTCTGAGCATCTTACTGCTGTCCCCCAACATCTGTCTGACCATCTTATCCCCAACATCTGTCTGAGCATCTTACTGCTGTCCCCCAACATCTGTCTGACCAACTTAACCCTAATATCTGTCTGTGCATCTTACCCGACCCCCAACATCTGTCTGACCATCTTACCCCTGACCCCCAACATCTGTCTGACCATCTTACCCCTGACCCGCAACATCTGTCTGACCATCTTACCCCTGACCCCCAACATCTGTCTGACCAGCTTACCCCTGACCCCCAACATCTGTCTGACCATCTTACCCCTGACCCCCAACATCTGTCTGACCATCTTACCCCCAACATCTGTCTGTCCATCTTATCCCCAACATGTCTGACCATCTTACCCCTGACCCCCAACATCTATCTGACCCCCCAACATCTATCTGTGCATCTTACCGCTGTCCCCAACATCTGTCTGACCAACTTAACCCTAATATCTGTCTGTGCATCTTACCCCCAACATCTGCCTGACGATCTTACCCGAGCCCCAATACCTGTCTGACCAACTTACTCAAGCCCCAATATCTGTCTGACCCCCCAACATCTGTCTGACCATCTTACCTTGACCCCCCAACATCTGTCTGACCATCTTACCCTGACCCCCCCAACATCTGTCTGACCATCTTACCCCTGACCCCCAACATCTGTCTGACCATCTTACCCCTGACCCCCAACATCTGTCTGACCATCTTACCCCTGACCCCCAACATCTGTCTGACCAACTTACCCCTGACCCCCAACATCTGTCTGACCATCTTACCCGAGCCCCAATACCTGTCTGACCAACTTACCCAAGCCCCAATATCTGTCTGACCCAACATCTGTCTGGCCATCTTACCCCTGACCCCCAACATCCGTCTGACCATCTCACTCCTCATTCCAACATCTGTCTAACCATCTTACCCCTGACCCCCAATATCTGGCTGACCATCTTACCCTGACCCCCCCAACATCTGTCTGACCATCTTACCCTGACCCCCCCAACATCTGTCTGACCATCTTACCCCTGACCCCCAACATCTGGCTGACCATCTCACCCCTGACCCCCAACATCTGGCTGACCATCTCACCCGACCCCCCAACATCTGTCTGACCATCTCACTCCTCATCCCAACATCTGTCTGACCATCTTACCCCTGACCCCCAACATCTGGCTGACCATCTTACTCCTCATCCCAACACCTGTCTGACCATCTCACCCGACCCCCCAACATCTGTCTGACCATCTCACTCCTCATCCCAACATCTGTCTGACCATCTTACCCCTGACCCCCAACATCTGGCTGACCATCTTACTCCTCATCCCAACACCTGTCTGACCATCTCACTCCTCATCCCAACACCCGGGCTCTTCCTGTTCTGAGCATGGGGCTCAGTACCAAACACGGCGATGCAGTCACTCACCGAGTCATTGGGCGAGAGTGGAACCAGAGATTTAAAAAAAAGGCTTTACAGCGTGTTGCTGAAAGTTAGCAAATCTCTGGCGCGAGTCAACCCCAGGTATCAGTTCCCAGCGTCGCTGGAATCTGAATCGGGCATCTGCGGGTGTTGTGTTGCGGAGGTGAGGGAGAGGTCAGTGGCGGCACTGTTGGAGCTGGGCTAAAGCGCTGTCCGTATGTTAAGAGTCGGCAGGTTGGGAACGGTGGGGGAGAATTACAGCCCGCCAACACTGGCGGCAGCGTCCGATGCGATTCCCAAACTAAAGAGTGCTTCATCATGTGCCTTTGAACATGTACTTCACCCTGTCTCGAGGGGTCTCTCTGTGCTGGAAGGGCAGCGCTAATTTATTACTTTTAACCGAAAGGCTCACAATCGATTCTGGTCGTTGTGGCCCCTTCAATTCTCTAACTCTTCACTCCAGAACGCTGGCACGACAAAAGAACCAGGCAGACAATAGGGGCCGGGGAATCTCTCCTCCCTGATCTCCCCCCCAGCCCGCGCTCCCCATTATCTGTCGGCGCTGTGGAGAATCCGCTTTGTCTGGCTGCTCATTCTTTCCAAGCCCCCTTTGTGCAAGTTCAGGGTGTGGAGGGCAGGGGTCGCGACCTGTCTCAGGGACCCTGCTTTGACACAGTCCGGTGAGCACTTTGTACGCGGGAGGTACCCCAGCTGTCCGGGCAGCTGCCCGTGAGAATACTTTGGGCTTTATTATATTTTAAAATTAAAACAGGTCAGTAATGGTCGGACTGCCCCTCTCTCAGTGACAGAGGCACCCCGCTAGATTTCACCAACAGCAGAGGACAACTTCTGACTTTAAACTTGGTAACTCCCTCCCGAACCCTCTCCGCCTCTCGCTCCTCCTTTAAGACGCTCCTTAAAACCACCTCTTTGACCAAGCTTTTGGTCACCTGCCCGAATATCTCCTTACGTGGCTCGGGGTCTGATATACGCTCCTGTGAAGTGCCTTGGGACGTTTTACATTGCACAGGATATACGGCACAGAAAGAGGCCATTCGGCCCAACCAGTCCGTGCCGGTGTTTATGCTCCACTCGAGCCTCCTCCCGTCTTTCCTCATCTAAATCTATCAGCGTAACCCTCGATTCCCTTCTCCCTCGTGTGTTTGTCCAGCCTCCCCTTAAATCCATCGATACTATTCACTTCAACCACTCCCTGTGGTAGCGAGTTCCACACTCTCACCACTCTCTGGGTAAAGAAGTTTCTCCTGAATTCCCTATTGGATTTCTTGGTGACTATCTTATATTGATGGCCTCTGGTTCTGCTCTTCCCCACAAGTGGAAACATTCTCTCTGTATCCACTCTATCAAAACCTTTCATCATTTTAAAGACTTCTATTAGGTCACCCCTCAGCCTTCTGTTTTCAAGAGAAAAGAGACCCAGCCTGTTCATCCTTTCCTGATATGTATACCCTCGCATTTCTGGTATCATCCTTGTAAATCTTCTCTGCACCCTCTCCAGTGCCTCTACATCCTTTTTATAATATGGCGACCAGAACTGCACGCAGTACTCTGAGTGTGGTCTAACCAAGGTTCGATACAGGTTTAGCATCACTTCCCTACTTTTCAATTCTATCCCTCTAGAAATAAACCCTCGTGCGTTAAAGGCGCTCTATAAATGCAGGTGGTTGCTGGACTGGCGTCACTGGCTGGGACCTCGGAGAGTGAGTGACACACGAACGTACCTTGCACCACCAGCCGGCCCTGGGCCGTGCGCCGCACTCGAGTTCCCGGCTTGTTGGCCGCACAGACGTAAACCCCCGAGTGATGGACGGTGACATCGGAGATCATCAGATTCCCTGTCCCGAGCACCTCGATCCCATCCACGCCGATCGATCGTCCATCTGGCATGGAACGGGAACAGGAAAACCAGGAGTTACAGACTGGGAGTGAGTTACACAGAGTCTGGGAGTGAGGAGTCTGGGAGTGAGGAGTCTGGGAGCGAGGAGTCTGGGAGCGAGGAGTCCGGGAGGGAGGAGTCCGGGAGGGAGGAGTCCGGGAGCGAGGAGTCCGGGAGGGAGGAGTCTGGGAGCGAGGAGTCCGGGAGCGAGGAGTCCGGGAGCAAGTTACAGTCTGGGAGTGAGGAGTCCGGGAGTGAGTTACACGGAGTCTGGGAGTGAGTTAGAGTCCGGGAGGGAGGAGTCCGGGAGTGAGTTACATGGAGTCTGGGAGTGAGGAGTCTGGGAGTGAGGAGTCTGGGAGTGAGGAGTCTGGGAGTGAGGAGTCCGGGAGGGAGGAGTCCGGGAGTGAGTTACATGGAGTCTGGGAGTGAGGAGTCTGGGAGTGAGGAGTCTGGGAGTGAGGAGTCCGGGAGGGAGGAGTCTGGGAGCGAGGAGTCCGGGAGCAAGTTACAGTCTGGGAGTGAGGAGACCGGGAGTGAGTTACACGGAGTCTGGGAGTGAGTTAGAGTCCGGGAGGGAGGAGTCCGGGAGTGAGTTACATGGAGTCTGGGAGTGAGGAGTCTGGGAGTGAGTTGCAGAGTCCGGGAGTGACGGGTCCGGGAGTGAGTTACACGGAGTCTGGGAGTGACGAGTCCGGGAGTGAGTTACACGGAGTCTGGAAGCGAGGAGTCCGGGAGCAAGTTACAGAGTCTGGGAGTGAGTTACAGAGTCCGGGAATGAGTTACACAGAGTCCGGGAGTGAGTTACACAGAGTCTGGGAGTGAGTTACAGAGTCCGGGAATGAGTTACACAGAGTCCGGGAGTGACGAGTCCAGGAGTGAGTTACACGGAGTCTGGGAGTGACGAGTCCGGGAGGGAGTTACACGGAGTCCGGGAGGGAGGAGTCCGGGAGTGAGTTACACGGAGTCTGGGAGTGAGGAGTCCGGGAGTGAGGGGTCCGGGAGTGAGTTACACGGAGTCTCTCTAGTTCGGGAGCTTGCAGTTTTCCGGTTATCTTGGTTGCTCCCAGACTGGTACAGTGGGGAATCCGGAGCCCGAGCCCAGCAGCAGGTTACTGGGACTGTCCCGGCGAAGCACGTTACCCCCGCAGGTCGAGCCTGCGCCCGACACCGATTCTCCAGCGCTCACCGAGCCTGCTCCACGATACGATGGGCTTGGGATTCCCCGTGGCGATGCATTCCAGGATGGCGGTCTGGTGGATGGTGAGGGTGAGGTTCTGGGGCCCCGACAGGATCACAGGCTCCTGGTCGGCTCGCGGAGACCAGACTGGGAGGGGGGAAACAAAATGAACACCAGTCAGACTCGGCGAGTCAGAAACAGCGTGCGGTTCGGCCCCAGAGAGCCGGGAGTGGGAATCTCGGCCGTGACGGTGAGGGTGAAGCCGGCGGTGGTGGTGATGATGATGGTGGTGGCTCAGGCTGGGGTACAGACCTGACAGACTCAGCGTAGCCTCCTGACTGGCTCTGGTGTTTGCGATGTTGACAGCTACACAGCGGTACGAGCCGAGGTCTTGCTGCCGCACTCTGGTGATCTGCAGTACGCCCGTCGGTAGCAGAGTGTACCTGGAAACCAAGGAAGAGGCACTCAGCCCGGGTCATAGCAAACCCGCGGGGAGCACTGAGAGACACAGCCACTCCACGTCCCTAAGCCCCTCACAGCCAATTAAGTCCTTTTTGAAGTGTGGTCACTGGTGTAACATGGGAAACGCTGCAGCCAATTTGCGCACAGCAAGCTCCCACAAACAGCAATGTGATAATGGCCAGGTCATCTGTTTTAGTGATGTTTGTTGAGGGATAAATATTGGCCCCAGGACACCGGGGAGAACTCCCCCTGCTCTTCTTCCAATAGTGGCCGTGGGATCTTTTACACCCACCTGAGAGGGCAGACGGGGCCTCGGTTTAACGTCTCATCTGAAAGGCGGCCCCTCCGACAGTGCAGCGCTCCCTCAGTACTGCCCCTCCGACAGTGCGACGCTCCCTCAGTACTGCCCCTCCGACAGTGCGGCGCTCCCTCAGTACCGCCCCTCCGACAGTGCGGCGCTCCCTCAGTACTGCCCCTCCGACAGTGCGACGCTCCCTCAGTACTGCCCCTCCGACAGTGCGATGCTCCCTCAGTACTGCCCCTCCGACAGTGCGATGCTCCCTCAGTACTGCCCCTCCGACAGTGCGGCGCTCCCTCAGTACCGCCCCTCCGACAGTGCGGCGCTCCCTCAGTACCGCCCCTCCGACAGTGCGGCGCTCCCTCAGTACCGCCCCTCCGACAGTGCGGCGCTCCCTCAGTACCGCCCCTCCGACAGTGCGGCGCTCCCTCAGTACCGCCCCTCCGACAGTGCGGCGCTCCCTCAGTACCGCCCCCTCCGACAGTGCGGCGCTCCCTCAGTACCGCCCCTCCGACAGTGCGGCGCTCCCTCAGTACTGCACTGGGAGTGTCGGCCTGGATTATGGGCTCAAGTCTCTGGAGTGGGACTTGAACTCACGACCTTCTGACTCAGGTGGGAGTGCTACCAACTGAGCCAGGGCCAACATCATTTACAAAAATAAATAAAATATAGAATGAAACCCCAAGGGGAGCCCTAACTCCAGGGTTCTGCTGAACAGGAGTGACGAGGCTCACAGGGATAATATAAACACATGGAAACATGCAACTATCTATCCATAGCAATATGAAAATCTGACATCTGCTTGTACTGTCTGTGAACTATTGCCATTATAAATGCTGAAGCCTCCATTTACAATGGAATCTGGCTATGTAAACAGTCACGCTGCAATGCCACTCTCTCAGGAGGAGCCTCAGTGCCACATCTGGTGGGAGGGTGTAATTACAGCGTGACAAGTTTACATAAGATGTCACCATTATGAATGTTGGCATCGAAATTTATAATGGAAATACAAAAATGACAGAATATGTTACCTCACCGCCCCTCCCGCCCGTCTCTAACCCCCACTTCACCCGAGGACATCTCCTGAGCTTGACTGCCCGTGTGATTGACTCAATAGTTATAAATATTTAAGTCGGTCGCGAGCCTGTCATTTACCTGGCGTCATCCATGTTCAAGGGAACACGATTGAGTTCCCACGTTATCGTGGCTTCGGGAATACCGTAGATGTGACACTGGAATCGGGCCACTCCACCCAGCTGCACCTTCATGGACTGAGGGTGGGTCTGGAATCGAGGCAGAGCTGGACGGGAGGGGCGAGGGGAACAAGAAGGGTCATCATTAGATCTCACTCAGCGAACTCACAAAAACATTTCACGGAGCATATTTCAGACGGGGCAGAGAGTTTTGCTGAGTTACAGAAAGTCAGAGAGAGGGAGATGGACAAGGGACGAGAGGGAGAGAGTGATAGACGGGGGGGGGGGGGGGGAAGAGTGAGAGAGAGAGAGAGAGAGAGAGAGGGAGGGAGGGAGGGAGAGAGAGGGAGGGAGAGAGGGGGAGGGAGGGAGAGAGAGGGAGAGAGGGAGGGGGAGGGCGAGGAGGGCGAGGGGGGGGGGGGCGAGGGGGGGGGGGGGCGAGGGGGGGGAGGGCGAGGGGGGGGAGGGCGAGGGGGTGGAGGGCGAGGGGGGGGGGAGGGCGAGGGGGGGGGAGGGCGAGGGGGGGGAGGGCGAGGGGGGGGAGGGCGAGGGGGGGGGAGGGCGAGGGGGGGGGAGGGCGAGGGGGGGGAGTGCGAGGGCGAGGGGGGGAGGGCGAGGGGGAGGGAGAGGGGGCGAGGGGGGGGAGGGCGAGGGGGGGGAGGGCGAGGGGGGGGAGGGCGAGGGGGGGAGGGCGAGGGGGGGAGTGCGAGGGCGAGGGGGGGAGGGCGAGGGGGCGAGGGGGGGGAGGGCGAGGGGGGGGAGGGCGAGGGGGGGAGGGCGAGGGGGGGAGGGCGAGGGGGGGAGGGCGAGGGCGAGGGGGGGGAGGGGGAGAGGGGGAGGGCGAGGGGGGGCGGAGTGGATGGGGGGAGGGGGAGAGGGGGAGGGCGAGGGGGGGGGCGGAGGGGATGGGGGAGGGGGAGAGGGCGAGGGGGGGCAAGGGCGAGAGGGGGGAGGGCGAGAGGGCGCGGGCGAGAGGGGGAGGGCGAGGGGGGAGAGGGCGAGAGGGGGGGAGGGCGAGAGGGGGGGAGGGCGAGAGGGGGGGAGGGCGAGAGGGGGGGAGGGCGAGAGGGGGGGAGGACGAGAGGGGGGGAGGGCGAGAGGGGGGGAGGGCGAGAGGGGGGGGCGAGAGGGGGGGAGGGCGAGAGGGGGGGAGGGCGAGAGGGGGGGAGGGCGAGAGGGGGGGAGGGCGAGAGGGGGGGAGGGCGAGAGGGGGGGAGGGCGAGAGGGGGGGAGGGCGAGAGGGCGAGAGGGCGAGGGGGGGGGAGGGCGAGAGGGGGGGAGGGCGAGAGGGGGGGAGGGCGAGAGGGGGGGAGGGCGAGAGGGGGGGGAGGGCGAGAGGGGGGGAGGGCGAGGGGGGGGAGGGCGAGAGGGGGGGAGGGCGAGAGGGGGGGAGGGCGAGGGGGGGGAGGGCGAGAGGGCGGAGGGCGCGAGGGGGAGGGCGAGAGAGCGGGGAGAGAGGGGGAAAGCGAGAGAGCGGGGAGAGGGAGAGGGAGAGGGGGAAAGCGAGAGGGGGAAAGTGAGAGAGCGGGGAGAGAGAGAGATATATATGGAGAGAGAGCCAGAACATCTGCCAGTAATTTCTGGGGGTTCTCCTGAACTCCCACCATAAATTTGGTCGAAATCCCGGGTCGTGGCGGAGACGGGGAGCCCCGCAGAAACTCCACCTCTTGGGATTACACAGAAAGAGGCCGTTGGGCCCAACTGTTCGGTGCTGGTGTTCATCCTCCTGTATTCCAATCCCATGGTCTGCCTGTTCCCAAATCCCGTTACCCCCCTTTCCCCCAACACCCTCTCTAACCTCTTCTTCAATACTGACCTGGTCTTTGCTCAAGTCACCAAGTCTGCTCGTACATTCCACAGCTTCGGCTGTCTGTGAAGAGCTCTGTCCTGATCTCTTACCTTGTATCTGCGGCCCCTCGTTCTAGACTCTCATCGACTGGAAATACTCTGCTGCTACCCAGTCTCGCCCGTCCCGCCATATATTGAGACATCTCGATCAACTCCTCCGTTACAACGAAAACAGACCCAATTTTTCCAAATCTTTGTTTTGTATTTCCCAGAGAGTGAGTCTGTGCTGCCCCCTCTCCCTAACTTCAACATCCTCCCTGTAGTGTGGAGCCCAAAACGACACACACACACGTGTGACTCAGTACCGCCCCGACCTGAACCACGCAGGTGCACCGTTCAATAGCTCCGCTCCCCGCTCCATCCCGCCCTCGCTCCATACGTGCACAGCCCCCAAGGTGCCAGTGGAGGGAAAGGAACGGAGGGAGGGAGCAGAGTGAGTGAGCGAGGGGATGGAGAGAGTGAATGGGGGAGTGAGGGGACAGAGTGAGTGAGGGAGTGCATGAGCAGGGGATGGAGCAAGCGGTCAGGGCGAGGGGTCAGGGGGCGAGGGGTTGGGGGGGGGGGCGAGGGTTGAGGAGTCGGGGGCAAGGGCGCCAGGGGTCGGGGGGGGCCAGGGGTCCAGGGATTTGGGGGGGGGGGGGGCGAGGGCTCGGGGGGCCAGGGAGTGAGGAGTCAGGGGCCAGGGGTGAGGAGTCGGGGAGTGGAGTCGTCGGGGGGCCAGGGGTATGAGGGGTCGGGGGGCGAGGGGTTGGGGTTCCGGGGGGCGAGGGGTCGGTGGGTCAAAGGGGCTTGGAGCCAGGGAGTGAGGAGTCGGGGGTGAGGGGTTGGTGGGGCCAGGGGGCGAGGGGTCAAAGGGGCTTGGAGCCAGGGATCGGGCTACGTACTTGCCACTTGGACCCTGGCCTTGCGGCTGAGCAGGAGGCCGAAGCGGTTGCGAGCGGTGCAGTCGTACTCCCCAGAGTCCGACTCGTTGTTTTCCTTCTTCTTCTGGAAGTTTCTGATGCAGAGCGAGCCGTTGGCAAGCAGCGAGACCCGGGGGGTTCCGCCCAGCGCCGTCCCATCCTTCCGCCACGTGATGGTAATGGGCTCCACTCCTTCCACCTGACAGTTCAGTACGAGCGGTCGATCCCTCACCGCGGTCACATCACTGGGCTCCTCCACAAAGGACAGCTCCGACAACAGTCCTCCTTCTGCAACAAAAAACAACAGCAAGTGATGTGACAGCGGTACACAGCGCCGCTCAGACCCCATCTGTGTTCAGGTCTGGGCCCCACACCTCAGCAAGGATATACTTGGCCCAGTATCACTCTGGCAGATTCACCAGTGATACCGGGTATAAAAGTGTTAAATTCCGAGGACAGGCTGCACAGACTGGGCTTGTGTACCCTCGAGTTTAGAAGATTAAGGGGTGATCTACTCGAGGTGTTTAAGACGATGAAAAGATTTGATAGGGTAGAGAGAGAAACTATTTCCTCTGGTGGGTGGAGTCCATCAAGGCTGTTCCTGCCAAAGCCCATGTACACTGTCCCATCAAACACTTCCAGGGCAGGTACAGCACAGGTTAGATACAGAGTAAAGCTCCCTCTACACTGTCCCATCAAACACTCCCAGGGCAGGTACAGCACGGGTTAGAGACAGAGTAAAGCTCCCTCTACACTGTCCCATCAAACACTCCCAGGGCAGGTACAGCACGGGGTTAGATACAGAGTAAAGCTCCCTCTACACTGTCCCATCAAACACTCCCAGGGCAGGTACAGCACGGGTTAGATATAGAGTAAAGCTCCCTCTACACTGTCCCATCAAACACTCCCAGGGCAGGTACAGCACGGGTTAGATACAGAGTAAAGCTCCCTCTACACTGTCCCATCAAACACTCCCAGGGCAGGCACAGCACGGGTTAGATACAGAGTAAAGCTCCCTCTACACTGTCCCATCAAACACTGCCAGGGCAGGTACAGCACGGGTTAGATACAGAGTAAAGCTCCCTCTACACTGTCCCATCAAACACTCCCAGGGCAGGTACAGCACGGGTTAGATACAGAGTAAAGCTCCCTCTACACTGTCCCATCAAACACTCCCAGGGCAGGTACAGCACGGGTTAGATACAGAGTAAAGCTCCCTCTACACTGTCCCATCAAACACTCCCAGGGCAGGTACAGCACGGGTTAGATATAGAGTAAAGCTCCCTCTACACTGTCCCATCAAACACTCCGAGGGCAGGTACAGCACGGGTTAGATACAGAGTAAAGCTCCCTCTACACTGTCCCATTAAACACTCCCAGGGCAGGTACAGCACGGGTTAGATACAGAGTAAAGCTCCCTCTACACTGTCCCCATCAAACACTCCCAGGGCAGGTACAGCACGGGTTAGATACAGAGTAAAGCTCCCTCTACACTGCCCCATCAAACACTCCCAGGACAGGTACAGCACGGGTTAGATACAGAGTAAAGCTCCCTCTACACCGTCCCATCAAACACTCCCAGGGCAGGTACAGCACGGGTTAGATACAGAGTAAAGCTCCCTCTACACTGTCCCATCAAACACTCCCAGGGCAGGTACAGCACGGGTTAGATACAGAGTAAAGCTCCCTCTACACTGTCCCATCAAACACTCCCAGGGCAGGTACAGCACGGGTTAGATACAGAGTAAAGCTCCCTCTACACTGTCCCATTAAACACTCCCAGGGCAGGTACAGCACGGGTTAGATACAGAGTAAAGCTCCCTCTACACTGTCCCCATCAAATACTCCCAGGGCAGGTACAGCACGGGTTAGATACAGAGTAAAGCCCCCTCTACACTGTCCCCATCAAACACTCCCAGGGCAGGTACAGCAGGGGTTAGATACAGAGTAAAGCTCCCTCTACACTGTCCCATCAAATACTGGTGTGGAGATGCCGGTGTTGGACTGGGGTGGACAAATGTAAGAAGTCACACAACACCAGGTTATAGTCCAACAGCTTTATTTGAAATCACAAGCTTTCGGAGCGCTGCTCCTTCTTCAGGTGAAGTGGAGAAATGCATAAAGACACAGCTTATATAGTCAGAGAATCATGTCAGATGTTTACAGGTAACCTTTCCAACTGCCATTTATCACACCTCGGCAGAGAGATAATCACAGCAGTCAAAGGTGTGAATGGTGTCCAAACAGGTCAGTCAGGGAAACATTACATCAAAGAACAATGTGGTGGGGTCACAAGGGGTCACAAGGGGTCAAATATTGCAGATGCTGGGGTCTGTATGAGAAACAAAAAAAGACAAAAAACATTTATTTTTTTTTGGCTGGAAATCACAGCAGGTCCGGCCGCATCTGTGTAGAGAGAACAAGCCAATGTCGACTCGAGTCTGGATGACCCTGCGTCAGGTGGGGTTACATGTAGCGTGACATGAACCCAAGATCTCTGTTGAGGCCGTCCTCATGGGTGCGGAACTTGGCTATCAGTTTCTGCTCGACGATTTTGCGTTGTCGTGTGTCTCGAAGGCCGCCTTGGAGAATGCTTACCCGAAGATCGGAGGCTGAATGTCCTTGACTGCTGAAGTGTTCCCCGACTGGGAGGGAACACTCCTGCCTGGTGATTGTTGCGCGGTGTCCGTTCATCCGTTGTCGCAGTGTCTGCATGGTCTCGCCGATGTACCATGCTCCGGGGCATCCTTTCCTGCAACGTATGAGGTAGACAACGTTGGCCGAGTCACATGAGTATGTACCATGTACCTGGTGGGTGGTGTCCTCACGTGTGATGATGGTATCTGTGTTGATGATCTGGCATGTCTTGCAGAGGTTGCTGTGGCAGGGTTGTGTGGTGTCGTGGTCGCTGTTCTCCTGAAAGCTGGGTAATTTGCTGCGAACGATGGTCTGTTTGAGGTTAGGCGGCTGTTTGAAAGCGAGTAGTGGAGGCGTGGGGATGGCCTTAGCGAGGTGTTCGTCGTCATCGATGACACGTTGAAGGCTGCGAAGAACATGGCGTAGTTTCTCCGCTCCGGGGAAGTACTGGACGACGAAGGGTACTCTGTTGGTTGTGTCCCGTGTTTGTCTTCTGAGGAGGTCTAAGCGATTTTTCGCTGTGGCCCGTCGGAACTGTCGATCGACGAGTCGAGCGTCATATCCCGTTCTTACAAGGGCGTCTTTCAGTGTCTGTAGGTGTCCATCGCGTTCCTCCTCGTCTGAGCAGATCCTGTGTATTCGCAGGGCTTGTCCATAGGGGATGGCTTCTTTAACGTGGTTAGGGTGGAAGCTGGAGAAGTGAAGCATCGTGAGGTTGTCCGTGGGCTTGCGGTAGAGTGAAGTGCTGAGGTGTCCGCCTTTGATGGAGATTCGTGTGTCCAGGAATGAGACTGATTCTGAGGAGTAGTCCATGGTGAGTTTGATGGTGGGATGGAACTTGTTGATGTTATCGTGTAGTCTTTTCAGTGATTCTTTGCCGTGGGTCCATAGGAAGAAAATGTCGTCGATGTATCTGGTGTATAGCGTTGGTTGGAGATCCTGTGCAGCGAAGAAGTCTTGCTCGAACTTGTGCATGAAGATGTTTGCGTATTGGGGTGCAAATTTGGTCCCCATGGCTGTTCCGTGTGTTTGGGTAAAGAACTGGTTGTCGAAGGTGAAGACATTGTGGTCAAGGATGAAGCGGATGAGTTGTAGGATGGCGTCTGGAGATTGGCTGTTGTTGGTGTTGAGTACTGAGGCTGTCGCAGCGATGCCGTCATCGTGGGGGATACTGGTGTAGCGTGCCGAGACGTCCATCGTGGCGAGGAGTGTTCCTGGTTCAACTGGTCCGTGGGTGCTGAGTTTCTGTAAGAAGTCTGTAGTGTCGCGAGGTGTGATAAATGACAGTTGGAAAAGTTACCTGTAAACATCTGACATGATTCTCTGACTATATAAGCTGTGTCTTTATGCATTTCTCCACTTCACCTGAAGAAGGAGCAGCGCTCCGAAAGCTTGTGATTTCAAATAAAGCTGTTGGACTATAACCTGGTGTTGTGTGACTTCTTACATTTGTCCATCAAATACTCCCAGGGCAGGTACAGCACGGGGTTAGATACAGAGTAAAGCTCCCTCTACACTGTCTCATCAAACACTCCCAGGGCAGGTACAGCACGGGGTTAGATACAGAGTAAAGCTCCCTCTACACTGTCTCATCAAACACTCCCAGGGCAGGTACAGCACGGGTTAGATACAGAGTAAAGCTCCCTCTACACTGTCCCATCAAACACTCCCAGGGCAGGTACAGCACGGGTTAGATACAGAGTAAAGCTCCCTCTACACTGTCCCATCAAACACTCCCAGGGCAGGTACAGCACGGGTTGGATACAGTGTAAAGCTCCCTCTACACTGTCCCATCAAACACTCCCAGGGCAGGTACAGCACGGGTTACAGTGTAAAGCTCCCTCTACACTGTCCCATCAAACACTCCCAGGGCAGGTACAGCACGGGTTAGATACAGAGTAAAGCTCCCTCCACACTGTCCCCATCAAACACTCCCAGGGCAGGTACAGCACGGGTTAGATACAGAGTAAAGCTCCCTCTACACTGTCCCCATCAAACACTCCCAGGGCAGGTACAGCACGGGTTAGATACAGAGTAAAGCTCCCGCTACACTGTCCCCATCAAACACTCCCAGGGCAGGTACAGCACGGGTTAGATACAGAGTAAAGCTCCCTCTACACTGTCCCAACAAAGACTCCCAGGGCAGGTACAGCACAGGGTTAGATAGAAAGTAAAGCGAGAGTCAGGAGGTGGGGCGAACTGATAAACAAGCCTATTGGGTTTTTTCCGCTGCGGTCACTCAGCATTGCAAAAGTTGCTTCTGTGATGTCGCAGCCTCAGTCGGAGTTCTGACGGTGACAGGGTTCTCAGTCCGAGAGTTGGGTGGTAAACAATGTGACTGCGGGCGGTGCTGAATGCTGGCTGACACCCCTGGCTCGCTGATTGATGGCTATGTCCCAGCACCATGGAAACCCGACCCATCACTGAGCCCTGTCTGTGCACGGGCTGGGGGGAGGGACGATGCTGGAGCTGGGACAATGCTGGAGGGGTCAGAAAAGTCATTCAGGACAAGGCTTTCACCACTCGCCGCCCCCCCCCCCCGAACGAGGGAGGCACACACTGCCCAGACACCCAGGAATCCATCTGCCCAGTCCGAGCCCACGTGACAGGCTAAGGGTGATCTTCCCATGACTCCCCGTCACTCAAAATCCTCTCCTCTGCCCTGCTTTCTTATAAAATGATTAGATTATCCTGGGGATGGGAGGCTGCCTTCATTCAGACCACCACCGAGACCTGACTCTTGCCCCCAAACCCAAGTCACCCTGAGCCCTGAGCGGTCGGAGACAGGAGGCAGAAAGCAGCTGCCATTTCACCTCCTGACCCTGGCTGCCGACCGGCACATGAGCAACGGCAACACCGTCACCACAGAATATCCAGCTGAGGTTTGCACCACTCCCAGAGTCAACCCTCACTGTAACACACTGCAGTGACCATCTCCAACAAGCGAGAGTCCAACCACCGCCCCTTGACATTCAACGGCATTACCATCGCCGAATCCCCCGCCATCAACATCCTGGGGGTCACCATTAACCAGAAACTTAACTGGACCAGCCACATAAATACTGTGACTACAAGAGCAGGTCAGAGGCTGGGTATTCTGCAGTGAGTGTCTCACCTCCCGACTCCCCAAAGCCTTTCCACCATCTACAAGGCACAAGTCAGGAGTGTGATGGAATACTCTCCACTTGCCTGGATGAGTGCAGCTCCAACAACACTCAAGAAGCTCGACACCATCCAGGACAAAGCAGCCCGCTTGATTGGCACCCCGTCCACCACCTTAAACATTCACTCCCTCCACCACCGGCGCACCGTGGCTGCAGTGTGTACCATCTACAAGATGCACTGCAGCAACTCGCCAAGGCTTCTTCGGCAGCACCTCCCAAACCGGCGACCTCTTCCACCTAGAAGGACAAGGGCAGCAGGCGCATGGGAACACCACCACCTCCAAGTTCCCCTCCGAGTCACACACACCATCCTGACTTAGAAATATATCAGCCGATCCTTCATCGTCGCTGGGTCAAAATCCTGGAACTCCCTCCCTAACAGCACTGTGGGAGCACCTTCACCACACGGACTGCAGCGGTGGCTCACCACCACCTTCTCAAGGGCAGTTAGGGATGGCCAATAAATGTCGGCCTTGCCAGCAGCGCCCACATCCCAGGAACGAATAAAAAAAAACTGATATACCCCCCCACTGTAAAACCACACTCAGTCCTGGGACATTCAGTCCTGTTACATACAATCCTAGAATGGTTACAGCACGGAAGGCAGCCATTCGGTCCGTCGAGCCCGCGCCGACTCTCAGCTAGTCCCGCTCCCCCGCCCTTTCCCCGTAGCCCTGCACATTTTTTTCCTTCAAATACTTTATCCAACTCCCTTTTGAAAGATAAGATCGAGTCTGCCTCCACCACCCTCTCAGGCGGCGCATGCCAGATCCTAACCACTCGCTGCGTAAAAAAGTTTCCCCTCATGTCGCCTTTGGTTCTTCTGCCAATCACCTTAAATCTGTGTCCTCTGGTTCTCGATCCTTCAGTCAATGGGAACAGTTTCTCTCTATCTACTCTGTCCAGACCCCTCATGATTCTGAACACCTCAAATCTCCTCTCAATCTTCTCTGCTCCAAGGAGAACAACCCCAGCTTCTCCAGTCTATCCACGTAACTGAAGTCCCTCATCCCTGGAACCATTCTTGTAAATCTTTTCTGCACCCTCTCTAAGGCCTTCACATCCTTCCTAAAGTGCGGTGCCCAGAATTGGACACAATGCTCCAGTTGAGGCTGAACCAGTGTTTTATAAAGGTTCATCATAATTTCCACACTTTTGTACTCTATACCTCTATTCGTGAAGCCCAGGATCCCGTAAGCCTTTTTAACTGCTATCTCAACCTGCCCTGCCACCTACAACGATTTGTGCACATATACCCCCAGGTCTCTCTGTTCATGCACCCACTTTAGGATTGTACCCTTTAGTTTATATTTCCTCTCCTCATTCTGTCTACCAAAATGTATCACTTTGCACTTTTCTGTGTTAAATTTAATCTGCCACGTGTCCGCCCATTTCACCAGCCAGTCTGTGTCTTCCTGAAGTCTATCACTATCCTCCTCACTGTTCACTATACTTCCAAGTTTTGTGTCCTCTGTAAATTTTGAAATTGTGCCTTGTACACCCACATCCAAATCATTAATATATATCAAGAAAAGCAGTGGTCCTAGAACCGACCCCTGGGGAACACCACTGTGTACCTTCCTCCAGTCCGAAAAACAACCGTTCACCACTACTCTCTGTTTCCTGTCACTTAGCCAATTCCGTATCCATGCTGCCACTGTCCCTTTTATTCCCGGGCTTCAACTTTGCTGGCAAGCCTATTATGTGGCACTTTGTCGACGCCTTTTCGAAATCCATGTTCACCACGTCAAACGCATTACCCTCATCAACCCTCTCTGTTACCTCATCAAAAAATTATCAAGTTGGTTAAACATGATTTGCCTTTAACAAATCCGTGCTGGCTTTCCTTAATTAATCCACACTTGTCCAAGTGACTGTTAATTTTGTCCCTGATTATTGTTTCTAAAAGTTTCCCCACGACCGAGGTTAAACTGACTGGCCTGTAGTTGCTGGGTTTATCTTTATACCCGTTTTTGAACAAGGGTGTAACATTTGCAATTCTCCAGTCCTCTGGCACCACCCCCATTTCTAAGGAGAATTGGAAGATTATGGCCAGTACCTCCGCGATTTCTTCCTTCACTTCCCTCAGCATCCTAGGGTGCATCCCATCCGCTCCTGGTGACTTTACTACTTTAAGTACAGCCAGCCTTTCTAATACCTCATCTTTATAAATTTTTATCCCATCCAGTATCTCCTCTACCTCCTCCTTCACTATGACTTTGGCAGCATCTTCTTCCTTGGTGAAGACAGATGCAAAATACTCGTTTAGTACCTCAGCCATACCCTCTGCCTCCGTGCGTAGCTCTCCATTTTGGTCCCGAATCAGCCCCACCCCTCCCCTTACTACCCGTTTACTGTTTATATGCCTCTAAGACCTTTGGATTACCTTTTATTTTGGCTGCCATTCTATTCTCATACCCTCTCTTTGCCCCTCTTATTTTCTTTTTCACTTCTCCTCTGAACTTTCTATATTTAGCCTGATTCTCGAAGTATTCTCGACCTGACATCTGTCATACGCCCTCTTTCTCTGCTTCATCTTACTCTCTATCTCTTTCGCCATCCAGGGAGCTCTGACTTTAGTTGCCCTACCTTTCCCCCTCGTGGGAATTTACCCCGACTGTACCCGAACTATTTCTTTAAAGGCAGCCCATTGTTCCATTACAGTTTGGCCTGCCAATCTTTCATTCCAATTTAGCCGGGCCAGATCCGTTCTCATCCCACTGAAATTGGCCTTCCTTCAATTAAATATTTTTACTGTAGTGCTGGGGCACTCAGTCCTGTTACACACACAGTCAATGCTGGGACACTCAGTCTTGTTACACACACAGTCAGTGCTGGGACACTCGGTCCGGTTACACACACAGTCAATGCTGGGACACTCAGTCTTGTTACACACACAGTCAGTGCTGGGACACTCAGTCCTGTTACACACGCAGTCAGTGCTGGGACACTCAGTCCTGTTACACACACACAGTCAATGCTGGGACACTCAGTCCTGTTACACACACAGTCAGTGCTGGGACACTCAGTCTTGTTACACACACAGTCAGTGCTGGGACACTCAGTCCTGTTACACACACACAGTCAGTGCTGGGACACTCAGTCCTGTTACACACACAGTCAGTGCTGGGACACTCAGTCCTGTTACACACACACAGTCAGTGCTGGGACACTCAGTCCTGTTACACACACAGTCAGTGCTGGGACACTCAGTCCTGTTATACACACACAGTCAGTGCTGGGACACTCAGTCTTGTTACGCACGCAGTCAGTGCTGGGACACTCAGTCCTGTTACACACACGCAGTCAGTGCTGGGACACTCAGTCCTGTTACACACGCAGTCAGTGCTGGGAAACTCAGTCCTGTTACACACGCAGTCAGTGCTGGGACACTCAGTCCTGTTACACACACACAGTCAGTGCTGGGACACTCAGTCCTGTTACGCACGCAGTCAGTGCTGGGACACTCAGTCCTGTTACACACACACAGTCAGTGCTGGGACACTCAGTCCTGTTACACACACAGTCAGTGCTGGGACACTCAGTCCTGTTACACACACACAGTCAGTGCTGGGACACTCGGTCCTGTTACACACACAGTCAGTGCTGGGACACTCAGTCCTGTTACACACACAGTCAGTGCTGGGACACTCAGTCCTGTTACACACGCAGTCAGTGCTGGGACACTCAGTCCTGTTACACACACACAGTCAGTGCTGGGACACTCAGTCCTGTTACACACACACAGTCAGTGCTGGGACACTCAGTCCTGTTACACACACAGTCAGTGCTGGGACACTCAGTCCTGTTACACACACACACAGTCAGTGCTGGGACACTCAGTCCTGTTACACACACACAGTCAGTGCTGGGACACTCAGTCTTGTTACGCACGCAGTCAGTGCTGGGACACTCAGTCCTGTTACACACACACAGTCAGTGCTGGGACACTCAGTCCTGTTACACACACAGTCAGTGCTGGGACACTCAGTCCTGTTACACACGCAGTCAGTGCTGGGACACTCAGTCCTGTTATACACACACAGTCAGTGCTGGGACACTCAGTCCTGTTACACACACAGTCAGTGCTGGGACACTCAGTCCTGTTACACACGCAGTCAGTGCTGGGACACTCAGTCTTGTTACACACACAGTCAGTGCTGGGACACTCAGTCCTGTTACACACACAGTCAGTGCTGGGACACTCAGTCCTGTTACACACACAGTCAGTGCTGGGACACTCAGTCCTGTTACACACGCAGTCAGTGCTGGGACACTCAGTCCTGTTACACACACACAGTCAGTGCTGGGACACTCAGTCCTGTTACGCACGCAGTCAGTGCTGGGACACTCAGTCCTGTTACACACACAGTCAGTGCTGGGACACTCAGTCCTGTTACACACGCAGTCAGTGCTGGGACACTCAGTCCTGTTACACACACACAGTCAGTGCTGGGACACTCAGTCCTGTTACACACACACAGTCAGTGCTGGGACACTCAGTCCTGTTACACACACAGTCAGTGCTGGGACACTCAGTCCTGTTACACACACACACAGTCAGTGCTGGGACACTCAGTCCTGTTACACACACACAGTCAGTGCTGGGACACTCAGTCTTGTTACGCACGCAGTCAGTGCTGGGACACTCAGTCCTGTTACACTCAGTCCTGTTACACACACACAGTCAGTGCTGGGACACTCAGTCCTGTTACACACACAGTCAGTGCTGGGACACTCAGTCCTGTTACACACACACAGTCAGTGCTGGGACACTCAGTCCTGTTACACACACAGTCAGTGCTGGGACACTCAGTCCTGTTACACACACACACAGTCAGTGCTGGGACACTCAGTCCTGTTACACACACACAGTCAGTGCTGGGACACTCAGTCTTGTTACGCACGCAGTCAGTGCTG
The DNA here is from genome assembly GCF_052327205.1 of Somniosus microcephalus. Lineage (NCBI taxonomy): Eukaryota > Metazoa > Chordata > Chondrichthyes > Squaliformes > Somniosidae > Somniosus > Somniosus microcephalus. Next base: position 2,866,442 of record NW_028225185.1, read on the forward strand.
GGACACTCAGTCCTGTTACACACACACAGTCAGTGCTGGGACACTCAGTCCTGTTACACACACAGTCAGTGCTGGGACACTCAGTCCTGTTACACACACAGTCAGTGCTGGACACTCAGTCCTGTTACACACGCAGTCAGTGCTGGGACACTCAGTCCTGTTACACACGCAGTCAGTGCTGGGACACTCAGTCCTGTTACACACACACACAGTCAGTGCTGGGACACTCAGTCCTGTTACACACACAGTCAGTGCTGGGACACTCAGTCCTGTTACACACACAGTCAGTGCTGGGACACTCAGTCCTGTTACACACGCAGTCAGTGCTGGGACACTCAGTCCTGTTACACACACACAGTCAGTGCTGGGACACTCAGTCCTGTTACACACACACAGTCAGTGCTGGGACACTCAGTCCTGTTACACACACAGTCAGTGCTGGGACACTCAGTCCTGTTACACACGCAGTCAGTGCTGGGACACTCAGTCCTGTTACACACGCAGTCAGTGCTGGGACACTCAGTCATGCAGTATTATATACCGCACTGTGCATATCTGTGTGGTTTTCAGGCGAGGACAACATTGGAGTCAGGTGTGATGCTTTCTATGGTTGAAGAGTCGCTAACTCTTGCGGTCCAGGCTGTCACTTGGTGGGGGTATCAGGGGGAAAGGAGGCAGGTGTGAAATGTTAGGCCAGTGGGACTCAGCACCTTTAGGAGTGGCAGAAACCACGAGACAGACGCTGATTGGATATCACAGCGTCGGCAGGCCGCTGACTTTGGCTCTGTGAAACAGGAGCTAAAGTTGACAAATGACTCGGGCTGAATAGGAGCCAGGGTCCTCTTGAACTCTCTGCCAGTCTCTTTGTAATGGGCTGACAGGCGGTGAATGTGCTGCGGAGCTCCAGCTGCTGTGACACTCTCTCCACTAGCTCCGCTAGCTCAGCCTCTCCAAATAATTTAATTAAAGTCTTAAATGACACTGTCTTCACTTTTGGAGGAGTGTTCGTTGTAGAGGGAGTGGAGGGCAAAGCTCGCTCCCCCACCCCACCCAGTTGTCCTGGGCTCGATCAAGGGTCGAACAGGGCCCAGACACAGTGAATTCGTCTTTATAACCAGTGAGGGAGGAGCTTCAGTACCTCAGACAGGGCTCCTCAATACAGAAAGGCACACAGCAGGTAAAAGGGAGACACACACACTGACTCTCACTGGGTTACGTGTTCCACAGACACTGACTCTCACTGGGGTACAGTTCCACAGACACTGACTCTCACTGGGGTACGGGTTCCACACACACTGACTCTCACTGGGGTACGGGTTCCACAGACATGGGCTCTCACTGGGGTACGGGTTCCACACACACTGACTCTCACTGGGGTACGGGTTCCACATACACTGACTCTCACTGGGGTACGGGTTCCACACACACTGACTCTCACTGGGGTACAGTTCCACACACACTGACTCTCACTGGGGTATGGGTTCCACAGACATGGACTCTCACTCGGGTACGGGGTCCACACACACTGACTCTCACTGGGGTATGGGTTCCACACACACTGACTCTCACTGGGGTACGGGTTCCACACACACTGACTCTCACTGGGGTACGGGTTCCACACACACTGACTCTCACTGGGGTACGGGTTCCACACACACGGACTCTCACTGGGGTACGGGTTCCACAGACACTGACTCTCACTGGGGTACGGGTTCCACACACACTGACTCTCACTGGGGTACGGGTTCCACACACACTGACTCTCACTGGGGTACGGGTTCCACAGACACTGACTCTCACTGGGGTACGGGTTCCACACACACTGACTCTCACTAGGGTACAGGTTCCACACACACTGACTCTCACTGGGGTACGGGTTCCACACACACTGACTCTCACTGGGGTACGGGTTCCACAGATACGGACTCTCACTGGTGTACGGGTTCCACAGACACTGACTCTCACTGGGGTACGGGTTCCACACACACGGACTCTCACTGGGGTACGGGTTCCACAGACACTGACTCTCACTGGGGTACGAATTCCACACACACGGACTCTCACTGGGGTATGGGTTCCACAGACATGGGCTCTCACTGGGGTACGGGTTCCACACACACTGACTCTCACTGGGGTACGGGTTCCACAGACACTGATTCTCACTGGGGTACGGGTTCCACACACACTGACTCTCACTAGGGTACAGGTTCCACACACACTGACTCTCACTGGGGTACGGGTTCCACAGATACGGACTCTCACTGGGGTACGGGTTCCACACACACTGACTCTCACTGGGGTACGGGTTCCACAGGCGCAGTCAATGACTGTGTGTATAACAGGACTGAGTGTCCCAGCACTGACTGACATCTTAAAACTACCGGGTGCACCTTTACCCAGCTTTAGGCCTTGTCCGCGGCTTGGGCTTTGGTTTAGTGTCTGATTGACAGTCGAGTGAGTTGGGCGAAAGGCGAGGCCTGTACCTCCTCATCTCAGGGGGTGCTGTCCAATAGTGGGATGTCCAGTGCCTGACACCAGGGCCCATGTTAAACTGCAGGAAGGCCGGCGTGACTCCCAAGTGTCGACATAGTCGCCCCCGCCCCTCATTATTAACCTTTGCTGCTGCCGAGACCGGTGGACAGACACGAAGCAAATTCAGTCAGTGTCCCGGAGCACCGAGGATCTCCATCCGTGGTCAAATCTCACGGGGCTGCCCCGCCTGGGTAAAGGCCCCGCCAGAGGTTAAACCCTGAGCCGTGTGGAACAGGAAGATCCCACGCTCGATTCGCAGGCCGTGCTGATCAGGCAGGGGCCAACGGTCCAAATGGAATTGGCATCGGTCACTCTGGGATACGGAGTTTCTGCTCCAATCCACTGACCCGTGTTGGACAGATGGGGGAGGGTGGGGTGGGGGGGGGAGGGGATTTCAGGCCCCGGGGATCAGGCTGTGGTTCTGTGCTCCCGTGCTGAGGAGGGAGATTTGGGTGCGATACCGGATAACAGGTGGATCCTGTGGATCTGTCGCCCCGCCTCGTCAGCACCTTCGGGAGAGGAGGGGGAAAATCTTCAGGATGGCAAGATAGAGAAATAACTAAAAAAAAAATAGCTCTCTCCGAATCTTCTCTGTAACTTTTCAATAACTAAAAAGACAGACTTGCATTTCTCCAGCGCCTTTCACCACCTCAGGACGTCCCAAAGCGCTTTACAGCCAATGAAGTACTTTTTGAAGTGTGGTCACTGTTGTAATGTAGGAAACGCAGCGGCCAATTTGTGCACAGCAAGCTCCCACAATCAGCAATGTGATAATGACCAGATCATCTGTTTTAGTGATGTCGGATGAGGAATAAATATTCGAAATAATGGCCGTGGGATCTTTTACATCTGCGGGGCCTCAGTGTAACGTCTTATCCGAAAGACGGCCCCTCCGACAGCGCAGTGCTCCCTCAGTACTGCCCCTCCGACAGTGCGGCCCTCCCTCAGCACTACTCCTCCGACAGTGCGGCGCTCCCTCAGTACTGCCCCCTCCGACAGTGCGGCCCTCCGACAGTGTGGCACTCCCTCAGCACTACTCCTCCGACAGTGCGGCCCTCCCTCAGCACTGCTCCTCCGACAGTGCGGCCCTCCCTCAGTACTGCCCCTCCGACAGTGCGGCGCTCCCTCAGTACCGCCCCTCCGACAGTGTGGCGCTCCCTCAGTACTGCCCCCTCCGACAGTGCGGCGCTCCCTCAGTACCGCCCCTCTGACAGTGTGGCGCTCCCTCAGTACCGCCCCTCCGACAGTGCAGTGCTCCCTCAGTACTGCCCCCTCCGACAGTGCGGCACTCCCTCAGTACTGCCCCCTCCGACAGTGCGGCGCTCCCTCCCATCTGATACTCTCTCTCTCCGTCTCACTGCCCGAGTTACACCATCTCCTGTCTCAATCCACACTCGGAGCAGTGACTGTGACCCACAGCATGGGCCGTTCCTACACCAGTGCCAGTGTCGCTAACTCGCGCCCGCCAAAACCTTCCTGTCCGAATCCACCTCACATTTCAGACACGGGTACAAAATAATCCGAAGGCGAGACATTTGCAGATCAATCCCCCAAAAAATTAAGCAGTGAAAGCCCGCAGGCTGCAATCCATCGAGAACCTGCGAAGTTGCGATGAGTGAGCGACACACTTCATGTTAAAATAAAGACAATCGAATCCTCTCGCTGTCAAGAGCGAGAGTCTTGCGTCGAGAGGACGTTCCGCCCCGTCTCGCAACAAGATACCAAACTTTTTTTCCTCAACTTACACCAAGTTTTCCCGTATTCTCACCGTGGGACTGCACTCCCCGATTAAAGTGGAGACAATTTTTAATGCAGAAAGCTTTTCTTTTTAAAACGAATATAAACCGGAGTGAAGTTTTACGACTCCCCCGCCCCACTGTTTAACAAAAGGAGGCGGTGAGGTCCCGGACTCACCCAGGGTTATCGACAGCATCACAATCGCGAGCCAAACTCCAGCCCGTGGCTCCAGCGCAGACTCTGTCATTCTGGGAATTTTAACAAACTCGACTGTCCCGTCCTGAAGTCTCCAACATTATCCTCTTGCTCCGACACTCGAGTTTGTGCGGGGAGGGGGGGGGGGTGGTGGTGGGGAGGCTCTGATGTGTTTTTTTGGGGGGTCCTGGTTTTTGTTCCCTTTTAGTTTCCCCAAGTAGGTTGCGGAGGGATTTCTTTGCCCCTACTTCCCTCACTGTCGAAATCTTACTGCTCACAGTCGAGGACCACCCCCCAGAATCTTATTGTTTGCTCTTCATTCACAGTCTGTCAAAAGACAGACACTGATATATGTGAGGGGGAGGGGGAGGGGGAAGGGGGGGCTAATCTCACAGGGCTGGAGAATTGATTGGCCAATTACTGTGCAGAAATTGATTGGGACCGGCAAGGGGGGGGGGGGGTAATTAACTGGATGTTAAACACTCAAAATACTCCCTGATGCTCCAAGTTGGGAAATAAAACAAGGGGGCGCAATTTTACACCCCACAGACCCTTTTAATCAGAGGATAACGACAACACAATGAGCTTAGAGATCAGTAACCGGGAGATAACCAGCTCATTCATCTAATGTAAAGGGTCTCCAATAAGCAGACCCTTGATTAACGAAAACACCAGGAGCTGATTACAGAAACGACCGAGGACGCGGGGCCGTGCGGGTCTCTTTGACCGGTTTGCAGGCACGGGCTGGGGACATGGTTTATCTGCTCTCGGGACCTGGCCCTGGGCTCTTACTGTGCCAGGGGACTTTCTCAAATATTGAACACATTTTGTCGGCACCCCCACCCCACCTCCCCATCATTTGGGTCACCTCACACAAGTGGCCAGTCAACCACTTGTATTTCTATAGTGCCTATATTGTAGTAAAACGTTAAAAGGCGAATCACAGGAGTGTTTTATCAGACAAAATTTGACACTGAGCCACATAAGGAGATATTAGACCCAGCTTTTGGTCACCTGTCCTAAGAGGGAGGTTTTAAGGAGCGTCTTAAAGGATAGAGGGGGAATTCCAGAGCTCGGGGCCCAGCCGCCAATGGTGGAGCGATTATAATCAGGGATGCGCAAGATTCGTTCCGAGGTAGTGCGTGTTGGCAGGTTATTCGACTGTGGAGGGCAGCACAGCTGAGCTGCATCCGACCCTTGCCCGACACTGACACACCCACACACGCGCACACACAGACACATGTTCCAGCGGGACTCACTGGGTAGTGATGAGGGAGTACCCGGGGTGAGTTCCCCCCCCCCGACCCAAGGGCAGAAACCGATTGTAGTGGGACATTCTCAGTCTGTGTGGCTGCCAAGTCACTGGGGTGCTGTATGTTGCTGGGAAGATTGCAACAGAAATCACACGGGACGTTATACAAAAGGATGCTGTGTGTGCGCAATCTTAGGGAATTACATTTCGACAGAAATTGATCTTGGATATTCTAGTCAGGGAATAGTTCAAGTTCTTTACTGGGACTGGCCCAGGTTTCTGAAGCATTTGTGAGAGGAACTCGGCTCCCGGTGTGGTGCTGGATCATACACGGCATGAGGGTCGCATTCCGTGTTATTCTCTGCTGGCAGGGGCCAGAGTTGCTCCGTAGACCACGGAGGATAAATCAGCCAAGGCTCGCCGTCGCCGTCCAGTGTCCCCTGCTGGAGAGTGCACTGACTGAGGGAGCGCCGCACTGTCGGAGGGGCGGTACCGAGGGAGCGCCGCACTGTCGGAGGGGCGGTACCGAGGGAGCGCCGCACTGTCGGAGGGGCGGTACCGAGGGAGCGCCGCACTGTCGGAGGGGCGGTACCGAGGGAGCGCCGCACTGTCGGAGGGGCGGTACCGAGGGAGCGCCGCACTGTCGGAGGGGCGGTACCGAGGGAGCGCCGCACTGTCGGAGGGGCGGTACCGAGGGAGCGCCGCACTGTCGGAGGGGCGGTACCGAGGGAGCGCCGCACTGTCGGAGGGGCGGTACCGAGGGAGCGCCGCACTGTCGGAGGGGCGGTACCGAGGGAGCGCCGCACTGTCGGAGGGGCGGTACCGAGGGAGCGCCGCACTGTCGGAGGGGCGGTACCGAGGGAGCGCCGCACTGTCGGAGGGGCGGTACCGAGGGAGCGCCGCACTGTCGGAGGGGAGGTACCGAGGGAGCGCCGCACTGTCGGAGGGGCGGTACCGAGGGAGGGCCGCACTGTCGGAGGGCCGCACTGTCGGAGGGGCGGTACCGAGGGAGGGCCGCACTGTCGGAGGGGCGGTACCGAGGGAGGGCCGCACTGTCGGAGGGGCGGTACCGAGGGAGGGCCGCACTGTCGGAGGGGCGGTACCGAGGGAGGGCCGCACTGTCGGAGGGGCGGTACCGAGGGAGGGCCGCACTGTCGGAGAGGCGGTACCGAGGGAGGGCCGCACTGTCGGAGGGGCGGTACCGAGGGAGCGCCGCACTGTCGGAGGGGCGGTACCGAGGGAGGGCCGCACTGTCGGAGGGGCGGTACCGAGGGAGGGCTGCACTGTCGGAGAGGCGGTACCGAGGGAGGGCCGCACTGTCGGAGGGGCGGTACCGAGGGAGCGCCGCACTGTCGGAGGGGCGGTACCGAGGGAGGGCCGCACTGTCGGAGGGGCGGTACCGAGGGAGGGCCGCACTGTCGGAGGGGCGATACCGAGGGAGGGCCGCACTGTCGGAGGGGCGGTACCGAGGGAGGGCCGCACTGTCGGAGGGGCGGTACCGAGGGAGCGCCGCACTGTCGGAGGGGCGGTCTTTCGGATGAGACATTAAACCGAGGTCCCATCTGCTCTCTCAGGTGGACGTAAAAGATCCCAGGGCCACTATTTCGAAGAAGAGCAGGGGAGTTCTCCCCGTGTCCTGTGACCAATATTTATCCCTCCATCAACAGATGATGTGGTCGTTACCACATTGCTGTTTGTGGGAGCTTGCTGTGCGCAAATTGGCTGCTGCGTTTCCCACATTACAACAGCGACTACACTGCAAAAAGTACTTCATTGGCTGTGAAGCGCTTTGGGACGTCCTGAGGTGGTGAAAGGCGCTGGAGAAATGCAAGTCTTTCCAATTGGAAAATGAGGGTCGGCCGAGACAGAATGAGCTGGGTAAATGGAACAATCGCATGTAAGGGACCAAAGTCGGGGTCCTTTCAGCGAGGGGGCGTGATCTGCCCGTTAGGATTGTTCGTGCCTATTGGCGTGTTATTAGAAGCTGCAGAGAGTAAAACCTAGGTAACGGAGGCTGAAATGCAGAGCGGGCAGGGGTCAGGGGGCGGTGAGTGCTGTGTCTCTTTCACAGCCAGCGTGAGCAGTCCCTCATCCCATTAGCTGGGTAATGGCCCCGGCGGTTACACAGGGCAAAGATCACAGCTCCTGTAATCTGCTATTCAGGGGGCCGAGCACTCCCGAGGTGAGTTATTTTCTTTCTTTGTGTTCGGAGACACAGGGAGATGACACTCCCCGGTCAGAGCCATTTATCCTGGCCACATCAGGCAGTGCTGGAACTAGCGGCACGGAGTGTGATATTGATCCGGGGGCTGGGGGGATCCAACTTTAAAATTCAGCTGGATTATAACACGAGGCACCGTGAACTCGATTGCAACAAACTCCTTCAATGTCGCATTAACATACCCCAACAACTTGTGTTTATCCGGCGCCGTTAATGTAGTGAAACGTCCCGAGGTGCTTCACAGGAGCGGAAATCAGACACCGAGCCACACGAGGATATATTAGGACAGGCATCTTAAAGGAGGAGAGAGAGAGAGAGCGAGGCGGAGAGGTTTAGGGAGGGAATTCCAGAGCTCGGGGCCCAGGCGGCTGAAGGCACGGCCGCCAACGGTGGCGCGATTAGAATCTGGGGATGCTCAAGAGGCCAGAATTGGAGGAGCGCCGAGATCTCGGAGGGTTGTAGAGCTGGGGAAGGTCACATAGATAGGGAGGAGGCGAGGCTATCGCGGGATTTGAACACAAGGATGAGAATACCCTGCACCGTAACACTGACATACCCCACACCCCCTTACACTGTAAACACTGACATACCTCATTCACCAGGTTGATTCCGGAGATGAAGGGGTCGTCTTATGAAGAAAGGTTGAGCAGGTTGGGCCGATACTCACTGGAGTTTAGAAGAATGAGAGGGGATCTTATTGAAACATATAAGATTCTGAAGGGGCTCGACAAGGTGGATGCAGAGAGGATGTTTCCCCTCGTGGGGGAATCTAGAACGAGGGGGCAGTTTCAGAATAAGGGGGCACTGTTTTAAATAGGAAATGAGGAAGAATTTCTTCTCTCCGAGGGTGGTGAATCCTTGGAATTCTCTTCCCCAGAGAGCTGTGGAGGCTGGGTCATTGAATATATTTAAGGTGGAGACAGATTTTTGAACGATAAGGGAGTCGAGGGTTATGGGGAGCAGGCAGGGAAGTGGAGTTGAGGCCAAGATCAGATCAGCCATGATCTTATTGAATGGCGGAGCAGGCCCGAGGGGCCGAATGGCCGACTCCTGCTCCTACTGTCTTGTGTTCTTATTAACACACTGATGCACTGCACACTTCCTGATATTCCCACACCCATCACATAGTTCTGTCCGCTATGTCACACAACCCTCCGTGATTGTATCGCTGGTCAAACGCTCTCCCGCCCCCCTCTCCGAAACACCCCCCTCACTGGAGGAGCCTCTGATCAGTCCTCACCGTTAACGTACTCTCAACGTGTTGCACCCTGCTCGGTGCGACACTCTCCGTCCTACCCCGAATGCAGGTAGGACGCCTATTCCCTGGGGGTACCCGTGACTCCAGGGGCTAGTGGCATTTCCGAGGTCTTCCCTGTGAGGGGAAATGGCCATGGTTCATCCCGTTGCTTGCCCAGTGATGCAGTGGAGAGAATGAACTGAGCTGCAGGCTCCACACGAGTTATTGTGATCGGGAATGCGCTGCATGAAAGGGCGGTGGGAGCAGATTCAATATAACTTTCAAAAGGCAATTGGATAAATTGAGAGAGTGGTTCACAAAGCATATGGGATCTTGGGCTTCATAAATAGAGGTATTGAGTACAAAAGTAGAGAAGTTATGCTGAACCTTTATCAAGCGCTGGTTAGGCCACAACTGGAGTATTGGGTCCAGTTCTGGTCACCACACTTTAGGAAGGATGTGAAGGCCCTTGAGAGGGTGCAGAGGAGATTTACCAGAATAGTTCCGGGAATGGGGGACCTTAGCTTCAAGGACAGGTTGGAGAAGCTGGATTTGTTTTCATTAGAGCAAAGGAGGTTGCGGGGTGATTTGATACAAGGTGTACAAGATTATGGCGGGTTTGGATAGGCTAGACGGGGAAAGGCTGTTCCCACTAGTTGATGGTACAAGGACTAGGGGACACAGATTTAAGGTTTTGGGTGAGAGATACAGGGGGGATGTGAGGAAAAACTTTTTTACGCAGCGAGTGGTGAGGACCTGGAACTCGCTGCCGATGGAAGTGGTGGAAGCGGAGACACTCGATGTTTCAAGGGGAGACTGGATAGACACTTGAGGGAAATAAACTTTGCTGGGCTACGGGGATAGAGCGGGGGAGTGGGACTGACTGGATTGCTCTATAGAGAGCCGGCACGGACTCGATGGGCCGAATGGCGGCCTCCTGTGCTATCTGATGCTCCCTATTCGAATATGGTGGGTCTAGTGGAAACGCCCTTCCTGCCCTCGGAGGCGATTACATCCTCAGTCGGAACGGCTCGGCCCGTTAGTATCCACAGAATGAAGACGGATTCCGGGTTTCTAAATGGCCCTCAGTGGCAGGAAGCTCAGATAACGCTCGCCTCGTCAGTACAGGTGCTGCCTGCTTACAGGACCCAGCCAGGGTCGTTTTTTTACCCATTCATTCCTGGGATGTGGGCGTCGCTGGCAAGGCCGGCATTTATTGCCCATCCCTAGTTGCCCCTTGAGAAGGTGGTGGTGAGCCTCCTTCTTGAACCGCTGCAGTCCGTGTGGTGAAGGTACTCCCACAGCGCTGTTGGGGAGGGAGTTCCAGGATTTTGACCCAGCGACGATGAAGGAACGGCCGATATATTTCCAAGTCGGGATGGTGTGTGTGACTTGGAGGGGAACTTGGAGGTGCTGGTGTTCCCATGCGCCTGCTGTCCTTGTCCTCCTAGGTAGAAGAGGTCGCGGGTTTGGGAGGTGCTGCCGAAGAAGCCTTGGCGAGTTGCTGCAGTGCATCTTGTAGATGGTACACACTGCAGCCACGGTGCGCCGGTGGTGGAGGGAGTGAGTGTTTAAGGTGGTGGATGGGGACCAATCAAGCGAGCTGCTTTGTCCTGGATGTTGTCGAGCTTCTTGAGTGTTGTTGGAGCTGCACTCAACCAGGCAAGTGGCGAGTATTCCATCACACTCCTGACTTGTGCCTTGTAGATGGTGGAAAGGCTTTGGGGAGTCAGGAGGTGAGACACTCGCCACAGAATACCCAGCCTCTGACCTGCTCTCGTTGCCACAGTATTTATGTGGCTGGTCCAGTTAAGTTTCTGGCGAGTGCTGAATGCGCACGCCTCAGCTCGTGGGGCGGGCAAAAGTGCTGTCAACAATCGCCTCTCCCATGGGCGAAGAGGGAAGAACCTCCAGGCAGGGGTGGCCACACCCAGCGCCCTACGCTGGACACAGACGGACCTGGCTCGCTACGATACCCTGTAGGCTGAGAGCAGAGGCCTGCGGTGAGGTACCGAAGAGGGGGATCAGCGCCTGTGAAACAGCTCCCCGGCACGAGGGCAGAGGAATGAAGAGACGGAACACAGGACGCTGTCGAAGCTGACGCCGATTTTCAGTTTCAATTTAATTCCAACACACACACAGACAGAGATTTACATCGAGGAGCCCCGCGCCAAATTAAACAGCACCCCCAATCCCTGAACGGTTATGCTTCCGTGCGTTGCTGTCCCTGTGTGTTAAAGGTGTCGGGCCCACGGTGGATGTCAAACTGGAATGAGCTGCTGCTGGAGAGGCGACAGGACCGAGCGAGCGGCAAATGACCCCGCTGCTTTCTGCTGAGGTTGTGAGGGTCCGCATCCCCACCCCAGGCTGGGGCGGGGGGCAACCGGTGCACTCATTAAACAGCGACGCAGAGTGGAAACACACGACGCGAGAGCGGGACAGCTCCAGTGTAGCCCCGGTCGAGGATCGGCGGTGTTTCAGTAATCCGCTGAACTATTTACTTCCCCAGCCACCCCCCCTCCCTCCCAGCCTGGGAGGAGCCTCAGACCCGGAGGATCTGACCCGCTGTGTTGCCCCAACTGCTCCGATGACCGGGTCCCCCCCTGCCCGCCTACACTCCCCGGGTACCCTCGCTGACGCACTGCGGAGGGGGGAAGCAGGGACAAAGGCCCCTCACTGCAAAACAGGGATGGAGCAGGCCGACCCTTCCACTTACTTTTCAACAATTTAAGCAAGATAATGCACAGAGGAGACTTGCAACTCAACCGGAGAGTTTTACCAATTACAGCGATTCGGACAAAGGCTTCCGGCATCAAACCTCTGAGAGACAAGTCAAGCACCGACAGTTTACAGAATCTTTGTGCCAAGCAAGGCAACCACGGGTTAGATACAGAGTAAAGCTCCCTCTACACTGTCCCATCAAACACTCCCAGGGCAGGTACAGCATAGGTTAGATACAGAGTAAAGCTCCCTCTACACTGTCCCCATCAAACACTCCCAGGGCAGGTACAGCATGGGGTTACATACAGAGTAAAGCTCCCTCTACACTGTCCCATCAAACACTCCCAGGGCAGGTACAGCATGGGTTAGATACAGAGTAAAGCTCCCTCTACACTGTCCCATCAAACACTCCCAGGGCAGGTACAGCACGGGTTAGATACAGAGTAAAGCTCCCTCTACACTGTCCCATCAAACACTCCCAGGGCAGGTACAGCACGGGTTAGATACAGAGTAAAGCTCCCTCTACACTGTCCCATCAAACACTCCCAGGGCAGGTACAGCATGTGTTAGATACAGAGTAAAGCTCCCTCTACACTGTCCCATCAAACACTCCCAGGGCAGGTGCAGCACGGGTTAGATACAGAGTAAAGCTCCCTCTACACTGTCCCATCAAACACTCCCAGGGCAGGTACAGCACGGGTTAGATACAGAGTAAAGCTCCCTCTACACTGTCCCATCAAACACTCCCAGGGCAGGTACAGCATGTGTTAGATACAGAGTAAAGCTCCCTCTACACTGTCCCATCAAACACTCCCAGGGCAGGTACAGCACGGGTTAGATACAGAGTAAAGCACCCTCTACACTGTCCCATCAAACACTCCCAGGGCAGGTACAGCACGGGGTTAGATACAGAGTAAAGCTCCCTCTACACTGTCCCATCAAACACTCCCAGGGCAGGTACAGCACGGGTTAGATACAGAGTAAAGCTCCCTCTACACTGTCCCATCAAACACTCCCAGGGCAGGTACAGCACGGGTTAGATACAGAGTAAAGCTCCCTCTACACTGTCCCATCAAACACTCCCAGGGCAGGTACTGCACGGGTTAGATACAGAGTAAAGCTCCCTCTGCACTGTCCCATCAAAACACTCCCAGGGCAGGTACAGCACGGGTTAGATACAGAGTAAAGCTCCCTCTACACTGTCCCATCAAACACTCCCAGGGCAGGTACAGCACGGGTTACATACAGAGTAAAGCTCCCTCTACACTGTCCCCATCAAACACTCCCAGGGCAGGTACAGCACGGGTTAGATACAGAGTAAAGCTCCCTCTACACTGTCCCATCAAACACTCCCAGGGCAGGTACAGCACGGGTTAGATACAGAGTAAAGCTCCCTCTACACTGTCCCATCAAACACTCCCAGGGCAGGTACAGCACGGGTTCGATACAGAGTAAAGCTCCCTCTACACTGTCCCATCAAACACTCCCAGGGCAGGTACAGCACGGGTTCGATACAGAGTAAAGCTCCCTCTACACTGTCCCATCAAACACTCCCAGGGCAGGTACAGCACGGGTTAGATACAGAGTAAAGCTCCCTCTACACTGTCCCATCAAACACTCCCAGGGCAGGTACAGCACGGGTTAGATACAGAGTAAAGCTCCCTCTACACTGTCCCATCAAACACTCCCAGGGCAGGTACAGCACGGGTTAGATACAGAGTAAAGCTCCCTCTACACTGTCCCATCAAACACTCCCAGGGCAGGTACTGCACGGGTTAGATACAGAGTAAAGCTCCCTCTGCACTGTCCCATCAAAACACTCCCAGGGCAGGTACAGCACGGGTTAGATACAGAGTAAAGCTCCCTCTACACTGTCCCATCAAACACTCCCAGGGCAGGTACAGCACGGGTTACATACAGAGTAAAGCTCCCTCTACACTGTCCCCATCAAACACTCCCAGGGCAGGTACAGCACGGGTTAGATACAGAGTAAAGCTCCCTCTACACTGTCCCATCAAACACTCCCAGGGCAGGTACAGCACGGGTTAGATACAGAGTAAAGCTCCCTCTACACTGTCCCCATCAAACACTCCCAGGGCGGGTACAGCACGGGTTAGATACAGAGTAAAGCTCCCTCTACACTGTCCCATCAAACACTCCCAGGGCAGGTACAGCACGGGTTAGATACAGAGTAAAGCTCCCTCTACACTGTCCCCATCAAACACTCCCAGGGCAGGTACAGCACGGGTTACATACAGAGTAAAGCTCCCTCTACACTGTCCCCATCAAACACTCCCAGGGCAGGTACAGCACGGGTTAGATACAGAGTAAAGCTCCCTCTACACTGTCCCATCAAACACTCCCAGGGCAGGTACAGCACGGGTTAGATACAGAGTAAAGCTCCCTCTACACTGTCCCCATCAAACACTCCCAGGGCAGGTACAGCACGGGGTTAGATACAGAGTAAAGCTCCCTCTACACTGTCCCATCAAACACTCCCAGGGCAGGTACAGCACGGGTTCGATACAGAGTAAAGCTCCCTCTACACTGTCCCCATCAAACACTCCCAGGGCAGGTACAGCACGGGTTCGATACAGAGTAAAGCTCCCTCTACACTGTCCCATCAAACACTCCCAGGGCAGGTACAGCACGGGTTAGATACAGAGTAAAGCTCCCTCTACACTGTCCCATCAAACACTCCCAGGGCAGGTACAGCACGGGTTAGATACAGAGTAAAGCTCCCTCTACACTGTCCCCATCAAACACTCCCAGGGCAGGTACAGCACGGGGTTAGATACAGAGTAAAGCTCCCTCTACACTGTCCCATCAAACACTCCCAGGGCAGGTACAGCACGGGTTAGATACAGAGTAAAGCTCCCTCTGCACTGTCCCATCAAACACTCCCAGGGCAGGGACAGCACGGGTTAGATACAGAGTAAAGCTCCCTCTACACTGTCCCATCAAACACTCCCAGGGCAGGTACAGCACGGGTTAGATACAGAGTAAAGCTCCCTCTACACTGTCCCATCAAACACTCCCAGGGCAGGTACAGCACGGGTTCGATACAGAGTAAAGCTCCCTCTACACTGTCCCATCAAACACTCCCAGGGCAGGTACAGCACGGGTTCGATACAGAGTAAAGCTCCCTCTACACTGTCCCATCAAACACTCCCAGGGCAGGTACAGCACGGGTTAGATACAGAGTAAAGCTCTCGTACACTGTCCCATCAAAAACTCCCAGGGCAGGTATAGCACGGGTTAGATACAGAGTAAAGCTCCCTCTACACTGTCCCATCAAACACTCCCAGGGCAGGTACAGCACGGGTTCGATACAGAGTAAAGCTCCCTCTACACTGTCCCCATCAAACACTCCCAGGGCAGGTACAGCACGGGTTCGATACAGAGTAAAGCTCCCTCTACACTGTCCCATCAAACACTCCCAGGGCAGGTACAGCACGGGTTAGATACAGAGTAAAGCTCCCTCTACACTGTCCCATCAAACACTCCCGGGGCAGGTAGAGCACGGGTTAGATACAGAGTAAAGCTCCCTCGACACTGTCCCATCAAACACTCCCGGGGCAGGTAGAGCACGGGTTCGATACAGAGTAAAGCTCCCTCTACACTGTCCCATCAAACACTCCCAGGGCAGGTACAGCACGGGTTAGATACAGAGTAAAGCTCCCTCTACACTGTCCCATCAAACACTCCCAGGGCAGGTACAGCACGGGTTAGATACAGAGTAAAGCTCCCTCTACACAGTCCCATCAAACACTCCCAGGGCAGGTACAGCACGGGTTAGATACAGAGTAAAGCTCCCTCTACACTGTCCCATCAAACACTCCCAGGGCAGGTACAGCATGGGTTAGATACAGAGTAAAGCTCCCTCTACACTGTCCCATCAAACACTCCCGGGGCAGGTACAGCACGGGTTAGATACAGAGTAAAGCTCCCTCTACACTGTCCCATCAAACACTCCCGGGGCAGGTACAGCACGGGTTAGATACAAAGTAAAGCTCCCTCTACACTGTCCCATCAAACACTCCCGGGGCAGGTAGAGCACGGGTTAGATACAGAGTAAAGCTCCCTCTACACTGTCCCATCAAACACTACCAGGGCAGGTACAGCACGGGTTAGATACAGAGTAAAGCTCCCTCTACACTGTCCCATCAAACACTCCCAGGGCAGGTACAGCACGGGTTAGATACAGAGTAAAGCTCCCTCTACACTGTCCCATCAAACACTCCCAGGGCAGGTACAGCACGGGTTAGATACAGAGTAAAGCTCCCTCTACACTGTCCCATCAAACACTCCCAGGGCAGGTACAGCATGGGTTAGATACAGAGTAAAGCTCCCTCTACACTGTCCCATCAAACACTCCCAGGGCAGGTACAGCACGGGTTCGATACAGAGTAAAGCTCCCTCTACACTGTCCCATCAAACACTCCCAGGGCAGGTACAGCACGGGTTAGATACAGAGTAAAGCTCCCTCTACACAGTCCCATCAAACACTCCCAGGGCAGGTACAGCACGGGTTCGATACAGAGTAAAGCTCCCTCTACACTGTCCCATCAAACACTCCCAGGGCAGGTACAGCACGGGTTAGATACAGAGTAAAGCTCCCTCTACACTGTCCCATCAAACACTCCCAGGGCAGGTACAGCACGGGTTAGATACAGAGTAAAGCTCCCTCTACACTGTCCCATCAAACACTCCCAGGGCAGGTACTGCACGGGTTAGATACAGAGTAAAGCTCCCTCTGCACTGTCCCATCAAAACACTCCCAGGGCAGGTACAGCACGGGTTAGATACAGAGTAAAGCTCCCTCTACACTGTCCCATCAAACACTCCCAGGGCAGGTACAGCACGGGTTACATACAGAGTAAAGCTCCCTCTACACTGTCCCCATCAAACACTCCCAGGGCAGGTACAGCACGGGTTAGATACAGAGTAAAGCTCCCTCTACACTGTCCCATCAAACACTCCCAGGGCAGGTACAGCACGGGTTAGATACAGAGTAAAGCTCCCTCTACACTGTCCCATCAAACACTCCCAGGGCAGGTACAGCACGGGTTCGATACAGAGTAAAGCTCCCTCTACACTGTCCCATCAAACACTCCCAGGGCAGGTACAGCACGGGTTCGATACAGAGTAAAGCTCCCTCTACACTGTCCCATCAAACACTCCCAGGGCAGGTACAGCACGGGTTAGATACAGAGTAAAGCTCCCTCTACACTGTCCCATCAAACACTCCCAGGGCAGGTACAGCACGGGTTAGATACAGAGTAAAGCTCCCTCTACACTGTCCCATCAAACACTCCCAGGGCAGGTACAGCACGGGTTAGATACAGAGTAAAGCTCCCTCTACACTGTCCCATCAAACACTCCCAGGGCAGGTACTGCACGGGTTAGATACAGAGTAAAGCTCCCTCTGCACTGTCCCATCAAAACACTCCCAGGGCAGGTACAGCACGGGTTAGATACAGAGTAAAGCTCCCTCTACACTGTCCCATCAAACACTCCCAGGGCAGGTACAGCACGGGTTACATACAGAGTAAAGCTCCCTCTACACTGTCCCCATCAAACACTCCCAGGGCAGGTACAGCACGGGTTAGATACAGAGTAAAGCTCCCTCTACACTGTCCCATCAAACACTCCCAGGGCAGGTACAGCACGGGTTAGATACAGAGTAAAGCTCCCTCTACACTGTCCCCATCAAACACTCCCAGGGCGGGTACAGCACGGGTTAGATACAGAGTAAAGCTCCCTCTACACTGTCCCATCAAACACTCCCAGGGCAGGTACAGCACGGGTTAGATACAGAGTAAAGCTCCCTCTACACTGTCCCCATCAAACACTCCCAGGGCAGGTACAGCACGGGTTACATACAGAGTAAAGCTCCCTCTACACTGTCCCCATCAAACACTCCCAGGGCAGGTACAGCACGGGTTAGATACAGAGTAAAGCTCCCTCTACACTGTCCCATCAAACACTCCCAGGGCAGGTACAGCACGGGTTAGATACAGAGTAAAGCTCCCTCTACACAGTCCCATCAAACACTCCCAGGGCAGGTACAGCACGGGTTCGATACAGAGTAAAGCTCCCTCTACACTGTCCCATCAAACACTCCCAGGGCAGGTACAGCACGGGTTCGATACAGAGTAAAGCTCCCTCTACACTGTCCCCATCAAACACTCCCAGGGCAGGTACAGCACGGGTTCGATACAGAGTAAAGCTCCCTCTACACTGTCCCATCAAACACTCCCAGGGCAGGTACAGCACGGGTTAGATACAGAGTAAAGCTCCCTCTACACTGTCCCATCAAACACTCCCAGGGCAGGTACAGCACGGGTTAGATACAGAGTAAAGCTCCCTCTACACTGTCCCCATCAAACACTCCCAGGGCAGGTACAGCACGGGGTTAGATACAGAGTAAAGCTCCCTCTACACTGTCCCATCAAACACTCCCAGGGCAGGTACAGCACGGGTTAGATACAGAGTAAAGCTCCCTCTGCACTGTCCCATCAAACACTCCCAGGGCAGGGACAGCACGGGTTAGATACAGAGTAAAGCTCCCTCTACACTGTCCCATCAAACACTCCCAGGGCAGGTACAGCACGGGTTAGATACAGAGTAAAGCTCCCTCTACACTGTCCCATCAAACACTCCCAGGGCAGGTACAGCACGGGTTCGATACAGAGTAAAGCTCCCTCTACACTGTCCCATCAAACACTCCCAGGGCAGGTACAGCACGGGTTCGATACAGAGTAAAGCTCCCTCTACACTGTCCCATCAAACACTCCCAGGGCAGGTACAGCACGGGTTAGATACAGAGTAAAGCTCTCGTACACTGTCCCATCAAAAACTCCCAGGGCAGGTATAGCACGGGTTAGATACAGAGTAAAGCTCCCTCTACACTGTCCCATCAAACACTCCCAGGGCAGGTACAGCACGGGTTCGATACAGAGTAAAGCTCCCTCTACACTGTCCCCATCAAACACTCCCAGGGCAGGTACAGCACGGGTTCGATACAGAGTAAAGCTCCCTCTACACTGTCCCATCAAACACTCCCAGGGCAGGTACAGCACGGGTTAGATACAGAGTAAAGCTCCCTCTACACTGTCCCATCAAACACTCCCGGGGCAGGTAGAGCACGGGTTAGATACAGAGTAAAGCTCCCTCGACACTGTCCCATCAAACACTCCCGGGGCAGGTAGAGCACGGGTTCGATACAGAGTAAAGCTCCCTCTACACTGTCCCATCAAACACTCCCAGGGCAGGTACAGCACGGGTTAGATACAGAGTAAAGCTCCCTCTACACTGTCCCATCAAACACTCCCAGGGCAGGTACAGCACGGGTTAGATACAGAGTAAAGCTCCCTCTACACAGTCCCATCAAACACTCCCAGGGCAGGTACAGCACGGGTTAGATACAGAGTAAAGCTCCCTCTACACTGTCCCATCAAACACTCCCAGGGCAGGTACAGCATGGGTTAGATACAGAGTAAAGCTCCCTCTACACTGTCCCATCAAACACTCCCGGGGCAGGTACAGCACGGGTTAGATACAGAGTAAAGCTCCCTCTACACTGTCCCATCAAACACTCCCGGGGCAGGTACAGCACGGGTTAGATACAAAGTAAAGCTCCCTCTACACTGTCCCATCAAACACTCCCGGGGCAGGTAGAGCACGGGTTAGATACAGAGTAAAGCTCCCTCTACACTGTCCCATCAAACACTACCAGGGCAGGTACAGCACGGGTTAGATACAGAGTAAAGCTCCCTCTACACTGTCCCATCAAACACTCCCAGGGCAGGTACAGCACGGGTTAGATACAGAGTAAAGCTCCCTCTACACTGTCCCATCAAACACTCCCAGGGCAGGTACAGCACGGGTTAGATACAGAGTAAAGCTCCCTCTACACTGTCCCATCAAACACTCCCAGGGCAGGTACAGCATGGGTTAGATACAGAGTAAAGCTCCCTCTACACTGTCCCATCAAACACTCCCAGGGCAGGTACAGCACGGGTTCGATACAGAGTAAAGCTCCCTCTACACTGTCCCATCAAACACTCCCAGGGCAGGTACAGCACGGGTTAGATACAGAGTAAAGCTCCCTCTACACTGTCCCATCAAACACTCCCAGAGCAGGTACAGCACGGGTTAGATACAGAGTAAAGCTCCCTCTACACTGTCCCATCAAACACTCCCAGGGCAGGTACAGCACGGGTTAGATACAGAGTAAAGCTCCCTCTACACTGTCCCATCAAACACTCCCAGGGCGGGTACAGCACAGGTTAGATACAGAGTAAAGCTCCCTCTACACTGTCCCATCAAACACTCCCAGGGCAGGTACAGCACGGGTTAGATACAGAGTAAAGCTCCCTCTACACTGTCCCATCAAACACTCCCAGGGCAGGTACAGCACGGGTTCGATACAGAGTAAAGCTCCCTCTACACTGTCCCATCAAACACTCCCAGGGCAGGTACAGCACGGGTTCGATACAGAGTAAAGCTCCCTCTACACTGTCCCATCAAACACTCCCAGGGCAGGTACAGCACGGGTTAGATACAGAGTAAAGCTCCCTCTACACTGTCCCATCAAACACTCCCAGAGCAGGTACAGCACGGGTTAGATACAGAGTAAAGCTCCCTCTACACTGTCCCATCAAACACTCCCAGGGCAGGTACAGCACGGGTTAGATACAGAGTAAAGCTCCCTCTACACTGTCCCATCAAACACTCCCAGGGCGGGTACAGCACAGGTTAGATACAGAGTAAAGCTCCCTCTACACTGTCCCATCAAACACTCCCAGGGCAGGTACAGCACGGGTTAGATACAGAGTAAAGCTCCCTCTACACTGTCCCATCAAACACTCCCAGGGCAGGTACAGCACGGGTTCGATACAGAGTAAAGCTCCCTCTACACTGTCCCATCAAACACTCCCAGGGCAGGTACAGCACGGGTTCGATACAGAGTAAAGCTCCCTCTACACTGTCCCATCAAACACTCCCAGGGCAGGTACAGCACGGGTTAGATACAGAGTAAAGCTCCCTCTACACTGTCCCACATTCTGATCACGTGGGTCCCAGCCAGTTAGCAGGGAAAGCTGTCTTTCATCCCACATGGGGAAAGGACAGCCTCTCAGCTAGTGCTATATCTGGGACCCTGAGGCGTGTCTCCCTCTGGCGCTCTCTCACAGACACACATACACTACTCACTCACCCCTCACAGTGCCCCCCACCCATTACTCTCCTCACCGGTTACTGGGTCAAGTTCTAATGGGAATGGGAGCAGAGCTGGATCACCTATAGCAGGAAGAGGCAGGGATGTGAGTGACGGCTCAGGAACACGCCAATATTTAGAACAACACATCTGCTGCAACAAAGGGATTCCCACTCCGGCCATCTCCGCTCGCTCACTGCTCACCCAGCTTCAACTGTCGACATATCTCGTTGCATTCCTGGCAAACAAACACACGCCAGCGTTAGTGATGAGGACCCTGCGATACAGTCGCCCCTGCACAAGGAGCACCCGCTCACTGGGGTAGGGGGGAAAGAGAGAGAACTCCCCCTGTATTACTGACACGCACAAAATTCATTTCCCCATTGGTGACCCACGGTGACCTCAGGCCCCCACCCCCCATCGCGACCCCAGGCACCCCCCTCTCCGCGACCCCAGGCCCGCCCCTCACCGCGACCCCAGGCCCGCCCCTCACCGCGACCCCAGGCCCGCCCCTCTCCGCGACCCCAGGCCCGCCCCTCTCCGCGACCCCAGGCCCGCCCCTCACCACGACCCCAGGCCCGCCCCTCACCGCGACCCCAGGCCCGCCCATCTCCGCGACCCCAGGCCCGCCCATCTCCGCGACCCCAGGCCCCCCCATCTCCGCGACCCCAGGCCCGCCCATCTCCGCGACCCCAGGCCCCCCCATCTCCGCGACCCCAGGCCCCCCCATCTCCGCGACCCCAGGCCCGCCCCTCTCCGCGACCCCAGGCCCGCCCCTCACCACGACCCCAGGCCCGCCCCTCTCCGCGACCCCAGGCTCGCCCCTCACCGCGACCCCAGGGCCCCCCATCTCCGCGACCCCAGGCCCCCCCATCTCCGCGACCCCAGGCCCCCCCATCTCCGCGACCCCAGGCCCCCCCATCTCCGCGACCCCAGGCCCCCCCATCTCCGCGACCCCAGGCCCGCCCATCTCCACGACCCCAGGCCCGCGGTGCTGGTTGTTACAGTGGGCATTACCCCGTTGCGCTCCCGGCCTGTGACCCTGGAGGGCACCTACCTGCCACCCCTGGCACTGCTCATCCCGCTTGGCCTGCAGCTGCTCGATCCGGCGCCTGCCCTGGAGGACGGACTGGGCCAGCGCTGCGTTCTCTTCCTTTGCTCGCTTCACCTTCAGCCGCAGGTACTCTCGCTGCCGCAGCAGGTACGGCACCGAGTGGCTCCGCAGGTCCTGACCAGGGGAGCCCGAGGGACGCCTGTAAAAGGAGATTCAGCGACAGCAGCTTCACTCAGCGGGCAAGACACCGCGCAGACTCCGGGATAAAATCAACACCCACCCCACTGTGAAATAAAAGGACAAGCGGCTATTTTACATCGCCCACCCTCCTTGCCTGCTGGCCATCTCTCTAACCCAGGGTCACTGGACAGTGATCAGGAGCAGGAACCCTGGCTGATTTCCCCCTCTCTCTAACCCAGGGGTCACTGGACAGTGATCAGGAGCAGGAACCCTGGCTGATTTCCCCTCTCTCTAACCCAGGGTCACTGGACAGTGATCAGGAGCAGGAACCCTGGCTGATTTCCCCCTCTCTCTAACCCAGGGGTCATTGGACAGTGATCAGGAGCAGGAACCCTGGCTGATTTCCTCTCTCTAACCCAGGGGTCACTGGACAGTGATCAGGAGCAGGAACCCTGGCTGATTTCCCCCTCTCTCTAATCCAGGGGTCACTGGACAGTGATCAGGAGCAGGAACCCTGGCTGATTTCCCCTCTCTCTAACCCAGGGGTCACTGGACAGTGATCAGGAGCAGGAACCCTGGCTGATTTCCTCTCTCTAACCCAGGGGTCACTGGACAGTGATCAGGAGCAGGAACCCTGGCTGATTTCCCCTCTCTCTCTAACCCAGGGGTCACTGAGGCCGGTTGCAGCCACCAAGCCCCAGGAATCGAGCCCTCCCCCTCACCAAGTTATTATTTTGCAGCGAACAACTCCAGAATGTCCCTTACCACGCAGGCTCCGAACGGGCTTCTGATTCTCTCTCCAGCTGATCCAGTTTAGGGAGCGCTCGTTCAAAGAGTCCGTCTTTGGAGATCTGATTTATCTCTTCCTGTGATTGGGAGGGATGGCAAGATTCAGGGTGAGACTCCAAGCCACAAGGCAATTCACTCGACAGGTATCTGCTCCAACACTGAGAAACTCCCACCTCAGTGCATGGGAGTAAATAAGGAGAAGCTGTTTCCTCTGGAAAGTGGGTCGATAACCA
Source organism: Somniosus microcephalus (assembly GCF_052327205.1). Classification (NCBI taxonomy): domain Eukaryota; kingdom Metazoa; phylum Chordata; class Chondrichthyes; order Squaliformes; family Somniosidae; genus Somniosus; species Somniosus microcephalus. The sequence goes on from NW_028225185.1 coordinate 2,889,816, forward strand.
GAGGACACAGATTTAACATAATTGGCAAAAGATCTAGAGGGGAAATGAGGAGAAATTATTTCAGAGGGTTGTTATGATCTGGAACGCACTGCCTGAAAGGGTGGTGGAATCAGAATTCATAGGAACCTTCAAAAGGCCATTGGACATGTGTTTGAAGAGCGCTGGTTTGGAACTAGACAAGGGAACTAGATGTAATATCTCCCAAGTTTGCAGATGACACAAAGCTGGGTGGGCGTGTGTGCTGTGAGGAGGATGCAGAGAAACTGTATGATTTGGACAGGTTGGGTGATTGGGCAGATGCAGTATAATGTGGATCAATGCGAGGCTATCCACTTTGGTGGCAAAAACAGGAACATAAGAACCTAAGAAATAGGAGCAGGAGTAGGCCATACGGCCCCTCAGGCCTGCTCCGCCATTCAATAGGATCATGGCTGATCCGAACCTAGACTCACATCCACTTCCCTGCCCTCTCCCCGTAACCCCTAATTCCCTTATCAGCTAGGAAACTGTCTATCTCCGTTTTAAATTTACTTAATGTCGCAGCTTCCACAGCTCTCTGGGGTAGCAAATTCCATAGATTTACTACCCTCTGAGTGAAGAAGTTTCTCCTCATCTCAGTTTTGAAAGGGCAGCCCCTTATTCTAAGATTATGCCCCCTAGTTCTAGTCTCACCCATCAGTGGAAACATCCTCCCCGCATCCACCCGATCAAGCCCCCTCACAATCTTATATGTTTTGATAAGATCGCCTCTCATTCTTCTGAACTCCAATGAGTAGAGGCCCAACCTACTCAACCTTTCCTCATACGTCAACCCCCTCATCTCCGGAATCAACCGAGTGAACCTTCTCTGAACCGCCTCGAGAGCAAGTATATCTTTTCTTAAATATGGAAACCAAAACTGTACGCAGTATTCCAGGTGTGGCCTCACCAATACCCTGTATAACTGCAGCAAGACTTCCCTGCTTTTATACTCCATCCCCCTTGCAATAAAAGCCAAGATTCCATTGGCCTTCCTGATCACCTGCTGCACCTGCATACTAACCTTCTGTGTTTCATGCACCAGGACCCCCAGATCCCTTTGTACTGTAGCACTTTGCAGTTTCTCTCTATTTAGATAATAACTTGCTCTTTGATTTTTTCTGCCAAAGTGCATAACCTCACACTTTCCAATATTATATTGCATTTGCCAAATCTCTGCCCACTCACTTAGTCTGTCTATGTCCTTTTGCAGGTTTTTTATGTCCTCCTCACTCACTGCTTTCCCTCCCATCTTTGTATCGTCGGCAAACTTGGATACGTTGCACTCGGTCCCTTCCTCCAAATCGTTAATATAGATTGTAAAGAGTTGGGGTCCCAGCACCGACCCCTGCGGAACACCACTAGTTACTGATTGCCAGCCCGAGAACGAACCATTTATCCCAACTCTTTGTTTTCTGTTAGATAGCCAATCTTCCACCCATGCCAGTATATTACCCCCAAATCCTGTGATTTGTTATCTTGATCAGTAATCTTTTGTGTGGAACCTTGTCAAATGCCTTTTGGAAGTCCAAATACACTACATCCACTGGTTCCCCTTTATCCACCCTGTATGTTACATCCTCAAAGAATTCGAGCAAATTTGTCAAACAGATTATTATCTGAATGGCAATAGATTGGGAGAAGGGGGAGTGCAACGAGACCTGGGTGTCCTTGTCCACCAGTCGCTGAAGGTAAGCACGCAGGTGCAGCAGGCGGTTAAGAAGGCAAATGGTATGTTGGCCTTCGTAGTGAGAGGGTTCGAGTACAGGAGCAAGGATGTCTTGCTGCAGTTGTACAGGGCCTTGGTGAGACCACACCTTGAGTATTGTGTGCAGTTTTGGTCGCCTTATCTGAGGAAGGATGTTCTTGCCATGGAGGGAGTGCAGCGACGATTCACCAGACTGATACCTGGGATGGCAGGAATGACGTACGAGGAGAGATTGGGCTTATACTAGCTGGAGTTTAGAAGAATGAGAGGGGATCTCATTGAAACTTATAAAATTCTAACAGGACTAGACAGACTAGATGCAGGAAGGATGTTCCCGATGGCGGGGAATCCAGAACCAGGGGTCACATTCTAAGGATAAGGGGTAAGTCATTTAGGACACAGATGAGGAATTTCTTCACCCAGAGAGTGGTGAACCTGTGGAATTCTCTACCACAGAAGGCAGTAGAGGCCAATTCATTAAATATATTCAAGAAGGAGTTAGATATATTTCTTAAGGCTTATGGGATCAAGGGATATGGGGAGAAGGCAGGGACCGGGTACTGAATTTGGATGATCAGCCATGATCTCATTGAATGGCGGAGCAGGCTCGAAGGGCCGACTCCTGCTCCTATCTTCTATGTTTCTATGAATCTGTTTTAGACAACACGGAGAAGTGGGAGCTTGTAATGGGCCTTTAATGTGGGTAACACCCCAGGAGCTTCAGAGGGAGGAAGAGCAGAGGCTGAGCTGGTGGAGGGGAAGGGGTACGTGTGATCAAAATCATAGTCGAATGGATAGATTTTGGGGTTAGTGAAGGACGGGTTTAGGTAGGAAGTCCCAGAGATTTGGACTGAGGGAGCTGAAGGTTGAAATAGTGACCCATCACAGAACGAGGAGATTCAGGGCATAAAGAAGGGAAGCAGAACTGAGATCTGTTATTTAGAATCACACAGCACAGAGGGAGGCCATTCGGCCCATCGGGCCTGTGCCGGCTCTTTGAAAGAGCTCTCCAATTAGTCCCACTCCCCCCTACTCTGTCCCCATAGCCCTGCAAATATCTCCTTTTCATTTTTGTTCCCAATTCTGGCCGATTATTTATCACATTAGGCTAACGTTGTTTAGTCCTGTTCGAATACTCTGACAACAGCCAAGGATTTTATAGACAGCGGCTCCTGGGTACTCACTCGGATGGAGGTCTGGAGCTGAGAGGTGAGTTGCTTGTAGACACTGTTTGTGAACTGCGGCTGGATCTTGTAAACTGGCTTATAGGACTGAGCAAACCTCTCGAAGCTGCACAAAGAGGGCACATCCACAATTATTAAAGCTCGCCCATCACACAAACTTCTGTGTGAAACTCAAAATAAACAAGTGCATTAAAGTAACCTTGGACATTTAAAGGGGCAGTCCTGGCATAAGGGAGTCTCTTAAAGGGACAATCCCGCACAAGTTGGGGGTCTCTTAAAGGGACAATCCCACACAAGTTGGGGTCTCTTTCTTAAAGGCGCAGTCCTGGCATAAGCAGGTCTCTTAAAGGGGCAGTCCAGCATACCCCAGGGGGGGGGGGATTCTTAAAGAGGCAGTCCCACCATACGGGCATCTCTTAAAGGGGTAGCCCAGACATACGGGGGTCTCTTAAAGGAGCAGCCCCGGCACAAGGGAGTTCTCTCACAAGGAGCAGTTCAGGCACAAGGGGTGGGTCTCTTAAAGGGGCAGATCCAGCATAAGGTGGGTCTCTTAAAGGGACAGTCCCGGCATAAGGGGCAGTCCAAGCATACAGGGATCTCTTAAAGAGGCAGTCCCACTCCCCATTACCTCGCGGTTTCCAGCATCTTCTCCAAGGTTGTTTCCATCGCCGCCGAGAACAGTTTCAGCCGCTTCGACCCCTCGGGCCCGGCCTCTCCCCCGGGGCCGGCCTGTCTCTCCGCCTCTCCCTCAGGCCCGCTCACACCGGCCTCTCTCTCCGCTTCTCCCCCGGGCCCGCTCACTCCCTCAGGCCCGCTCTCCCCAGCCTCTCCTCCGGGCTCGGCCTCTCTCTCCGCCTCAGGCCCGCTCACCCCGGGTCCAGCCACTCCCTCAGGCCCGCTCTTCCCGACCTCTCTCTCCGCCTCAGGCCCGCTCTCTCCCCCGGGCCCGCTCTCCCCGGCCTCTCCCCCGGGCCCGGCCTCTCTCTCCGCCTCTCCCCCGGGCCCGGCCTCTCTCTCCGCCGCTCCCCCGGGCCCGGCCTCTCTCTCCGCCGCCTCAGCCTCCATTTTCCCCGCCAGAATCATCCACCCGCTCCCTCACTGCTGATTGGTTAATGGAGAAATCCCATTCTGTGATTGGCTGCCAGTCTGTCAATCACTCTCTCCTCCTGTTCTGATAGGCAGATCCTGCTTCCTGCTGATTGGCTGAGCCCCCTGCCAATCAACCAACCGAGCTTCAATGAGGGGGAAACACGACCTTGTAAGACTCCATTTGATTGGATGCTCGCTTAAACAGTTTTCAAAAGCGTTTGTTTCGGATTTGCTGATTGGCCCTTTTTTTTTTTTTGTCGCGCCCGCCTCTCGGCGGCTCTGATTTGACAGCTTGAAATAAACAAGCTGCCGGATTGGCTGCGTTTGCTGTCACTCATTAAAGGGACAGTGTCCTCCTGTGCTGGCCCTGATCTTGTCTCTGCCCCAGCTGGTGGGTGGGGGGACAGAAGTCCAGCATCAAGGCTGAGTGGCCGGTGCAGCACGGAGGGGGTGCGACTCGGCCAGAGCTGCCGCCTGGGGGTCCCGGCCAACATTCCCACCTCAACCAGCACCGCCACAAACAGATTAACACACATTTCATCATCTGAATAAAAAGACTCGCATTTCTACAGCGCCTTTCACCAGCTCAGGACGTCACAAAGACATTTACAGCCAATTTTTGAAGTGGTCACTGTTGTAATATAGGGAACGCTGCAGCCAACTGGCGCAAAGCAAGCTCCCACAAACAGCAATGTGATAATGACCAGATCATCTGTTTTTATTGGTATTGGTCGAGGGGTAAATATTGGCCTCAGGACACTGGGGAAAATTCCCCATCTCTTCTTCAAAATAGCGGCCATGGGATCTTTTACGTGCACCCGAGAGCGCAGACGGAGCCTCAGTTTAATGTCTCATCCAAAAGACGGAACCTCCGACAATGCGGCGCTCCCTCAGTACTGACCCTCCGACAGTGCGGCGCTCCCTCAGTACTGCCCCTCCGACAGTGCGGCGCACCCTCAGTACTGCCCCTCCGACAGTACAGCGCTCCCTCAGTACTGCCCCTCCGACAGTGCGGCGCTCCCTCAGTACCGCCCCTCCGACAGTACAGCGCTCCCTCAGTACTGCCCCTCCGACAGTACAGCGCTCCCTCAGTACTGCCCCTCCGACAGTGCGGCGCTCCCTCAGTACCGCCCCTCCGACAGTGCGGCGCTCCCTCAGTGCGGCGCTCCCTCAGTACTGCCCCTCCGACAGTGCGGCGCACCCTCGGTACTGACCCTCCGACAGTGCGGCGCTCCCTCAGTGCGGCGCTCCCTCAGTACTGCCCCTCCGACAGTGCGGCGCTCCCTCAGTACTGACCCTCCGACAGTGCGGCGCTCCCTCAGTGCGGCGCTCCCTCAGTACTGCCCCTCCGACAGTGCGGCGCACCCTCGGTACTGCCCCTCCGACAGTACGGCGCTCCCTCAGTACTGCCCCTCTGACAGTGCGGCGCTCCCTCAGTACTGCGCTCCCTCAGTATCGCCCTCCCTCAGTACCGCCCCTCCGACAGTGCGGCGCTCCCTCAGTACTGCACTGGAGTGTCAGCCTAGAATTTTGTGCTCGAGCAGTTTGGAAATTGTGCTGGGTGAAAACTGGCTGCTGCAGTAGCTGACATTCATTCTTGTGAAGGACTCCCAAATGACCGAGGCATGAAAGTGTGTGTAAATGTAAGCCAGTGCCTTCAGGAATTGGGGGAAAAGGAAAGTGATCAGATGGAAACAGAGGGGGTAACTGGTCACAAGGTCTAGGTTTATTGATCAGCGAATGGCTTTGTACAGTAAATCTGATCATTCAGCAGTTTCACAGGAAAAACAGAACAAAAGGAACATTGCAAACCAGCGAGAGCCCAGGACACTCCATACCAGGCCCACCCAACTAGCGAGAGCCCAGGACACTCCATACCAGGCCCGCCCAACCAGCGAGAGCCCAGGACACTCCATACCAGGCCCACCCAACCAGCGAGAGCCCAGGACACTCCAAACCAGGCCCACCCAACCAGCGAGAGCCCAGGACACTCCATACCAGGCCCGCCCAACCAGCGAGAGCCCAGGGCACTCCATACCAGGCACACCCAACCAGCGAGAGCCCAGGACACTCCATACCAGGCCCACCCAACCAGCGAGAGCCCAGGGCACTCCATACCAGGCCCGCCCAACCAGCGAGAGCCCAGGACACTCCATACCAGGCCCACCCAACCAGCGAGAGCCCAGGACACTCCATACCAGGCCCACCCAACCAGCGAGAGCCCAGGGCACTCCATACCAGGCCCACCCAACCAGCGAGAGCCCAGGGCACTCCATACCAGGCCCACCCAACCAGCGAGAGCCCAGGACACTCCATACCAGGCCCACCCAACCAGCGAGAGCCCAGGACACTCCATACCAGGCCCACCCAACCAGCGAGAGCCCAGGACACTCCAAACCAGGCCCACCCAACCAGCGAGAGCCCAGGACACTCCATACCAGGCCCGCCCAACCAGCGAGAGCCCAGGGCACTCCATACCAGGCACGCCCAACCAGCGAGAGCCCAGGACACTCCAAACCAGGCCCACCCAACCAGCGAGAGCCCAGGACACTCCATACCAGGCCCGCCCAACCAGCGAGAGCCCAGGGCACTCCATACCAGGCACGCCCAACCAGCGAGAGCCCAGGACACTCCATACCAGGCCCGCCCAACCAGCGAGAGCCCAGGGCACTCCATACCAGGCACGCCCAACCAGCGAGAGCCCAGGACACTCCATACCAGGCCCACCCAACCAGCGAGAGCCCAGGGCACTCCATACCAGGCCCGTTTAAAAATCCGACAGCTGTGAGTGTCCAACTTTTCTAATTGGGGCCTGTCTCGCCACTCCATTCCCCATCCTTCATTTGAAAGGATGCTACATTAAAAATCTTTTCTTCATAAAACTAAAACCTACTCCCCCTGCAGTGTTCCACGGTCCTTCTGTGTAGACACCGAGCTGGACCTTCTCACCACCAGGGGTCATCACTGAAGGCACTGACTCACTGGGGTACGGGTCCCCTCCTCTCCTGAAGGTGCTGACTCTCACTGGGGTACGGGTCCCCTCCTCTCCTGAAGGTGCTGACTCTCACTGGGGTACGGGTCCCCTCCTCTCCTGGAGGTGCTGACTCTCACTGGGGTACGGGTCCCCTCCTCTCCTGAAGGTGCTGACTCTCACTGGGGTACGGGTCCCCTCCTCTCCTGAAGGTGCTGACTCTCACTGGGGTACGGGTCCCCTCCTCTCCTGAAGGTGCTGACTCTCACTGGGGTACGGGTCCCCTCCTCTCCTGAAGGTGCTGACTCTCACTGGGGTACGGGTCCCCTCCTCTCCTGGAGGTGCTGACTCTCACTGGGGTACGGGTCCCCTCCTCTCCTGAAGGTGCTGACTCTCACTGGGGTACGGGTCCCCTCCTCTCCTGAAGGTGCTGACTCTCACTGGGGTACGGGTCCCCTCCTCTCCTGAAGGTGCTGACTCTCACTGGGGTACGGGTCCCCTCCTCTCCTGAAGGTGCTGACTCTCACTGGGGTACGGGTCCCCTCCTCTCCTGAAGGTGCTGACTCTCACTGGGGTACGGGTCCCAGCCGACCCCTCACGTACCACAAACAAATGGTCGAGAGTCTGGACAGTGAGCGTTGGCAGGATATCCGATTGTGATACAGCTTCAAGGCCTCGCCCGATCCTATCCTCATTCGCACTGTCCGGGGGTTGTGGGGGGGCGGGGGGAGTCTCGGGTCAGTGAGCAGGAGCAGGAACCCCGAATGATTCTTCCCTCTGCTTAACCCAGGGGACCAACAGTAGCCTCTATTACATGCCCGGCATGAGATCAGCTATCAGGCGACGGGACCTGGGCCTCCACTTTGCTCCTGTGGAAGACCCTCAACAGCTGTTGCTTTCTTTGTACATGAACAATGTCACACTCTCACTCTGGGGACCTGGTCCAGCAGTAAGCTTAGTTCAGGAAGAGGGTGGGGGGGCTGGAGTGACCAGTGAGAGTCAGGTGTCCAAAAGCAGAGGGAGCAGGGCCATCCGGCCAGAGTGAGAGCCGAGAGATTTAACACTGACTATAAGGTGTTTGTGGCTGGGCGAACGGCCTTCCTGCACCGGAACCACTTTGTGCTGTGAACACTTTGGCCACTCGTGGGACGGACCCCGAGGGACTGGGGGAGGGACAGGGGACACTGGAGCCGAGCTCCAGTCACACGGAGAGTCCGGGCTTTGTTAAGTGAAGGCTGCAATCCAGGAGGTGATCACCCCGCGGAGAGGAGATGGGGAGAGGGGCGTTTGTTGTTGCAGGGCCTGGTATCTGTGGCTGTTACTTAAATAAATACTGTGAGCACTTGTCAGAGGGGGCGTGTCAGACACTGAAATGTCAGAACAGTGGGCCCAGCTCCACATCCCCGTCAGCCATCGCAGAGTCAGGGCCAAAGGTGCCAGGGAGGAAGCCGGGCGGGCAGAGGTGCCCCTTCATGCAGCCTAGTCTCACTGGGCGGAGCACCCGTCAGCTTCTCTTTCCACAGCTGGAGGTGCCGAGGGCCCTTCTCCCCCGGTGCGGCCTCCCCTCTCCCCCGGTGCGGCCTCCCCTCTCCCACCACAGCCCGATGTTGGTCTCCAAGTGTTAGCTTGGCTGCCTCCCTCCCAAGGCCTGGGACATTTTCGCATCGTGAGCTGGGATCTGTGTCGCTCACACACCTCTAACCCCCTCCCCCCGGCACCCACACTGGTTCCATCCCCGACACGCAGCGAGTTCAGACAGGGCGGGAGGGAGAGAGACAGACGCACGGCTACAAGAAACCCTCGACCCCCCAGGAGCCATGGGGCAGAACCTAAACTCCAAATGTGGACCAACGACCTCTGAAACAAAATAATCATCAACAAGAAACAAAGTGGGAAAAGTGCCAGTGGGAACGCCGAACCACATGGCGACTAAATAGTGAGAGCGGTGCCCTGTAAAACCCTCCCACCGGGCCGGGCAAAGGGGCCCCGACGCAGGCTGGGGGAGCGGGCAGGACTGGACGTCCCCGAGATCGCTCTCCGGCAGCAGGTAAACCAGGGCGGTGAGGCGAGGGCGGCCTGAACCTGCTGCCCACACGGTGACCGGGAGAAAGGTTTACCACCTGCCGCACAGACTAGACTCCATCAAGACATCCGCTCTCGGCCCCAGCCGACCGGCAGCAGCAGTCGGAGCCCGTCCGGTGCCCCTCCCGATAGGCCAGGGGCACTGACGCATGGTGTACCGTCCAGGGCTGACGTCAGGAAGGGCAGTGGAAATCTGCAACCCTCTCCACCCCCAAAACGCTGTGGATGCCGGGGGCCAAGTGGAACTTTCAAGACCGAGGTCGACAGATTTTTGTTGGGTAAGGGGATCGAGATGTGTGGATCTAAGGGTAAATGGGGTCGAGGTACAGATCAACCCCCGTCCCACACACTGCGCACACCCCAAACCCCGTACACGGACCACACCACAAACCCCAACCCTAGTACACGGACCGTGCTGGGCGCCAGCTTCCCTCCCCGTCCTCCGCAAGCATCGATTTTCAAAGGACTCGCGCACACACACTGACCCCCACTCTCTCTCTCTCACACTGACCCCCACTCTCTCTCTCTCTCACACTGACCCCCACTCTCTCTCTCTCTCTCACACTGACCCCCACTCTCTCTCTCTCACACTGACCCCCACTCTCTCTCTCACACTGACCCCCACTCTCTCTCTCTCTCTCACACTGACCCCCACTCTCTCTCTCTCTCACACTGACCCCCACTCTCTCTCTCTCACACACACTGACCCCCACTCTCTCTCTCTCACACTGACCCCCACTCTCTCTCTCTCTCACACTGACCCCCACTCTCTCTCTCTCTCACACTGACCCCCACTCTCTCTCTCTCACACTGACCCCCACTCTCTCTCTCTCACACACTGACCCCCACTCTCTCTCTCTCTCTCACACTGACCCCCACTCTCTCTCTCACACGCACTGACCCCCACTCTCTCTCTCTCACACTGACCCCCACTCTCTCTCTCTCTCACACTGACCCCCACTCTCTCTCTCTCACACGCACTGACCCCCTCACTCTCTCTCTCACACTGACCCCCACTCTCTCTCTCTCACACACACTGACCCCCACTCTCTCTCTCTCACACACACTGACCCCCACTCTCTCTCTCTCACACTGACCCCCACTCTCTCTCTCACACTGACCCCCACTCTCTCTCTCTCACACTGACCCCCACTCTCTCTCTCTCACACACACTGACCCCCACTCTCTCTCTCTCACACACACTGACCCCCACTCTCTCTCTCACACTGACCCCCACTCTCTCTCTCACACTGACCCCCACTCTCTCTCTCACACGCACTGACCCCCACTCTCTCTCTCTCTCTCTCACTGACCCCCACTCTCTCTCTCTCACACTGACCCCCACTCTCTCTCACACTGACCCCCACTCTCTCTCTCTCTCACACACACTGACCCCCACTCTCTCTCTCACACACTGACCCCCACTCTCTCTCTCTCACACTGACCCCCACTCTCTCTCTCTCACACTGACCCCCACTCTCTCTCTCTCTCACACTGACCCCCACTCTCTCTCTCACACACACTGACCCCCACTCTCTCTCACACTGACCCCCACTCTCTCTCTCTCTCACACTGACCCCCACTCTCTCTCACACACACTGACCCCCACTCTCTCTCTCTCTCTCTCACACTGACCCCCACGCTCTCTCTCTCTCACACACACTGACCCCCACTCTCTCTCTCTCACACTGACCCCCACTCTCTCTCTCTCTCTCTCACACTGACCCCCACTCTCTCTCTCTCTCACACTGACCCCCACTCTCTCTCTCTCACACTGACCCCCACTCTCTCTCTCTCTCACACTGACCCCCACTCTCTCTCTCTCTCACTGACCCCCACTCTCTCTCTCTCTCACACTGACCCCCACTCTCTCTCTCTCTCTCTCACACTGACCCCCACTCTCTCTCTCTCACACTGACCCCCACTCTCTCTCTCTCTCACACTGACCCCCACTCTCTCTCTCTCTCACACTGACCCCCACTCTCTCTCTCTCACACTGACCCCCACTCTCTCTCTCTCACACACTGACCCCCACTCTCTCTCACACTGACCCCCACTCTCTCTCACACTGACCCCCACTCTCTCTCTCACACTGACCCCCACTCTCTCTCTCTCTCACTGACCCCCACTCTCTCTCTCACACTGACCCCCACTCTCTCTCTCTCTCTCACACTGACCCCCACTCACTCACTCTCTCTCTCTCTGACCCCCACACTCTCTCTCACACACACTGACCCCCACTCTCTCTCTCTCTCACACTGACCCCCACTCTCTCTCTCTCACACACACTGACCCCCACTCTCTCTCTCACACTGACCCCCACTCTCTCTCTCTCACACTGACCCCCACTCTCTCTCTCTCTCTCTCACACACACTGGCCCCCACTCTCTCTCTCACACTGACCCCCACTCTCTCTCACACTGACCCCCACTCTCTCTCTCACACTGACCCCCACTCTCTCTCTCTCACACTGACCCCCACTCTCTCTCTCTCACACTGACCCCCACTCTCTCTCTCTCTCACACTGACCCCCACTCTCTCTCTCTCTCACACTGACCCCCACTCTCTCTCTCTCTCACACACACTGACCCCCACTCTCTCTCTCTCACACTGACCCCCACTCTCTCTCTCACACTGACCCCCACTCTCTCTCTCTCACACTGACCCCCACACTCTCTCTCACACACACTGACCCCCACTCTCTCTCTCTCACACACACTGACCCCCACTCTCTCTCTCTCTCACACTGACCCCCACTCTCTCTCTCTCTCTCTCACACTAACCTCCCCACACACTCAGTGTTTTGACACAGTGTTGAACATATGAACAAAATAATTTAAAAACCGTACAAGAACAGACCACAAACTAAAATCACCTCCTGTGGCAGTCGAAGGGTTAGTAATGTGTTGCACCCACAGACTGTGCGCTGTCAGACTGCAGGGCGATACCCAGGGCCCACACCCACACACTGTGGGCTGTCAGACTGCAGGGCGATACCCAGGGCCCCCACCCACAGACTGTGGGCTGTCAGACTGCAGGGCGATACCCAGGGCCCACACCCTGTGGGCTGTCAGACTGCAGGGCGATACCCAGGGCCCACACCCACAGACTGTGGGCTGTCAGACTGCAGGGCGATACCCAGGGTCCCCACCCACAGACTGTGGGCTGTCAAGACTGCAGGGCGATACCCAGGGTCCACACCCACAGACTGTGGGCTGTCAGACTGCAGGGCGATACCCAGGGCCCACACCCACAGACTGTGGGCTGTCAGACTGCAGGGCGATACCCAGGGCCCACACCCAGACTGTGGGCTGTCAGACTGCAGGGCCATACCCAGGGCCCACACCCACAGACTGCGGGCTGTCAGACTGCAGGGCGATACCCAGGGCCCCCACCCACAGACTGTGGGCTGTCAGACTGCAGGGCGATACCCAGGGCCCACACCCACATACTGTGGGCTGTCAGACTGCAGGGCGATACCCAGGGCCCACACCCATACACTGTGGGCTGTCAGACAGCAGGGCGATACCCAGGGTCCACACCCACAGACTGTGGGCTGTCAGACTGCAGGGCGATACCCAGGGCCCACACCCACATACTGTGGGCTGTCAGACTGCAGGGCGATACCCAGGGCCCACGCCCACACACTGTGGGCTGTCAGACTGCAGGGCGATACCCAGGGCCCACACCCACAGACTGTGGGCTGTCAGACTGCAGGGCGATGCCCACACCCACAGACTGTGGGCTGTCAGACTGCAGGGCGATACCCAGGGCCCACACCCACAGACTGTGGGCTGTCAGACTGCAGGGCGATACCCAGGGCCCACACCCACAGACTGTGCGCTGTCAGACTGCAGGGCGATACCCAGGGCCCACACCCACACACTGTGCGCTGTCAGACTGCAGGGCGATACCCAGGGCCCACACCCACAGACTGTGGGCTGTCAGACTGCAGGGCGATACCCAGGGCACCCACCCACAGACTGTGGGCTGTCAGACTGCAGGGCGATACCCAGGGCCCACGCCCACACACTGTGGGCTGTCAGACTGCAGGGCGATACCCAGGGCCCACACCCACAGACTGTGGGCTGTCAGACTGCAGGGCGATACCCAGGGCCCCCACCCACACACTGTGGGCTGTCAGACTGCAGGGCGATACCCAGGGCCCACGCCCACAGACTGTGGGCTGTCAGACTGCAGGGCGATACCCAGGGCCCCCACCCACACACTGTGGGCTGTCAGACTGCAGGGCGATACCCAGGGCCCACGCCACAGACTGTGGGCTGTCAGACTGCAGGGCGATACCCAGGGCCCACACCCACACACTGTGGGCTGTCAGACTGCAGGGCGATACCCAGGGCCCACGCCCACACACTGTGGGCTGTCAGACTGCAGGGCGATACCCAGGGCCCACACCCACAGACTGTGGGCTGTCAGACTGCAGGGCGATACCCAGGGCCCACGCCCACACACTGTGGGCTGTCAGACTGCAGGGCGATACCCAGGGCCCACACCCACACACTGTGGGCTGTCAGACTGCAGGGCGATACCCAGGGCCCACACCCACAGACTGTGGGCTGTCAGACTGCAGGGCGATACCCAGGGCCCACACCCACAGACTGTGGGCTGTCAGACTGCAGGGCGATACCCAGGGCCCACACCCACACACTGTGGGCTGTCAGACTGCAGGGCGATACCCAGGGCCCACGCCCACACACTGTGGGCTGTCAGACTGCAGGGCGATACCCAGGGCCCACACCCACAGACTGTGGGCTGTCAGACTGCAGGGCGATACCCAGGGCCCACACCCACAGACTGTGGGCTGTCAGACTGCAGGGCGATACCCAGGGCCCACGCCCACACACTGTGGGCTGTCAGACTGCAGGGCGATACCCAGGGCCCACACCCACAGACTGTGGGCTGTCAGACTGCAGGGCGATACCCAGGGCCCCCACCCACACACTGTGGGCTGTCAGACTGCAGGGCGATACCCAGGGCCCACGCCCACAGACTGTGGGCTGTCAGACTGCAGGGCGATACCCAGGGCCCCCACCCACACACTGTGGGCTGTCAGACTGCAGGGCGATACCCAGGGCCCACGCCACAGACTGTGGGCTGTCAGACTGCAGGGCGATACCCAGGGCCCACACCCACACACTGTGGGCTGTCAGACTGCAGGGCGATACCCAGGGCCCACGCCCACACACTGTGGGCTGTCAGACTGCAGGGCGATACCCAGGGCCCACACCCACAGACTGTGGGCTGTCAGACTGCAGGGCGATACCCAGGGCCCACGCCCACACACTGTGGGCTGTCAGACTGCAGGGCGATACCCAGGGCCCACACCCACACACTGTGGGCTGTCAGACTGCAGGGCGATACCCAGGGCCCACACCCACAGACTGTGGGCTGTCAGACTGCAGGGCGATACCCAGGGCCCACACCCACAGACTGTGGGCTGTCAGACTGCAGGGCGATACCCAGGGCCCACACCCACACACTGTGGGCTGTCAGACTGCAGGGCGATACCCAGGGCCCACGCCCACACACTGTGGGCTGTCAGACTGCAGGGCGATACCCAGGGCCCACACCCACAGACTGTGGGCTGTCAGACTGCAGGGCAATACCCAGGGCCCACACCCACAGACTGTGGGCTGTCAGACTGCAGGGCGATACCCAGGGCCCACACCCACAGACTGTGGGCTGTCAGACTGCAGGGCGATACCCAGGGCCCACACCCACACACTGTGGGCTGTCAGACTGCAGGGCGATACCCAGGGCCCACACCCACAGACTGTGGGCTGTCAGACTGCAGGGCGATACCCAGGGCCCACACCCACAGACTGTGCGCTGTCAGACTGCAGGGCGATACCCAGGGCCCACACCCACACACTGTGGGCTGTCAGACTGCAGGGCGATACCCAGGGCCCACACCCACACACTGTGGGCTGTCAGACTGCAGGGCGATACCCAGGGCCCACACCCACAGACTGTGGGCTGTCAGACTGCAGGGCGATACCCAGGGCACCCGCCCACAGACTGTGGGCTGTCAGACTGCAGGGCGATACCCAGGGCCCACACCCACAGACACAGACACGCGCGCGCGCTCACACACACACACACACACCAAGCTCACGGACTGCATCATATATCCTAACTGTAAAAAATAGTTCCTTTGAACTTCTTGCAGCCCACTTATCCGCTGGGTATCTTACACAGTTCCAACTCCCGCTCCCACTCTCTGCGGTCTCGCCACACGACGCAGTGTTAAATACTTTGATATTTACAGGGTGTGTGTGGGATGCGACACCCACAGTGCAATCTTCATAAAGCTCACAGGAATATATATATCTATAAACAGGACATTCGCAGTGCCGGCTCTCTGCTCCTCCCACACCACAAGCTGCGGCCGCTGGCGTTTGGGCACGAACACTTCGGCCGGACCTTGGCCCGAGATCAGCACTCCAGCAGCGCACCAAAGGTTTTCCGGCAGTCGATGGCCTTGGCGCTCGGAGGCAGAACGCGGTCCTGCTTGAGCTGCTCCGGGGCCCAGGAACTGGCCAGGCGCGTACAGGCAGTCCGGTATCGCTTGTCAAATATACCTGATTCAAACACGGAGAGGGAGGGGAGTGGGAGTGGGGAGGGGAGAGAGGAGGAGAAGGAGAGAGAGGGGGAGCGGGGGAGGGAGAGAGGAGTGAGAGAGAGAGAGGAGTGAGAGAGAGAGAGAATGAGGAAGAGAGTGTTATTTCTAAACACTGTACAGATGAATCATCAACATCCCTTCAAACAAATACAACACAACAGTGACTGGAAACTACCCTCACACAAAACAGCAAACTCCCTGTACAAGAGAAAGCAGCAGGCAGCGAGTGGAGGAGGGGACAAAAAAGGGGCAGAGGAGAGTGATGCAGAGTGTGCACAATACAATAACCCGTGCTGTACCTGTCCTGGGAGTGTTTGATGGGGACAGTGTAGAGGGAGCTTTACTCTGTACCTAACCCGTGCTGTACCTGCCCTGGGAGTGTTTGATGGGACAGTGTAGAGGGAGCTTTACTCTGTATCTAACCCCGTGCTGTACCTGCCCTGGGAGTGTTTGATGGGACAGTGTAGAGGGAGCTTTACTCTGTATCTAACCCGTGCTGTACCTGCCCTGGGAGTGTTTGATGGGGACAGTGTAGAGGGAGCTTTACTCTATATCTAACCCGTGCTGTACCTGCCCTGGGAGTGTTTGATGGGACAGTGTACAGGGAGCTTTACTCTGTATCTAACCCGTGCTGTACCTGCCCTGGGAGTGTTTGATGGGGACAGTGTAGAGGGAGCTTTACTCTGTACCTAACCCGTGCTGTACCTGCCCTGGGAGTGTTTGATGGGACAGTGTAGAGGGAGCTTTACTCTGTATCTAACCCGTGCTGTACCTGCCCTGGGAGTGTTTGATGGGACAGTGTAGAGGGAGCTTTACTCTGTATCTAACCTGTGCTGTACCTGCCCTGGGAGTGTTTGATGGGACAGTGTAGAGGGAGCTTTACTCTGTATCTAACCCATGCTGTACCTGCCCTGGGAGTGTTTGATGGGACAGTGTAGAGGGAGCTTTACTCTGCATCTAACCCGTGCTGTACCTGCCCTGGGAGTGTTTGATGGGGACAGTGTAGAGGGAGCTTTACTCTGTATCTAACCCGTGCTGTACCTGTCCTGGGAATGTTTGATGGGACAGTGTAGAGGGAGCTTTACTCTGTATCTAACCCGTGCTGTGCCTGCCCTGGGAGTGTTTGATGGGACAGTGTAGAGGGAGCTTTACTCTGTATCTAACCCGTGCTGTACCTGCCCTGGGAGTGTTTGATGGGACAGTGTAGAGGGAGCTTTACTCTGTATCTAACCCGTGCTGTACCTGCCCTGGGAGTGTTTGACGGGACAGTGTAGAGGGAGCTTTACTCTGTATCTAACCCGTGCTGTACCTGCCCTGGGAGTGTTTGATGGGGACAGTGTAGAGGGAACTTTACTCTGTATCTAACCCGTGCTGTACCTGCCCTGGGGGTGTTTGATGGGGACAGTGTAGAGGGAGCTTTACTCTGTATCTAACCCGTGCTGTACCTGTCCTGGGAATGTTTGATGGGACAGTGTAGAGGGAGCTTTACTCTGTATCTAACCCGTGCTGTGCCTGCCCTGGGAGTGTTTGATGGGACAGTGTAGAGGGAGCTTTACTCTGTATCTAACCCGTGCTGTACCTGCCCTGGGAGTGTTTGACGGGACAGTGTAGAGGGAGCTTTACTCTGTATCTAACCCGTGCTGTACCTGCCCTGGGAGTGTTTGATGGGGACAGTGTAGAGGGAACTTTACTCTGTATCTAACCCCGTGCTGTACCTGCCCTGGGAGTGTTTGATGGGACAGTGTAGAGGGAACTTTACTCTGTATCTAACCCGTGCTGTACCTGCCCTGGGAGTGTTTGATGGGACAGTGTAGAGGGAACTTTACTCTGTATCTAACCCGTGCTGTACCTGCCCTGGGAGTGTTTGATGGGACAGTGTAGAGGGAGCTTTACTCTGTATCTAACTGTCTGTCAGTATCAGGGAGAGGGGGAGAATCTTTTGTTGACACTGATGGACCTGCAGTTTATTATCTGTGCTCCGACTGGGAATACCGGCTGGCCCAAGCCTCCTGTCCGGGCAGCCGGCTGACTCGGGACTGTCGCGACGTGCGCTGTACAGGTACTCACCGATATCCATGTTGTCCTTCCCAAGTGCTGCCATGGTCAGGAAGAGGATCTCTCTGTACAGACTCCTGCAGGAGGTAAGAGAGAGGAACAGGTTAAACACGTGCTCCCAGTCCGAGCGCAATGTCCCGCTCTTAGGCCGCGCTCTCGCTTGAGCAACCGAATCTCCCCGCCCCAATCCCACCACCACCTCTCCTGCCTCACGGTGGAGAGCTTCTCCCAGCGAACATCCAAAGGGTCCATCGAAACCCGGGTGCCACAGCTCCCGTAGTCAATGCAAAGCTATGGGCACAGTAACTACGGAAACAGAGATAACCACGACCATTCCCACACACACACAGACACAGCCACCCACACACAGACACACAGGGAGCAGGGAGGGACATTGAGGAGAGTGGTGCGGGGGAGAGTGGGGCAGAGGGAGCAAAACAGAATGGGGAGCGGGAGAGAAAGAGGGGGAGAGAGAAAGAGAGAGGGGGAGAGAAAATGAGCAAGGCGGAGAAGGAGAGAGCAAGGCGGAGAGAAAGCGAGGCAGAGTTGGGAGAGGGTGAGTGAGCGAGAGACACACACACACACGGGAGAGGGCGAGAGACACACACGCACGGGAGAGGGCGAGAGACACACACACGGGAGAGGGCGAGACACGCACACGGGAGAGGGCGAGACACACACACGGGAGGGGGCGAGAGACACACACACGGGAGAGGGCGAGACACGCACACGGGAGAGGGCGAGACACGCACACGGGAGAGGGCGAGACACACACACACGGGAGGGGGCGAGAGACACACACACGGGAGAGGGCGAGACACGCACACGGGAGAGGGCGAGAGACACACACACACACGGGAGAGGGCGAGAGAGAGACACACACGCACGGGAGAGGGCGAGACACACACACACGGGAGAGGGCGAGAGACACACACACGGGAGAGGGCGAGACACGCACACGGGAGAGGGCGAGACACACACACACGGGAGGGGGCGAGAGACACGCACACGGGAGAGGGCGAGACACGCACACGGGAGAGGGCGAGAGACACACACACGGGAGAGGGCGAGACACGCACACGGGAGAGGGCGAGAGACACACACACACACGGGAGAGGGCGAGAGAGAAACACACACACACGGGAGAGGGCGAGAGACACACACACGGGAGAGGGCGAGAGACACACACACACGGGAGAGGGCGAGAGACACACACACACATGGGAGAGAGCGAGAGACACACACACACACACACACGGGAGAGGGCGAGAGACACACGCACGGGAGAGGGCGAGAGACACACACGCACGGGAGAGGGCGAGAGACACACACGCACGGGAGAGGGCGAGAGAGACACACGCACGGGAGAGGGCGAGAGACACGCACGGGAGAGGGCGAGAGACACACGCACGGGAGAGGGCGAGAGACACACACGCACGGGAGAGGGCGAGAGACACACACGCACGGGAGAGGGCGAGAGACACACACGCACGGGAGAGGGCGAGAGACACACACGCACGGGAGAGGGCGAGAGACACACACGCACGGGAGAGGGCGAGAGACACACACGCACGGGAGAGGGCGAGAGACACACGCACGGGAGAGGGCGAGAGACACACGCACGGGAGAGGGCGAGAGACACACGCACGGGAGAGGGCGAGAGACACGCACGGGAGAGGGCGAGAGACACACACGCACGGGAGAGGGCGAGAGACACACGCACGGGAGAGGGCGAGAGACACACACACACGGGAGAGGGCGAGAGACACACACACACGGGAGAGGGCGAGAGACACACACACACACACACACGGGAGAGGGCGAGAGACACACACACACGGGAGAGGGCGAGAGACACACAAACACACGGGAGAGAGCGAGAGAGACACACACACACACGGGAGAGGGCGAGAGACACACACACGGGAGAGAGCGAGAGAGACACACACACACACGGGAGAGGGCGAGAGACACACACACACGGGAGAGGGCGAGAGACACACACACACGGGAGAGGGCGAGAGACACACACACACACACACACGGGAGAGGGCGAGAGAGACACACACACACGGGAGAGGGCGAGAGACACACACACACGGGAGAGGGAGAGAGACACACACACGGGAGAGGGCGAGAGACACACACACACACACGGGAAAGGGCGAGAGACACACACACACGGGAGAGGGCGAGAGACACACACACACACACGGGAGAGAGCGAGAGAGACACACACACACACACGGGAGAGGGCGAGAGACACACACACACACACGGGAGAGAGCGAGAGAGACACACACACACACGGGAGAGGGCGAGAGACACACACACACGGGAGAGGGCGAGAGACACACACACACGGGAGAGGGCGAGAGACACACACACACGGGAGAGGGCGAGAGACACACACACACGGGAGAGGGCGAGAGACACACACACGGGAGAGGGCGAGAGACACACACACGGGAGAGGGCGAGAGAGACACACACACACACGGGAGAGGGCGAGAGACACACACACACGGGAGAGGGCGAGAGACACACACACACGGGAGAGGGCGAGAGACACACACACACACGGGAGAGGGCGAGAGACACACACACGGGAGAGGGCGAGAGACACACACACACGGGAGAGGGCGAGAGACACACACACACGGGAGAGGGCGAGAGACACACACACACACGGGAGAGGGCGAGACACACACACACGGGAGAGGGCGAGAGACACACACACACACACACACGGGAGAGGGCGAGAGACACACACACACGGGAGAGGGCGAGAGACACACACACACGGGAGAGGGCGAGAGACACACACACACGGGAGAGGGCGAGAGACACACACACACGGGAGAGGGCGAGAGACACACACACACACGGGAGAGGGCGAGAGACACACACACACACGGGAGAGGGCGAGAGACACACACACACGGGAGAGGGCGAGAGACACACACACACGGGAGAGGGCGAGAGACACACACACACGGGAGAGGGCGAGAGACACACACACACACACGGGAGAGGGCGAGAGACACACACACACGGGAGAGGGCGAGAGACACACACACACACGGGAGAGGGCGAGAGACACACACACGGGAGAGAGCGAGAGACACACACACACACGGGAGAGAGCGAGAGACACACACACACACGGGAGAGGGCGAGAGACACACACACACACACGGGAGAGAGCGAGAGACACACACACACACGGGAGAGGGCGAGAGACACACACACACACACGGGAGAGGGCGAGAGACACACACACACACACATGGGAGAGGGCGAGAGACACACACACACACGGGAGAGGGCGAGAGACACACACACACACACACAGGAGAGGGCGAGAGACACACACACACGGGAGAGAGCGAGAGACACACACACACGGGAGAGAGCGAGAGACACACACACACGGGAGAGGCCGAGAGACACACACACACACGGGAGAGGGCGAGAGACACACACACACGGGAGAGGGCGAGAGACACACACACACGGGAGAGGCCGAGAGACACACACACACGGGAGAGGGCGAGAGACACACACACACGGGAGAGGGCGAGAGACACACACACACACACGGGAGAGAGCGAGAGACACACACACACACACGGGAGAGGGCGAGAGACACACACACGGGAGAGGGCGAGAGACACACACACGGGAGAGGGCGAGAGACACACACACACGGGAGAGAGCGAGAGACACACACACACGGGAGAGGGCGAGAGACACACACACGGGAGAGGGCGAGAGAGACACACACACACACGGGAGAGGGCGAGAGACACACACACACACGGGAGAGAGCGAGACACACACACGGGAGAGGGCGAGACACACACACACGGGAGAGGGCGAGAGACACACACACACACGGGAGAGGGCGAGAGACACACACACGGGAGAGGGCAAGAGACACACACACACACGGGAGAGGGCGAGACACACACACACGGGAGAGGGCGAGAGACACACACACACGGGAGAGGGCGAGAGACACACACACACGGGAGAGGCCGAGAGACACACACACACGGGAGAGGGCGAGAGACACACACACACGGGAGAGGGCGAGAGACACACACACACACACGGGAGAGAGCGAGAGACACACACACACACGGGAGAGGGCGAGAGACACACACACGGGAGAGGGCGAGAGACACACACACGGGAGAGGGCGAGAGACACACACACACGGGAGAGAGCGAGAGACACACACACACGGGAGAGGGCGAGAGACACACACACACGGGAGAGGGCGAGAGACACACACACACGGGAGAGGGCGAGAGACACACACACACGGGAGAGGGCGAGAGACACACACACACACACGGGAGAGAGCGAGAGACACACACACACGGGAGAGGGCGAGAGACACACACACACGGGAGAGGGCGAGAGAGACACACACACACGGGAGAGGGCGAGAGACACACACGGGAGAGGGCGAGAGACACACACACACACACACGGGAGAGGGCGAGAGACACACACACACACGGGAGAGGGCGAGAGACACACACACACACGGGAGAGGGCGAGAGACACACACACACGGGAGAGGGCGAGAGACACACACACACGGGAGAGGGCGAGAGACACACACACACGGGAGAGGGCGAGAGACACACACACACGGGAGAGGGCGAGAGACACACACACGGGAGAGGGCGAGAGACACACACACACACGGGAGAGGGCGAGAGACACACACGGGAGAGGGCGAGAGACACACACGGGAGAGGGCGAGAGACACACACACACACGGGAGAGGGCGAGAGACACACACACACACGGGAGAGGGCGAGAGACACACACACACGGGAGAGGGCGAGAGACACACACACACGGGAGAGGGCGAGAGACACACACACACGGGAGAGGGCGAGAGACACACACACACACACACGGGAGAGGGCGAGAGACACACACACACACGGGAGAGGGCGAGAGACACACACACACACGGGAGAGGGCGAGAGACACACACACACACGGGAGAGGGCGAGAGACACACACACACACGGGAGAGGGCGAGAGACACACACACACACGGGAGAGGGCGAGAGACACACACACACACGGGAGAGGGCGAGAGACACACACACACGGGAGAGGGCGAGAGACACACGGGAGAGGGCGAGAGACACACACACACACGGGAGAGGGCGAGAGACACACACACACGGGAGAGGGCAAGAGACACACACACACGGGAGAGGGCGAGAGACACACACACACGGGAGAGGGCGAGAGACACACACACACGGGAGAGGGCGAGAGACACACACACACGGGAGAGGGCGAGAGACACACACACACGGGAGAGGGCGAGAGACACACACACACGGGAGAGGGCGAGAGACACACACACACGGGAGAGGGCGAGAGACACACACACACGGGAGAGGGCGAGAGACACACACACACACACGGGAGAGGGCGAGAGACACACACACGGGAGAGGGCGAGAGAGACACACACACGGGAGAGGGCGAGAGAGAGACACACACACACGGGAGAGGGCGAGAGACACACACACACACACGGGAGAGGGCGAGAGACACACACACACACGGGAGAGGGCGAGAGACACACACACACACGGGAGAGGGCGAGAGACACACACACACACACGGGAGAGGGCGAGAGACACACACACACGGGAGAGGGCTAGAGAGACACACAGACGGGAGAGGGCGAGAGACACACACACGGGAGAGGGCGAGAGACACACACACACACGGGAGAGAGCGAGAGACACACACACACGGGAGAGGGCGAGAGACACACACACGGGAGAGGGCGAGAGAGACACACACGGGAGAGGGCGAGAGAGACACACACACACACGGGAGAGGGCGAGAGACACACACACACACACGGGAGAGAGCGAGAGACACACACACACGGGAGAGGGCGAGAGACACACGGGAGAGGGCGAGAGACACACACACACACGGGAGAGGGCGAGAGACACACACACGGGAGAGGGCGAGAGACACACACACACGGGAGAGGGCGAGAGACACACACACACACGGGAGAGCGCGAGAGAGACACACACACACGGGAGAGGGCGAGAGAGACACACACACACGGGAGAGGGCGAGAGACACACACACGGGAGAGGGCGAGAGACACACACACGGGAGAGGGCGAGAGACACACACACACACGGGAGAGGGCGAGAGACACACACACACACACGGGAGAGGGCGAGACACACACACACACACGGGAGAGGGCGAGACACACACACACATGGGAGAGGGCGAGAGACACACACACACACGGGAGAGAGCGAGAGAGACACACACACCACACGGGAGAGGGCGAGAGAGACACACACACACACGGGAGAGGGCGAGAGACACACACACACACACACGGGAGAGGGCGAGAGACACACACACGGGAGAGGGCGAGAGAGACACACACACGGGAGAGGGAGAGAGACACACACACGGGAGAGGGCGAGAGACACACACACGGGAGAGGGCGAGAGACACACACACACACGGGAGAGGGCGAGAGACACACACACACACACACGGGAGAGAGCGAGAGACACACACACACGGGAGAGGGCGAGAGACACACACACACACGGGAGAGGGCGAGAGACACACACACACACGGGAGAGGGCGAGAGAGACACACACACACACACGGGAGAGGGCGAGACACACACACACACGGGAGAGGGCGAGAGACACACACACACACACGGGAGAGGGCGAGAGACACACACACACACGGGAGAGAGCGAGAGAGACACACACACACACGGGAGAGGGCGAGAGACACACACACACGGGAGAGGGCGAGAGACACACACACACGGGAGAGGGCGAGAGACACACACACACGGGAGAGGGCGAGAGACACACACACACGGGAGAGGGCGAGAGACACACACACACGGGAGAGGGCGAGAGACACACACACACGGGAGAGGGCGAGAGACACACACACGGGAGAGGGCGAGAGACACACACACACGGGAGAGGGCGAGAGACACACACACACGGGAGAGAGCGAGAGACACACACACACACGGGAGAGGGCGAGAGACACACACACACGGGAGAGGGCGAGAGAGACACACACACACACGGGAGAGGGCGAGAGACACACACACACGGGAGAGGGCGAGAGACACACACACACACGGGAGAGGGCGAGAGAGACACACACACGGGAGAGGGCGAGAGACACACACACACGGGAGAGGGCGAGAGACACACACACACGGGAGAGGGCGAGAGACACACACACACGGGAGAGGGCGAGAGACACACACACGGGAGAGGGCGAGAGAGAGACACACACACACGGGAGAGGGCGAGAGACACACACACACACACGGGAGAGGGCGAGAGACACACACACACATGGGAGAGGGCTAGAGAGACACACACACGGGAGAGGGCGAGAGACACACACACGGGAGAGTGCGAGAGACACACACACACGGGAGAGGGCGAGAGACACACACACACGGGAGAGGGCGAGAGACACACACACGGGAGAGGGCGAGAGAGACACACACACACACGGGAGAGGGCGAGAGACACACACACACGGGAGAGAGCGAGAGACACACACACACGGGAGAGGGCGAGAGACACACACGGGAGAGGGCGAGAGACACACACACACGGGAGAGGGCGAGAGACACACACACACACGGGAGAGGGCGAGAGACACACACACGGGAGAGGGCAAGAGACACACACACACACGGGAGAGGGCGAGACACACACACACGGGAGAGGGCGAGAGACACACACACACGGGAGAGGGCGAGAGACACACACACACGGGAGAGGGCCGAGAGACACACACACACGGGAGAGGGCGAGAGACACACACACACGGGAGAGGGCGAGAGACACACACACACGGGAGAGGGCGAGAGACACACACACACGGGAGAGGGCGAGAGACACACACACACGGGAGAGGGCGAGAGACACACACACACGGGAGAGGGCGAGAGACCACACACACACACACGGGAGAGAGCGAGAGACACACACACACACGGGAGAGGGCGAGAGACACACACACGGGAGAGGGCGAGAGACACACACACGGGAGAGGGCGAGAGACACACACACACGGGAGAGAGCGAGAGACACACACACACGGGAGAGGGCGAGAGACACACACACACGGGAGAGGGCGAGAGACACACACACACGGGAGAGGGCGAGAGACACACACACACGGGAGAGGGCGAGAGACACACACACACACGGGAGAGGGGAGAGACACACACACACGGGAGAGGGCGAGAGACACACACACACGGGAGAGGGCGAGAGACACACACACACGGGAGAGGGCGAGAGACACACACACACACGGGAGAGGGCGAGACACACACACGGGAGAGGGCGAGAGACACACACACGGGAGAGGGCGAGAGACACACACACACACGGGAGAGGGCGAGAGACACACACGGGAGAGGGCGAGAGACACACACACACGGGAGAGGGCGAGAGACACACACACACGGGAGAGGGCGAGAGACACACACACACGGGAGAGGGCGAGAGACACACACGGGAGAGGGCGAGAGACACACACACACACGGGAGAGGGCGAGAGACACACACACACACACGGGAGAGGGCGAGAGACACACACACACGGGAGAGGGCGAGAGACACACACACACGGGAGAGGGCGAGAGACACACACGGGAGAGGGCGAGAGACACACACACGGGAGAGGGCGAGAGACACACACACACACGGGAGAGGGCGAGAGACACACACGGGAGAGGGCGAGACACACACACGGGAGAGGGCGAGAGACACACACACACGGGAGAGGGCGAGAGACACACACACACGGGAGAGGGCGAGAGACACACACACACACGGGAGAGGGCGAGAGACACACACGCGAGAGGGCGAGAGACACACACACACGGGAGAGGGCGAGAGACACACACACACGGGAGAGGGCGAGAGACAGACACACACGGGAGAGGGCGAGAGACACACACACACACACGGGAGAGGGCGAGAGACACACACACACACGGGAGAGGGCGAGAGACACACACGGGAGAGGGCGAGAGACACACACACACGGGAGAGGGCGAGAGACACACACACACGGGAGAGGGCGAGAGACACACACACACGGGAGAGGGCGAGAGACACACACACACACGGGAGAGGGCGAGAGACACACACACACGGGAGAGGGCGAGAGACACACACACACGGGAGAGGGCGAGAGACACACACACACGGGAGAGGGCGAGAGACACACACACACGGGAGAGGGCGAGAGACACACACACACACACGGGAGAGGGCGAGAGACACACACACGGGAGAGGGCGAGAGAGACACACACACACGGGAGAGGGCGAGAGAGAGACACACACACACGGGAGAGGGCGAGAGACACACACACACACGGGAGAGGGCGAGAGACACACACACACACGGGAGAGGGCGAGAGACACACACACACGGGAGAGGGCGAGAGAGAGACACACACACACACGGGAGAGGGCGAGAGACACACACACACACACACGGGAGAGGGCGAGAGACACACACACACGGGAGAGGGCTAGAGAGACACACAGACGGGAGAGGGCGAGAGACACACACACACACGGGAGAGGGCGAGAGACACACACACACACGGGAGAGAGCGAGAGACACACACACACGGGAGAGGGCGAGAGACACACACACGGGAGAGGGCGAGAGAGACACACACGGGAGAGGGCGAGAGACACACACACGGGAGAGGGCGAGAGAGACACACACACACACGGGAGAGGGCGAGAGACACACACACACACACGGGAGAGAGCGAGAGACACACACACACGGGAGAGGGCGAGAGACACACACGGGAGAGGGCGAGAGACACACACACGGGAGAGGGCGAGAGACACACACACACGGGAGAGGGCGAGAGAGAGACACACACACACGGGAGAGCGCGAGAGACACACACACACACGGGAGAGAGCGAGAGAGAGACACACACACACGGGAGAGGGCGAGAGAGACACACACACACGGGAGAGGGCGAGAGACACACACACGGGAGAGGGCGAGAGACACACACACACGGGAGAGGGCGAGAGACACACACACACGGGAGAGGGCGAGAGACACACACACACACGGGAGAGGGCGAGAGACACACACACACACACGGGAGAGGGCGAGACACACACACACACACATGGGAGAGGGCGAGAGACACACACACACACGGGAGAGAGCGAGAGAGACACACACACACACACGGGAGAGGGCGAGAGAGACACACACACACACGGGAGAGGGCGAGAGACACACACACACACACACGGGAGAGGGCGAGAGACACACACACACGGGAGAGGGCGAGAGAGACACACACACGGGAGAGGGAGAGAGACACACACACGGGAGAGGGCGAGAGACACACACGGGAGAGGGCGAGAGACACACACACACGGGAGAGGGCGAGAGACACACACACACACACGGGAGAGAGCGAGAGACACACACACACGGGAGAGGGCGAGAGACACACACACACACGGGAGAGGGCGAGAGACACACACACACACGGGAGAGGGCGAGAGAGACACACACACACACACGGGAGAGGGCGAGACACACACACACACGGGAGAGGGCGAGAGACACACACACACACGGGAGAGGGCGAGAGACACACACACACGGGAGAGAGCGAGAGAGACACACACACACGGGAGAGGGCGAGAGACACACACACACGGGAGAGGGCGAGAGACACACACACACGGGAGAGGGCGAGAGACACACACACACGGGAGAGGGCGAGAGACACACACACACGGGAGAGGGCGAGAGACACACACACACGGGAGAGGGCGAGAGACACACACACACGGGAGAGGGCGAGAGACACACACACACGGGAGAGGGCGAGAGACACACACACACGGGAGAGAGCGAGAGACACACACACACGGGAGAGGGCGAGAGACACACACACACGGGAGAGGGCGAGAGAGACACACACACACACGGGAGAGGGCGAGAGACACACACACACGGGAGAGGGCGAGAGACACACACACACGGGAGAGGGCGAGAGACACACACACGGGAGAGGGCGAGAGAGAGACACACACACACGGGAGAGGGCGAGAGACACACACACACACGGGAGAGGGCGAGAGACACACACACACATGGGAGAGGGCTAGAGAGACACACACACGGGAGAGGGCGAGAGACACACACACGGGAGAGTGCGAGAGACACACACACACGGAGAGGGCGAGAGACACACACACACGGGAGAGGGCGAGAGACACACACACACACGGGAGAGGGCGAGAGACACACACACGGGAGAGGGCAAGAGACACACACACACACGGGAGAGGGCGAGACACACACACACGGGAGAGGGCGAGAGACACACACACACGGGAGAGGGCGAGAGACACACACACGGGAGAGGGCGAGAGACACACACACACGGGAGAGGGCGAGAGACACACACACACGGGGAGAGAGCGAGAGACACACACACACACGGGAGAGGGCGAGAGACACACACACACGGGAGAGGGCGAGAGAGACACACACACACACGGGAGAGGGCGAGAGACACACACACACGGGAGAGGGCGAGAGACACACACACACGGGAGAGGGCGAGAGACAAACACACGGGAGAGGGCGAGAGAGAGACACACACACACGGGAGAGGGCGAGAGACACACACACACACACGGAGAGGGCGAGAGACACACACACACATGGGAGAGGGCTAGAGAGACACACACACGGAGAGGGCGAGAGACACACACACGGGAGAGTGCGAGAGACACACACACACGGGAGAGGGCGAGAGACACACACACACGGGAGAGGGCGAGAGACACACACACACGGGAGAGGGCGAGAGACACACACACACACGGGAGAGGGCGAGAGACACACACGGGAGAGGGCAAGAGACACACACACACACGGGAGAGGGCGAGACACACACACACGGGAGAGGGCGAGAGACACACACACACGGGAGAGGGCGAGAGACACACACACACGGGAGAGGGCGAGAGACACACACACACGGGAGAGGGCGAGAGACACACACACACGGGAGAGGGCGAGAGACACACACACACGGGAGAGGGCGAGAGAGAGACACACACACACGGGAGAGAGCGAGAGACACACACACACGGGAGAGGGCGAGAGAGACACACACACACACGGGAGAGGGCGAGAGACACACACACGGGAGAGGGCGAGAGAGACACACACACGGGAGAGGGCGAGAGACACACCCACACGGGAGAGGGCGAGAGACACACACACACACGGGAGGGGGCGAGAGACACACACGCACGGGAGAGAGGCGAGAGAGACACACACACACACACACACGGGAGAGGGCGAGACACACACACACATGGGAGAGGGCGAGAGACACACACACACACGGGAGAGAGCGAGAGAGGCACACACACACACACGGGAGAGGGCGAGAGAGACACACACACACACGGGAGAGGGCGAGAGACACACACACGGGAGAGGGCGAGAGAGACACACACACGGGAGAGGGAGAGAGACACACACACGGGAGAGGGCGAGAGACACACACACGGGAGAGGGCGAGAGACACACACACGGGAGAGGGCGAGAGACACACACACGGGAGAGGGCGAGAGACACACACACGGGAGAGGGCGAGAGACACACACACACGGGAGAGGGCGAGAGAGACACACACACACACACGGGAGAGGGCGAGAGACACACACACACACACGGAGAGAGCGAGAGACACACACACACGGGAGAGGGCGAGAGACACACACACACGGGAGAGGGCGAGAGACACACACACACACGGGAGAGGGCGAGAGAGACACACACACACGGGAGAGGGCGAGACACACACACACACGGGAGAGGGCGAGAGACACACACACACGGAGAGGGCGAGAGACACACACACACGGGAGAGGGCGAGAGACACACACACACACACGGGAGAGGGCGAGAGACACACACACACACGGGAGAGGGTGAGACACTCAGCCTCCTACCTCTGTAGCGGAGGCTCTGATGTCTGGCGGCTCAGTGTCTCCAGGATCAGGTTGATGGCTTTATGCACCTCGTTTAAGCCGACGTAGCGGACCACCTCCTCCAGGTAGCGCAGTGTGAAGGGCTGGTTCACCGTCCTCCACAGGTGTATGGGCATCTGACCTGCAAACAACACACCTAGCAGTCAGCCCGGGCCTGTACCTGTGAAAGGGAGTCCGTCACCTGTTGGGATCCAGCGGACCCCTCCTGGCCGCTCCCCTCTCCGGACTCGCGCTGGTGTCCAAGAGCGAGAGAGAGTGAGGCGGAGAGGGAGAGAGGGAGAGAGAGAGAGAGAGAGAGAGAGAGAGAGTGAGGCGGAGAGGGAGAGTGAGGCAGAGAGAGAGAGAGAGAGGTGGAGAGAGAGAGAGAGAGAGGCGGAGAGAGAGAGAGAGAGAGAGGCGGAGAGAGAGAGTGTGAGGCTGAGAGGGAGAGAGAGAGTGAGTGAGGCGGAGAGGGAGAGAGAGAGAGACTGAGGCGGAGCGGTGAGAGCGGGTGAGGCGGGGAGGGAGGGAGAGAGAGAGTGAGTGAGGCGGAGAGGGAGAGAGAGTGTGAGGCGGAGAGGGAGAGAGAGAGAGTGAGGCGGAGAGGGAGACCGGGTGAGGCGGAGAGGGAGAGAGAGAGAGTGAGGCGGAGAACCTTCTGGTACCTCACCCTCGCGGCCGTTCTTGAGGTGCAGGCCTGAAGTGTTAGCAGGTCATTCAATCATGGGGGGCATCACAGCGGAGAGCGACAGCCACGAACATGCACGGCTGCAGCAGGGGTCAGCGGAGAGAGCGATCCGGAATGGGAACCCCCCCCTCCCTCACCTGGAGGTGCTGAGGCCAGTTCGTCGCCGCTGCTCCCGCGAGACGGCGACTGCAATGAATATACTTCCAGCCACGGTACAATGTCATAGAGTCATACAGCACGGATAGAGGCCCTTCGGCCCATCGTGTCCGTGCCGGCCATCAAGCCCTGTCTAATCTAATCCCATATTCCAGCATTTGGCCCGTAGCCTTGTATGCTGTGGCATTTCAAGTGCTCATCCAAATGCTTCTTAAATGTTGTGAGGGTTTCTGCCTCCACAACCCTTTCAGGCAGTGAGTTCCAGACTCCAACCACCCTCTGGGTGAAAAAGTTCTTTCTCAAATCCCCTCTAAACCTCCCGCCCTTTACCTTGAATCTATGCCCCCTAGTTATTGACCCCTCTACTAAGGGAAAAAGCTCCTCAGCATCCATCCTATCTATGCCCCTCATAATTTTGTACACCTCAATCATGTCCCCCCTCAGCCTCCTCTGCTCCAAGGAAAACAAACCCAATCTGCCCAGTCTCTCTTCATAGCTGAAGCGCTCCAGCCCTGGTAACATCCTGGTGAATCTCCTCTGAACGTGAGAAACCATTAATAGGGGGCGGGAGTCTGAACCGTTCCAGCCCAGATATTCCAACAAAACTGCAGGGACTTCAGTCAATGAACGTGTAGGTACATTTACTCCAGCCCCCAACAAGGAATTAAAAGGAGCTGTTAAATGTGTGGTTAGCTGAGGGGTATATCTGAAATATTGCGTCTATACGCAGGGCGTGACTGTGCGCAGGGCGTGACTGTGCGCAGGGCGTGACTGTGCGCAGGGCGTGACTGTATAGATGAGGCAAAGGCGGTTATATGGAGTTAGGTCACAGGTCAGCCATGATCTCATTGAATGGCGGAGCAGGCCCAAGGGGCTGAATAGCCGACTCCTGGTTCCTATTTATAAAAAGCAAACGAAACACTGGAGATTATTTCCAGAGGGGTAGAATTGAAAAGCAGAGAGGTTATGTTAAACTTGTATCGAGGCTTGGTTAGACCACACTTGGAGCACCATGAACCACAGTGTCGGCTGTGGCTCAGTGGGCAGCACTCTCAAACCCACAACCTTCTGACTCAGAGGCAAGTCCCACTCCAGGGACTTGGGCACATAAAGCTAGGCTGACACTCCAGTGCAGTACTGAGGGAGCGCCGCACTGTCGGAGGGGCGGTACTGAGGGAGCGCCGCACTGTCGGAGGGGCGGTACTGAGGGAGCGCCGCGCTGTCGGAGGGGCGGTACTGAGGGAGCGCCGCGCTGTCGGAGGGGGGGTACTGAGGGAGCGCCGCGCTGTCGGAGGGGCGGTACTGAGGGAGCGCCGCGCTGTCGGAGGGGCGGTACTGAGGGAGCGCCGCGCTGTCGGAGGGGCGGTACTGAGGGAGCGCCGCGCTGTCGGAGGGGCGGTACTGAGGGAGCGCCGCGCTGTAGGAGGGGCGGTACTGAGGGAGCGCCGCGCTGTCGGAGGGGCGGTACTGAGGGAGCGCCGCGCTGTCGGAGGGGCGGTACTGAGGGAGCGCCGCGCTGTCGGAGGGGCGGTACTGAGGGAGCGCCGCGCTGTCGGAGGGGCGGTACTGAGGGAGGGCCGCGCTGTCGGAGGGGCGGTACTGAGGGAGGGCCGCGCTGTCGGAGGGGCGGTACTGAGGGAGCGCCGCACTGTCGGAGGGGCGGTACTGAGGGAGCGCCGCACTGTCGGAGGGGCGGTACTGAGGGAGCGCCGCACTGTCGGAGGGGCGGTACTGAGGGAGCGCCGCACTGTCGGAGGGGCGGTACTGAGGGAGCGCCGCACTGTCGGAGGGGCGGTACTGAGGGAGCGCCGCACTGTCGGAGGTGCGGTACTGAGGGAGCGCCGCACTGTCGGAGGGGCGGTACTGAGGGAGCGCCGCACTGTCGGAGGGGCGGTACTGAGGGAGAACCGCACTGTCGGAGGGATGGTACTGAGGGAGCGCCGCACTGTCGGAGGGGCGGTACTGAGGGAGCGCCGCACTGTCGGAGGGGCGGTGCTGAGGGAGCGCCGCACTGTCGGAGGTGCCGTCTTTCGGATGAGACGTTAAACCGAGGCCCTGTCTGCTCTCTCAGACGGACGTAAAAGATCCCATGGGCAATATTTCGAAGAAAAGCAGGGGGAGTTCTCCCCGGTGTCCTGGGGCCAATATTTATCCCTCAACCAACATCACTAAAAACAGATGATCCGGTCATTATCACATTGCTGTTTGTGGGAGCTTGCTGTGCGCAAATTGGCTGCCGCGTTTCCCACATTACGACAGTGACTGCACGCCAGTCCGGTGGTCGTGAAAGGCGCGAGAGTAGTGCAAGTCTTTCTTTCAATGTTCCCGTTAATGTTTTTTGGGTGCGCGGTGTAAGAAATAGCTGTTAGATTCAGAGATGGGTTTTAATTCTTAGAGCAGAGACTGACAACATGCAGCCGGGAACAGAGAGCAGAAATGCCAGCAAGGTCGAATATCAAGCATCAAAAGACAAATAGAAGTGATAAGGGAATCGTAAAATGCAAAACATCACAGGGTGGTGGGATAATAGACAACAATGGAGCTGAAAAGTCATAAAATGTCCTTAAAGAAACATAACAAAACATTCCTCAGAAAGATAAGAGGGAGGCCTCGTCAGTCATGCAGAAAGGGACGGCGTGGGTTGCCTTCCCGCTTCACAATTGGACAATAGGATGGGGATCAAATGATTGACACCGGGTGATTACCAGCCCACCCAAATAACTATAAATATAGACGACCGAGAGAGGAAATCAGGCAGTTAGGGGCGAAGGCTTCCCCGAGGTGGCTACGGCCTAACACCTCCAACAGCTCGAGAGATGACCCAACGGAAGTGACTGCTGCAGCAGACTGCAGGAATCCACCATATCCGAGACCACATTACTGCCTCCCCGTCCGTCCGGTCGTGGCATTCCGATTCGGGAGTCGTAGATCGCTCCTACTGTCACGGGTTGTATGTCTATTATACTCGGCTTAAACCATATGTAATACTTGATTATGCTTTAAAACTGTAGCTCTTTAATAAAAAGCCTTACAACTTCTAAAACCCTTTTGGGTAATCTGTGTGTGGCCTGCGATCCGGATCTTACAGCGGCCCCTTTAGAAGATAGGAGGAGTCGGCCATTCGGCCCCTCGAGCCTGCTCCGCCATTCAATGCGATCATGGCTGATCATCCAAACTCAGTACCCTGTCCCTGCCTTCTCCCCATATCCCTTGATCCCTTTAGCCTTAAGAAATATATCCAACTCCTTCTTGAATATATTTAATGAATTGGCCTCAACTGCCTTCTGTGGCAGAGAATTCCACAGGTTCACCACTCTCTGGGTGAAGAAATTCCTCCTCATCTCTGTCCTAAATGGCTTACCCCTTATCCTTAGACTGTGACCCCTGGTTCTGGACTCCCCGACCATCGGGAACATCCTTCCTGCATCTAGTCTGTCTAGTCCTGTTAGAATTTTATAAGTTTTAATGAGATCCCCTCTCATTCTTCTAAACTCCAGTGAGTAGAAGCCCAATCGACCCAATCTCTCCTCATACGTCATTCCTGCCATCCCAGGTATCAGCCTGGTGAATCTTCGCTGCACTCCTTCCATGGCAAGAACATCCTTCCTCAGATAAGGCGACCAAAACTGCACTCAATACTCAAGGTGCAGTCTCACCAAGGCCCTGTACAACTGCAGCAAGACATCCCTGTTCCTGTACTCGAATCCTCTCGCTATGAAGGCCAACATACCATTTGTCTTCTTAACCGCCTGCTGCACCTGCATGCTTACCTTCAGCGACTGGTGCACAAGGACACCCAGGTCTCGTTGCACTTCCCCTTCTCCCAATCTATTGCCGTTCAGATAATAATCTGCCTTCCTGTTTTTGCCACCTTTAAGGGGCTTTGCAGCCCCTTCAGAATTCCGCGCAGGTGCGGTTTCTTGCATCGAACGGCCGGCGAGCTGGCTGCGTGGGAAGTCCAGAGCCGTGTGGCCGGGCAGCTCAAGGGGAACATTGCTGTGAGCAGTTCTGGTCTCCATATCACAAAAAGGAGATAGAGCCACCAGACAAGGTGCAAAAAACATTGACTAGATTGATACCAGAACTGAGCGGTTATAACTATCAGGAAAGGCTGAACGGCGAGTTGCTGTGATCTGGAACGCGCTGCCTGAAAGGGAAGCAGATTCAACAGTAACTTTCAAAAGGGGATTGGATAAATACTGGAAGGGGAGAAATTCACAGGGCTGTGGGGAAAGAGCGGGGGGGTAATGGCCTCCTTCTGTGCTGTGAGAGTCTGTTTCATGAGACTAGAATAAAGAAACAAGGCTGGGGTCAGTGACTTACTGTACATCCGCCACAGAATGTAGAGGGGTGGGCACTGGTCAGGGTCCAGGGTCAGCACATCCCACAGGATCCGGACTCGGAGCAGCAGGTTGCTGTGAAACATCCACAGCGGGGAATCCTGCAATAACAAATCCCCATTACCCACGTTATAATGGAGCCACCTCACCTCCAGACACATTGCCACTCAATCCTGCTCCACCCAGCACCGTCTGAACTCTCCTCTCCCCACACCGCCCCGGACTCCAAATCTCCCGCCCACCACACACTGCCTCCTCACTGTTCAAACCAAGGCTCGTTGCACCATCCCCATCTCCCGTTCGTTTCCTGGTCCACAAACTGTGGAGCGTCTCCCCTCCCTCGGCCTCCCCCCGCCCTCTCCCCCTTGGGGGGGCCCCCACCCCTCCCTCCCTCAGGCCTCTCCTCGCTCTCATACTCGGCAGGTATTTAAAGTCGGCATTTGGAGTCCCCGACTCCCTGATTTCGCCCGTGGTGATGATCGCCACGCTGCACATCAGTCCCGGCTGGGGTGGCCCAGTCCCACAGCGAGCGATGGACTCCCGGCCAGTGTGGGTCAGTCCCACAGCGAGCGATGGACTCCCGGCCAGTGTGGGTCAGTCCCATAGCGAGCGATGGACTCCCGGCCAGTGTGGGTCAGTCCCACAGCGAGCGATGGACTCCCGGCCAGTGTGGGTCAGTCCCACAGCGAGCGATGGACTCCCGGACAGTGTGGGTCAGTCCCACAGCGAGCGATGGACTCCCGGACAGTGTGGGTCAGTCCCACAGCGAGCGATGGACTCCCGGCCAGTGTGGGTCAGTCCCACAGCGAGCGATGAACTCCCGGCCAGTGTGGGTCAGTCCCACAGCGAGCGATGAACTCCCGGCCAGTGTGGGTCAGTCCCACAGCGAGCGATGAACTCCCGGCCTGTGTGGGTCAGTCCCACAGCGAGCGATGAACTCCCGGCCAGTGTGGGTCAGTCCCACAGCGAGCGATGGACACCCGGCCAGTGTGGGTCAGTCCCACAGCGAGCGATGGACTCCCGGCCAGTGTGGGTCAGTCCCACAGCGAGCGATGGACTCCTGGCCAGTGTGGGTCAGTCCCACAGCGAGCGATGGACTCCCGGCCAGTGTGGGTCAGTCCCACAGCGAGCGATGGACTCCCAGCCAGTGTGGGTCAGTCCCACAGCGAGCGATGAACTCCCGGCCAGTGTGGGTCAGTCCCACAGCGAGCGATGGACTCCCGGCCAGTGTGGGTCAGTCCCACAGCGGGCGATGGACTCCCGGCCAGTGTGGGTCAGTCCCACAGCGAGCGATGGACTCCCGGCCAGTGTGGGTCAGTCCCACAGCGGGCGATGGACTCCCGGCCAGTGTGGGTCAGTCCCACAGCGAGCGATGGACTCCCGGCCAGTGTGGGTCAGTCCCACAGCGAGCGATGGACTCCCGGCCAGTGTGGGTCAGTCCCACAGCGAGCGATGGACTCCCGGCCAGTGTGGGTCAGTCCCACAGCGGGCGATGGACTCCCAGACAGTGTGGCCCAGGCCCACAGCGAGCGATGGACTCCCGGACAGTGTGGCCCAGGCCCACAGCGAGCGATGAACTCCCGCACAGTGTGGCTCAGTCCCACAGCGGGTGGTACATTAGTTAAGTGAACCTCGAGGGATCCCCACACACTCAATCCGCGGGTAGATGACCGTAAGGCGCCATGTGTGTGCGCGCGCGGGCGTACCTGTGTTGGCGGCCGAACGTGTTGCGATGCCAGCA
Organism: Somniosus microcephalus; assembly: GCF_052327205.1. Taxonomy (NCBI): domain Eukaryota; kingdom Metazoa; phylum Chordata; class Chondrichthyes; order Squaliformes; family Somniosidae; genus Somniosus; species Somniosus microcephalus. The sequence goes on from NW_028225185.1 coordinate 2,927,640, forward strand.
CCAGCTGCAGCAGGTTGTGCGGTAGCTCGAGGCGGTGGAAGTACCACACCAGGTTCCAGAATATTATGGGGTGGTTGTCAACGAGTTCAGCCTGCGACAGCACCGTGTCGCCCTCGTTCTCCATCAGGCTCTCCAGCTCCTTGCGCAGCACCAGGGGACTGACGTACGCCACCGTCACCCGCTCCGGGCTCAGCTCACCGCGCCGGGACCCCAACCAACTCTACAAACCGCAAAAAGGAGCCGGATTAGAACCGGACTATCGCATCCTGACCAACATCTGGATTACTGCATGACCAAAGAGCCGGATTGTGGGACACTGCCCGGCACCTGGACGGCGGGACGCTGCCCGGCAACTGGACGGCGGGACGCTGCCCGGCACCTGGACGGCGGGACGCTGCCCGGCACCTGGACGGCGGGACGCTGCCCGGCACCTGGACGGCGGGACGCTGCCCGGCACCTGGACGGCGGGACGCTGTCCGGCACCTGGACGGCGGGACGCTGCCCGGCACCTGGACGGCGGGACGCTGCCCGGCACCTGGACGCTGCCCGGCACCTGGACTGTGGGACGCTGCCCGACACCTGGACTGTGGGACGCTGCCCGACATCTGGATTGTGGGACGCTGCCCGGCACCTGGACGGCGGGACACTGCCCGACACCTGGACTGTGGGACACTGCCCGACACCTGGACTGTGGGACACTGCCCGACATCTGGATTGTGGGACGCTGCCCGACACCTGGACTGTGGGACACTGCCCGACACCTGGACTGTGGGACGCTGCCCGACACCTGGATTGTGGGACGCTGCCCGACACCTGGACTGTGGGACACTGCCCGACACCTGGACTGTGGGACGCTGCCCGACACCTGGACTGTGGGACGCTGCCCGACACCTGGACTGTGGGACGCTGCCCGACATCTGGACTGTGGGACGCTGCCCGACACCTGGACTGTGGGACGCTGCCCGACATCTGGACTGTGGGACGCTGCCCGACACCTGGATTGTGGGACACTGCCCGACACCTGGACTGTGGGACGCTGTCTGACACCTGGACTGTGGGACGCTGCCCGACACCTGGACTGTGGGACGCTGCCCGACATCTGGACTGTGGGACGCTGCCCGACACCTGGATTGTGGGACGCTGCCCGACATCTGGACTGTGGGACGCTGCCCGACACCTGGATTGTGGGACGCTGTCTGACACCTGGATTGTGGGACGCTGCCCGACACCTGGACTGTGGGACACTGCCCGACACCTGGACTGTGGGACGCTGCCCGACACCTGGATTGTGGGACGCTGCCCGACACCTGGATTGTGGGACGCTGCCCGACACCTGGATTGTGGGACGCTGCCTGACATCTGGACTGTGGGACGCTGCCCGACACCTGGACTGTGGGACACTGCCCGACACCTGGACTGTGGGACGCTGCCCGACACCTGGACTGTGGGACGCTGCCCGACACCTGGATTGTGGGACGCTGCCCGACACCTGGACTGTGGGACGCTGCCCGACACCTGGATTGTGGGACGCTGTCTGACATCTGGACTGTGGGACGCTGCCCGACACCTGGACTGTGGGACGCTGCCCGACACCTGGACTGTGGGACGCTGCCCGACACCTGGACTGTGGGACGCTGCCCGACACCTGGATTGTGGGACGCTGCCCGACACCTGGACTGTGGGACGCTGCCCGACACCTGGACTGTGGGACGCTGCCCGACACCTGGACTGTGGGACGCTGCCCGACACCTGGACTGTGGGACGCTGCCCGACACCTGGATTGTGGGACGCTGCCCGGCACCTGGACTGTGGGACGCTGCCCGACACCTGGACTGTGGGACACTGCCCGACACCTGGATTGTGGGACGCTGTCTGACATCTGGACTGTGGGACGCTGCCCGACACCTGGACTGTGGGACGCTGCCCGACACCTGGATTGTGGGACGCTGTCTGACATCTGGACTGTGGGACGCTGCCCGACACCTGGATTGTGGGACGCTGCCCGACACCTGGACTGTGGGACGCTGCCCGACACCTGGACTGTGGGACGCTGCCCGACACCTGGATTGTGGGACGCTGCCCGACACCTGGACTGTGGGACGCTGCCCGACACCTGGACTGTGGGACGCTGTCTGACATCTGGACTGTGGGACGCTGCCCGACACCTGGACTGTGGGACGCTGCCCGACATCTGGACTGTGGGACGCTGCCCGACACCTGGATTGTGGGACGCTGCCCGACACCTGGACTGTGGGACGCTGCCCGACACCTGGACTGTGGGACGCTGCCCGACACCTGGACTGTGGGACGCTGCCCGACACCTGGACTGTGGGACGCTGCCCGACACCTGGACTGTGGGACGCTGCCCGACATCTGGACTGTGGGACGCTGCCCGACACCTGGACTGTGGGACGCTGCCCGACACCTGGACTGTGGGACGCTGCCCGACACCTGGACTGTGGGACGCTGCCCGACATCTGGACTGTGGGACGCTGCCCGACACCTGGATTGTGGGACACTGCCCGACACCTGGACTGTGGGACGCTGCCCGACACCTGGACTGTGGGACACTGCCCGACACCTGGACTGTGGGACGCTGCCCGACACCTGGACTGTGGGACACTGCCCGACATCTGGACTGTGGGACGCTGCCCGACACCTGGATTGTGGGACACTGCCCGACACCTGGACTGTGGGACGCTGCCCGACACCTGGATTGTGGGACGCTGTCTGACACCTGGACTGTGGGACGCTGCCCGACACCTGGACTGTGGGACGCTGCCCGACACCTGGACTGTGGGACGCTGCCCGACACCTGGACTGTGGGACGCTGCACGACACCTGGACTGTGGGACGCTGCCCGACACCTGGATTGTGGGACACTGCCCGACATCTGGACTGTGGGACGCTGTCTGACATCTGGATTGTGGGACGCTGCCCGACACCTGGATTGTGGGACGCTGTCTGACACCTGGACTGTGGGACGCTGCCCGACACCTGGATTGTGGGACACTGCCCGACATCTGGATTGTGGGACGCTGTCTGACATCTGGATTGTGGGACGCTGCCCGACACCTGGATTGTGGGACGCTGTCTGACACCTGGATTGTGGGACGCTGCCCGACATCTGGACTGTGGGACGCTGCCCGACACCTGGATTGTGGGACGCTGCCCGACACCTGGACTGTGGGACGCTGCCCGACACCTGGACTGTGGGACGCTGCCCGACATCTGGATTGTGGGACGCTGTCTGACACCTGGACTGTGGGACGCTGCCCGACATCTGGATTGTGGGACGCTGCCCGACATCTGGACTGTGGGACGCTGCCCGACACCTGGATTGTGGGACGCTGTCTGACACCTGGACTGTGGGACGCTGCCCGACACCTGGATTGTGGGACACTGCCCGACATCTGGATTGTGGGACGCTGTCTGACATCTGGATTGTGGGACGCTGCCCGACACCTGGATTGTGGGACGCTGTCTGACACCTGGATTGTGGGACGCTGCCCGACATCTGGACTGTGGGACGCTGCCCGACACCTGGATTGTGGGACGCTGCCCGACACCTGGACTGTGGGACGCTGCCCGACACCTGGACTGTGGGACGCTGCCCGACATCTGGATTGTGGGACGCTGTCTGACACCTGGACTGTGGGACGCTGCCCGACATCTGGATTGTGGGACGCTGCCCGACATCTGGACTGTGGGACACTGCCCGACACCTGGACTGTGGGACACTGCCCGACACCTGGATTGTGGGACGCTGCCCGACACCTGGATTGTGGGACGCTGCCCGACACCTGGATTGTGGGACGCTGCCCGACACCTGGATTGTGGGACGCTGCCCGACACCTGGATTGTGGGACGCTGCCCGACACCTGGACTGTGGGACACTGCCCGACACCTGGACTGTGGGACGCTGCCCGACACCTGGACTGTGGGACGCTGCCCGACACCTGGATTGTGGGACGCTGCCCGACACCTGGACTGTGGGACGCTGCCCGACACCTGGACTGTGGGACGCTGCCCGGCACCTGGACTGTGGGACGCTGCCCGACACCTGGACTGTGGGACGCTGCCCGACACCTGGACTGTGGGACGCTGCCCGACACCTGGACTGTGGGACGCTGCCCGACACCTGGATTGTGGGACGCTGCCCGACACCTGGATTGTGGGACGCTGTCTGACATCTGGATTGTGGGACGCTGCCCGACACCTGGACTGTGGGACACTGCCCGACACCTGGATTGTGGGACGCTGTCTGACATCTGGATTGTGGGACGCTGCCCGACACCTGGACTGTGGGACACTGCCCGACACCTGGACTGTGGGACGCTGCCCGACATCTGGACTGTGGGACACTGCCCGACACCTGGACTGTGGGACGCTGCCCGACACCTGGACTGTGGGACGCTGCCCGACACCTGGACTGTGGGACGCTGCCCGACACCTGGACTGTGGGACGCTGCCCGACACCTGGATTGTGGGACGCTGCCCGACACCTGGACTGTGGGACGCTGCCCGACACCTGGATTGTGGGACGCTGCCCGACACCTGGACTGTGGGACGCTGCCCGACACCTGGACTGTGGGACGCTGCCCGACACCTGGATTGTGGGACGCTGCCCGACACCTGGACTGTGGGACGCTGCCCGACACCTGGATTGTGGGACGCTGCCCGACATCTGGACTGTGGGACGCTGCCCGACACCTGGATTGTGGGACGCTGCCCGACACCTGGACTGTGGGACGCTGCCCGACACCTGGATTGTGGGACGCTGCCCGACACCTGGACTGTGGGACGCTGCCCGGCGCCTGGACTGTGGGACGCTGCCCGACACCTGGACTGTGGGACGCTGCCCGACACCTGGATTGTGGGACGCTGCCCGACATCTGGACTGTGGGACACTGCCCGACACCTGGATTGTGGGACGCTGCCCGACACCTGGACTGTGGGACACTGCCCGACACCTGGATTGTGGGACGCTGCCCGACACCTGGACTGTGGGACGCTGCCCGACACCTGGATTGTGGGACGCTGCCCGACACCTGGACTGTGGGACGCTGCCCGACATCTGGATTGTGGGACGCTGCCCGACACCTGGACTGTGGGACGCTGCCCGACACCTGGATTGTGGGACGCTGCCCGACACCTGGACTGTGGGACGCTGCCTGACATCTGGATTGTGGGACGCTGCCCGACACCTGGATTGTGGGACGCTGCCCGACATCTGGATTGTGGGACGCTGCCCGACATCTGGATTGTGGGACACTGCCCGACACCTGGATTGTGGGACGCTGCCCGACACCTGGATTGTGGGACGCTGTCCGACACCTGGACTGTGGGACACTGCCCGACACCTGGATTGTGGGACGCTGCCCGACACCTGGACTGTGGGACGCTGCCCGACACCTGGACTGTGGGACACTGCCCGACACCTGGACTGTGGGACACTGCCCGACACCTGGACTGTGGGACACTGCCCGACATCTGGACTGTGGGACGCTGCCCGACACCTGGATTGTGGGACGCTGCCCGACACCTGGACTGTGGGACACTGCCCGACACCTGGATTGTGGGACGCTGCCCGACACCTGGATTGTGGGACGCTGCCCGACACCTGGACTGTGGGACACTGCCCGACACCTGGATTGTGGGACGCTGCCCGACACCTGGATTGTGGGACGCTGCCCGACACCTGGACTGTGGGACGCTGCCCGACACCTGGACTGTGGGACGCTGCCCGACATCTGGACTGTGGGACGCTGCCCGACACCTGGATTGTGGGACACTGCCCGGCATCTGGATTGTGGGACACTGCCCGACATCTGGACTGTGGGACGCTGCCCGACACCTGGATTGTGGGACGCTGTCTGACATCTGGATTGTGGGACGCTGCCCGACACCTGGATTGTGGGACGCTGTCTGACACCTGGATTGTGGGACGCTGTCTGACATCTGGATTGTGGGACACTGCCCGACACCTGGACTGTGGGACGCTGCCCGACACCTGGATTGTGGGACGCTGCCCGACATCTGGATTGTGGGACGCTGCCCGACACCTGGATTGTGGGACGCTGTCTGACACCTGGACTGTGGGACGCTGCCCGACACCTGGATTGTGGGACGCTGCCCGACATCTGGATTGTGGGACGCTGCCCGACACCTGGATTGTGGGACGCTGCCCGACATCTGGATTGTGGGACGCTGCCCGACACCTGGATTGTGGGACGCTGTCTGACACCTGGATTGTGGGACGCTGTCTGACATCTGGATTGTGGGACACTGCCCGACACCTGGACTGTGGGACACTGCCCGACACCTGGACTGTGGGACGCTGCCCGACATCTGGATTGTGGGACGCTGTCCGACACCTGGACTGTGGGACGCTGCCCGACACCTGGACTGTGGGACGCTGCCCGACACCTGGACTGTGGGACACTGCCCGACACCTGGACTGTGGGACGCTGTCCGACACCTGGATTGTGGGACGCTGCCCGACACCTGGATTGTGGGACGCTGTCCGACACCTGGATTGTGGGACGCTGCCTGACACCTGGATTGTGGGACGCTGCCCGACACCTGGATTGTGGGACGCTGCCCGACACCTGGATTGTGGGACGCTGCCCGGCACCTGGATTGTGGGACGCTGCCCGACACCTGGATTGTGGGACGCTGCCCGACACCTGGATTGTGGGACGCTGCCCGACACCTGGACTGTGGGACGCTGCCCGGCACCTGGATTGTGGGACGCTGCCCGACACCTGGATTGTGGGACGCTGCCCGACACCTGGACTGTGGGACGCTGCCCGACACCTGGATTGTGGGACGCTGCCCGACACCTGGACTGTGGGACGCTGCCCGACACCTGGACTGTGGGACGCTGCCCGACACCTGGACTGTGGGACGCTGCCCGACACCTGGACTGTGGGACGCTGCCCGACACCTGGACTGTGGGACGCTGCCCGACATCTGGATTGTGGGACGCTGCCCGACACCTGGATTGTGGGACACTGCCCGACACCTGGACTGTGGGACGCTGCCCGACACCTGGACTGTGGGACGCTGTCTGACACCTGGATTGTGGGACGCTGCCCGGCGCCTGGACTGTGGGACGCTGTCTGACATCTGGATTGTGGGACGCTGCCCGACACCTGGACTGTGGGACACTGCCCGACACCTGGATTGTGGGACGCTGCCCGACACCTGGACTGTGGGACACTGCCCGACACCTGGACTGTGGGACGCTGCCCGACACCTGGATTGTGGGACGCTGCCCGACACCTGGACTGTGGGACGCTGCCCGACACCTGGATTGTGGGACGCTGCCCGACACCTGGACTGTGGGACGCTGCCCGACACCTGGACTGTGGGACACTGTCTGACACCTGGACTGTGGGACGCTGCCCGACACCTGGACTGTGGGACGCTGCCCGACACCTGGACTGTGGGACGCTGCCCGACACCTGGACTGTGGGACGCTGCCCGACACCTGGATTGTGGGACGCTGCCCGACACCTGGACTGTGGGACGCTGCCCGACACCTGGATTGTGGGACGCTGCCCGACACCTGGACTGTGGGACGCTGCCCGACACCTGGACTGTGGGACGCTGCCCGACATCTGGACTGTGGGACGCTGCCCGACATCTGGACTGTGGGACACTGTCTGACACCTGGATTGTTGGACACTCATCTGGATTGTGGGACACTACACAACATCTGGATTGTTGGACACTGCCCGACATCTGGATTGTTGGACACTGCCCGACACCTGGATTGTGGGACGCTGTCTGACATCTGGATTGTGGGACGCTGCCCGACACCTGGATTGTTGGACACTCATCTGGATTGTGGGACACTACACAACATCTGGATTGTTGGACACTGCCCGACATCTGGATTGTTGGACACTGCCCGACATCTGGATTGTTGGACACTGCCCGACATCTGGATTGTGGGACGCTGCCCGACACCTGGACTGTGGGACGCTGTCCGACACCTGGATTGTGGGACGCTGTCCGACACCTGGATTGTTGGACACTCATCTGGATTGTGGGACACTACACAACATCTGGATTGTTGGACACTGCCCGACATCTGGATTGTTGGACACTGCCCGACATCTGGATTGTTGGACACTGCCCGACACCTGGATTGTTGGACACCGCCCAACATCTGGATTGTTGGACACTACACAACATCTGGATTGTTGGACACTGCCCGACATCTGGATTGTTGGACACTGCCCGACATCTGGATTGTGGGACACCGCCCGACATCTGGATTGTTGGACACCGCCCAACATCTGGATTGTTGGACGCTGCCCTACATCTGGATTGTTGGACACCGCCCAACATCTGGATTGTTGGACGCTGCCCGACATCTGGATTGTGGGACACTGCCTGACATCTGGATTGTTGGACACTACCCGACATCTGGATTTTTTTACACTACCCAACATCTGGATTATTGGACACTACCCAACATCTGGATTGTTGGACACTACCCAACATCTGGATTTTTTACACTACCCAACATCTGGATTATTGGACACTACCCAACATCTGGATTATTGGACACTACCCAACATCTGGATTATTGGACACGGCCCAACATCTGGATTGTTGGACACGATCCAACATCTGGATTGTTGGACACGTCCCAACATCCGGATTTTGGACACTGCCCAACATCTGGATTTTGGACACTGCCCAACATCTGGATTATTGGACACTACCCAACATCTGGATTTTGGACACTACCCAACATCTGGATTATTGGACACTACACAACATCTGGATTGTTGGACACGACCCAACATCTGGATTGTTGGACACGACCCAACATCTGGATTGTTGGACACGACCCAACATCTGGATTGTTGGACACTGCCCAACATCTGGATTGTTGGACACGACCCAACATCTGGATTTTGGACACTACCCAACATCTGGATTACAGAATGACCAAGAGCTGAGTTACCGGATACGACCCAACATTGGGATTACAGGATTATCAAACATCTGGATGACTAGATGCGGCCAAACAGCTGGATTACTGGATACTAAACAACATATCTGGCGCACCAATGAGAAATCGCATGACGTTAGCCCTTTCAGGGCAGGTTGGGGCTCACCAGAGTGCTGCTCCACTCCACCGTGTAATCCACCTCTGCCTCGTCCTCACTCAGAATCTGGCTGCGGTCACTGAGGACTGGCGACTGGGCGCTGCCGGAGGAGATGGTGCTCCCGCGGTGATCGTTCAACGCCAGCTGCACGCTCGTGGCACTCATGGAGCCTTCTCGAGAACTGCAGCCAACGACAGCACACATTAACCCTTTCACAACCAGAAAGAGCTTCTCAACATGCACCCAGTCAGAGAGACTGAGGGGCGAGGCGGGGGGACACGCCGAGCGAGAGAGGCGGGGGGACACGCCGAGCGAGAGAGGCGGGGGGACACGCCGAGCGAGAGAGGCGGGGGGACACGCCGAGCGAGAGAGGCGGGGGGACACGCCGAGCGAGAGAGGCGGGGGGACACGCCGAGCGAGAGAGGCGGGGGGACACGCCGAGCGAGAGAGGCGGGGGGACACGCCGAGCGAGAGAGGCGGGGGGACACGCCGAGCGAGAGAGACGGGGGGACACGCCGAGCGAGAGAGACGGGGGGACACGCCGAGCGAGAGAGACGGGGGGACACGCCGAGCGAGAGAGACGGGGGGACACGCCGAGCGAGAGAGACGGGGGGACACGCCGAGCGAGAGAGACGGGGGGACACGCCGAGCGAGAGAGACGGGGGGACACGCCGAGCGAGAGAGACGGGGGGACACGCCGAGCGAGAGAGACGGGGGGACACGCCGAGCGAGAGAGACGGGGGGACACGCCGAGCGAGAGAGACGGGGGGACACGCCGAGCGAGAGAGACGGGGGGACACGCCGAGCGAGAGAGACGGGGGGACACGCCGAGCGAGAGAGACGGGGGGACACGCCGAGCGAGAGAGACGGGGGGACACGCCGAGCGAGAGAGACGGGGGGACACGCCGAGCGAGAGAGACGGGGGGACACGCCGAGCGAGAGAGACGGGGGGACACGCCGAGCGAGAGAGACGGGGGGACACGCCGAGCGAGAGAGACGGGGGGACACGCCGAGCGAGAGAGACGGGGGGACACGCCGAGCGAGAGAGACGGGGGGACACGCCGAGCGAGAGAGACGGGGGGACACGCCGAGCGAGAGAGACGGGGGGACACGCCGAGCGAGAGAGACGGGGGGACACGCCGAGCGAGAGAGACGGGGGGACACGCCGAGCGAGAGAGATGCTGTACCTTGTTTGTTGGAGCTGTGGTTCGTAGATTTCTATATTCAGCAGAGGGACAAAGGAGCGAGCACAAAAGGGGCAACTGGTGTTGAGATTGGAGTCGTCCGCAGTCCATCCCGCCATGATCTCCTCGTCGTACACCAGGGAGGCGCAGCTCGTGCACAGGGAGCAGCTCGACAGCAAGACCTGGCGGTGAGACAGAGAGGCGCGGGGTCAAGGCGAGGGCTGTGGAACAGGCCGGCGCGTCCGCCTGCTGCCAGTGTGGCGATCGGGGAAGCTCCTCTCGCTGAGGAGCCGCCCCGCCCGTCTGTCGCAGGAAAAAAAAACAATCGCTAAAAATAAAGCCCCTGACCTCAATGGTGGCGGTTTGGATGCTTGCGGAGGACGTCCTCGATCGGGAGTCTGAGGTTTCCCGGAGATCGGAGCTGGACGAGTCCAAGTCCGCTGATTCACGGTCAGTCACCGAGAGCCAGTCCTGAAAATAAGACGATGTTAGCTCAGGTACTGCAGCGGCAGGGCGGGATTCCAACAGGAACGGCAATACCGAGAACGGCGAGTCGGGGCCCTGGGCACTCCCGGTCCGGCAACACCTCCATTTTAACATTTTCATCCTCCACGGCCTCCTCGCCCCCCCTCCCCATCTCTGTAACCCCCTCGCCCCCCTCCCCATCTCTGTAACCTCCTCGCCCCCCCTCCCCATCTCTGTAACCTCCTCGCCCCCCTCCCCATCTCTGTAACCTCCTCGCCCCCCCTCCCCATCTCTGTAACCTCCTCGCCCCCCTCCCCATCTCTGTAACCTCCTCGCCCCCCTCCCCATCTCTGTAACCCCCTCGCCCCCCCCTCCCCATCTCTGTAACCCCCTCACCCCCCCTCCCCATCTCTGTAACCCCCTCGCCCTCCTCCCCATCTCTGTAACCCCCTCGCCCCACTCCCCATCTCTGTAACCTCCTCGCCCCCCCTCCCCATCTCTGTAACCCCCTCGCCCCCCTCCCCATCTCTGTAACCTCCTCGCCCCCCTCCCCATCTCTGTAACCTCCTCGCCCCCCTCCCCATCTCTGTAACCTCCTCCTCGCCCCCCTCCCCATCTCTGTAACCTCCTCGCCCCCCTCCCCATCTCTGTAACCTCCTCGCCCCCCTCCCCATCTCTGTAACCCCCTCGCCCCCCTCCCCATCTCTGTAACCCCCTCGCCCCCCCTCCCCATCTCTGTAACCTCCTCGCCCCCCCTCCCCATCTCTGTAACCTCCTCGCCCTCCTCCCGATCTCTGTAACCTCCAGCCCCCCTCCCCATCTCTGTAACCTCCTCGCCCCCCCTCCCCATCTCTGTAACCTCCTCGCCCTCCTCCCGATCTCTGTAACCTCCAGCCCCCCTCCCCATCTCTGTAACCCCCTCGCCCCCCCTCCCCATCTCTGTAACCCCCTCGCCCCCCCTCCCCATCTCTGTAACCTCCTCGCCCTCCTCCCGATCTCTGTAACCTCCAGCCCCCCTCCCCATCTCTGTAACCTCCAGCCCCCCTCCCCATCTCTGTAACCCCCTCGCCCCCCTCCTGATCTCTGTAACCTCCTCGCCCCCTCCCGATCTCTGTAACCCCCTCGCCCCCCTCCCCATCTCTGTAACCTCCAGCCCCCCTCCCCATCTCTGTAACCCCCTCGCCCCCCCTCCCCATCTCTGTAACCTCCTCGCCCTCCTCCCGATCTCTGTAACCTCCTCGCCCCCCCCGATCTCTGTAACCCCCTCGCCCCCCCCTCCTGATCTCTGTAACCTCCTCGCCCTCCTCCCCATCTCTGTAACCCCCTCGCCCCCCTCCCCATCTCTGTAACCTCCTCCTCGCCCCCTCCCCATCTGTAACCTCCTCGCCCCCTCCCGATCTCTGTAACCTCCTCGCCCCCCTCCCCATCTCTGTAACCTCCTCGCCCCCCCTCCCCATCTCTGTAGCCCCCTCGCCCACCTCCCGATCTCTGTAACCCCCTCGCCCACCACCCGATCTCTGTAACCTCCTCGCCCCCCCTCCCCATCTCTGTAACCCCCTCGCCCCCCCCCTCCTGATCTCTGTAACCTCCAGCCCCCTCCCGATCTCTGTAATCTCCTCGCCCCCCTCCCGATCTCTGTAATCTCCTCGCCCCCCTCCCGATCTCTGTAACCTCCTCGCCCCCTCCCGATCTCTGTAACCTCCAGCCCCCCTCCCGATCTCTGTAACCTCCAGCCCCCCTCCCCATCTCTGTAACCTCCTCGCCCCCCTCCCGATCTCTGTAACCTCCTCGCCCCCCTCCCGATCTCTGTAACCTCCTCGCCCGCCCCCTCCCCATCTCTGTAACCTCCTCGCCCCCCTCCCGATCTCTGTAACCTCCTCGCCCCCCTCCCCATCTCTGTAACCTCCTCGCCCCCCTCCCGATCTCTGTAACCTCCTCGCCCCCCTCCCGATCTCTGTAACCTCCTCGCCCCCCTCCCCATCTCTGTAACCTCCTCGCCCCTCCCGATCTCTGTAACCTCCTCGCCCCCCTCCCCATCTCTGTAACCTCCTCCCCATCTCTGTAACCTCCTCGCCCCCCTCCTCCCCATCTCTGTAACCTCCTCGCCCCCCTCCCGATCTCTGTAACCCCCTCGCCCCCCACCCGATCTCTGTAACCTCCTCCTCGCCCCCCACCCGATCTCTGTAACCTCCTCCTCGCCCCCCACCCGATCTCTGTAACCTCCTCGCCCCCCACCCAATCTCTGTAACCTCCTCCTCGCCCCCCACCCGATCTCTGTAACCTCCTCGCCCCCCACCCGATCTCTGTAACCTCCTCCAGCCCCCCTCCCCATCTCTGTAACCTCCTCACCCTCTCCCGATCTCTGTAACCTCCTCGCCCCTCCCCATCTCTGTAACCTCCTCGCCCCCCCTCCCGATCTCTGTAACCTCCTCCAGCCCCCCTCCCCATCTCTGTAACCTCCTCGCCCCCTCCCGATCTCTGTAACCTCCTCGCTCCCCTCCCCATCTCTGTAACCTCCTCGCCCCCTCCCGATCTCTGTAATCTCCTCGCCCCCCTCCCGATCTCTGTAACCCCCTCGCCCCCTCCTCCCCATCTCTGTAATCTCCTCCAGCCCCCCTCCCGATTTCTGTAACCCCCTCGCCCCCCTCCCGATCTCTGTAACCCCCTCGCCCCCTCCTCCCCATCTCTGGAATCTCCTCCAGCCCCCCTCCCGATTTCTGTAACCTCCTCCAGCCCCACAACCCCTCCCAGATCTCGGCGCTCCTCCAATTCTGGCCTCGAGCATCCCCCGATTTCCATCGCTCCACCACTGGCGGCCGTGCCTTCAGCCGCCTGGGCTCTGGAATTCCCTCCCTAAACCTCTCCGCCTCTCTCTCCTCCTTTAAGAGGCTCCTTAAAACCGACCTCCTTGACCCAGCTTGCGGTCACCTGCCCTAATATCTCCTGAAGTGTCTCGGTGTCTGATTTTGTTTGATAATCGCTCCTGTGAAGAGCCGTGGGAACGTTTTACTGCGTTGAAGGCGCCGGATCAATACAGTTGTTTCTCACCTCGTCTTCGCTGTCTCTGGCTGACTGGAGCCCCAGTCTCTCGGACGATGCCGTTATGTCGGAGAGGGAGGAGCCCCTGTGTCCCGAGCCCACTGCCCCGTGGACCGGCCGCCTGTTCGATGAGGAGGTCAGCAGACTGTGGAATTTCTCAGAGAAGCCCCGAGGCACCAGCTTGATGTTGTTGCAGTTCTCGTCGACCTTCTTGGCCCCTTCTCGCCGCCGCTGGTCCCGCCCAGAGATCCTGCCCCCTTTCCGGCCCGCCCTCGGGGTGCGGCGCAGCTCCGGCCCCTCCGACGGTCCGCTGCTGCGCCGGACGCCCCCCGGCGAGGGAGCCTCGGGCTGGAGGCGCAAGCAGGTCCCGTTGGCGGGTTTCTGGCTGCGGGGGTCGGGGGTCGGAGGTCGCTCGCCGGGTCGGGCCAGGCCGTTGAGCAGCCTCTCCCGTCGGGGGCGCTCGCTGGACGCTGCCCGGCTCCCTCGCGTCTTGCGCTCACCCGCCCGGCAGGGGGAGGCCGAGCCCGTGTCCGAGGGCCCCTCGTCCCCCGCGCTGCTGCTCTCCGGCCGGGTACAGCTGGCACTCCTGCTCTTGACCAGCGGGGATCCAAGGCCCTCCCAGCTCTCGCTCCTCCCAGCCCAGGTGGTATGTCGCTGGAGCATGTACCTGGGCCCCACCTTCGAAGCCTCCTCTTTGGATCTTTCTGTGTATTGACAGGAGGAGAAGCAGAGATTATTCGGATATCACAGAGACAGGGCAGCAACTCCAGGCTTTCGCTGCCCCCTAAATTAAACCCCACTCTTTATTGTTGGGAGGACATGGGGGTAAGACCAATGATCCGCCTCATTTTTTTGGGAGAGCGCGGTCCCTTTAAGGGGCTGCGCACCCCATAAAAAGTTTCACACAGGCGCAAAATTTCACATTGGAGAAGCCTTCCCCGCCACCAGCACCCTGAAGGTGATGGGGCACGGGCTCCACAGGCACTGGGCACCCTCTGGGACCGCTCGTGGCCCCTGGAACGTCACCCAGTCCGTCTGACCTCCTCTCCCTCGCTCCGTCTGACCCCCTCTCTCCGTCTGACCCCCTCTCTCCCTCGCTCCGTCTGACCCCCTCTCTCCCTCGCTCTGTGCGTGGTTTCGCTCGGTCGAGGGGGTCGGAGAGAAATTTTCCAGAGTAGTTTTTCTGTCATTGACCCTGGGATTTTTTGCTTCGCCCAGGAGATCACATGACTGCGGGGGATGGGACGGGGGGGGGGGGGGCGGGACGCGGGACGGTCGGGACGGGGGGGCCGGGACGCGGGGCGGGGGGGGGGGCCGGGACGCGGGACGGGGGGGGGGGAGGCCGGGACGCGGGGGGGGGGGGGGGCCGGGACGCGGGACGGGGGGGGGGGCCGGGACGCGGGACGGGGGGGGGGGGGGGGCGGGACGCGGGACGGGGGGGGGGGGGGCGGGACGCGGGACGGGGGGGGGGAGGCCGGGACGCGGGACGGGCCGGGACGCGGGACGGGGGGGGGGGGCCGGGACGCGGGACGGGGGGGCCGAGCGCGGGACGGGGGGGGCGGAGCGCGGGACGGGGGGGCGGAACGCGGGACGGGGGGGGGCGGAACGGGGGGGGGGCGGGACGGGGGGGGGGCGGAACTCGGGACGGGGGGGGGGGCGGAACGCGGGACGGGACGGGGCGGAACGCGGGACGGGGGGGGGCGGAACGCGGGACGGGGGGGGGGCGGAACGCGGGGGGGGCGGAACGCGGGACGGGGGGGGGGTGGCGGAACGCGGGACGGGGGGGGCGGAACGCGGGACGGGGGGGCGGAACGCGGGACGGGGGGGGCGGAACGCGGGACGGGGGGGGCGGAACGCGGGACGGGGGGGCGGAACGCGGGACGGGGGGGCGGAACGCGGGACGGGGGGGGCGGGACGCGGGACGGGGGAGGCGGGACGGGGGACGGGGGAGGCGGGACGCGGGACGGGGGAGGCGGGACGCGGGACGGGGGACGCGGGACGGGGGACGCGGGACGGGGGAGGCGGAACGCGGGACGGGGGAGGCGGAACGCGGGACGGGGGAGGCGGAACGCGGGACGGGGGAGGCGGAACGCGGGACGGGGGAGGCGGAACGCGGGACGGGGGAGGCGGAACGCGGGACGGGGGAGGCGGAACGCGGGACGGGGGAGGCGGAACGCGGGACGGGGGGGCGGAACGCGGGACGGGGGAGGCGGAACGCGGGACGGGGGACGCGGGACGGGGGAGGCGGAACGCGGGACGGGGGAGGCGGAACGCGGGACGGGGGAGGCGGAACGCGGGACGGGGGAGGCGGAACGCGGGACGGGGGAGGCGGAACGCGGGACGGGGGAGGCGGAACGCGGGACGGGGGAGGCGGAACGCGGGAGGCGGAACGCGGGAGGGGGGAGGCGGAACGCGGGACGGGGGAGGCGGAACGCGGGACGGGGAGGCGGAACGCGGGACGGGGGAGGCGGAACGCGGGACGGGGAGGCGGAACGCGGGACGGGGAGGCGGAACGCGGGACGGGGAGGCGGAACGCGGGACGGGGGAGGCGGAACGCGGGACGGGGGAGGCGGAACGCGGGACGGGGGAGGCGGAACGCGGGACGGGGGAGGCGGAACGCGGGACGGGGGAGGCGGAACGCGGGACGGGGGAGGCGGAACGCGGGACGGGGGAGGCGGAACGCGGGACGGGGGAGGCGGAACGCGGGACGGGGGAGGCGGAACGCGGGACGGGGGAGGCGGAACGCGGGACGGGGGAGGCGGAACGCGGGACGGGGGAGGCGGAACGCGGGACGGGGGAGGCGGAACGCGGGACGGGGGAGGCGGAACGCGGGACGGGGGAGGCGGAACGCGGGACGGGGAGGCGGAACGCGGGACGGGGGAGGCGGAACGCGGGACGGGGGAGGCGGAACGCGGGACGGGGGAGGCGGAACGCGGGACGGGGGAGGCGGAACGCGGGACGGGGGAGGCGGAACGCGGGACGGGGGAGGCGGAACGCGGGACGGGGGAGGCGGAACGCGGGACGGGGGAGGCGGAACGCGGGACGGGGGAGGCGGAACGCGGGACGGGGGAGGCGGAACGCGGGACGGGGGAGGCGGAACGCGGGACGGGGGAGGCGGAACGCGGGACGGGGGAGGCGGAATGCGGGGGGCGGAACGCGGGACGGGACGCCGGAGGCCCCATATCGCACGTACCCAGGAGGCTCCGGGCCAGGCCCTGCACTCGCCGCTCCCTCAGCGGCCGACGGAACTGAGCTGTCGCCAGGATCACGTTGCGCAGCTTGGCCCAGCGCAGGCGGCCGCCCTGGTTACTGGATGGCCATTTACTCTCGAGGACGGCCTGTGGACAGACAAGAGAACGAAAGTTACACACCGGGCAAGCCCCGGGGCCAGCCGGAGGGACACCACCTGCTGACATCTTCATTCTTCAAAGAAGAAAGAGAGAAAGAAAGACAGACTCGCGTTTCTCCAGCGCCTTTCACCGCCACCAGACGTCCCAAAGTGCTTCACAGCCAATGAGGTACTTGTTGAAGTGTAGTCGCTGTTGTAATGTAGGAAACGCAGCAGCCAATTTGCGCACAGCAAGCTCCCACAAACAGCAATGTGATAATGACCAGATCATCTGTTTTAGTGATGTTAGTTGAGGGATAAATACTGGCCCCAGGACACCGGGGAGAACTCCTCCTGCTCCTCTTCCAATAGTGGCCGTGGGATCTTTTACGTCCACCTGAGAGAGCAGACGGGGCCTCAGTTTAACGCCTCATCCGAAAGACGGCACCTCTGACAGCGCAGCGCTCCCTCAGTGCTGCACTGGAGTGTCAGTCTGGATTTATGTGCTCAAAACCCTGGAGTGGGACTTGAACCCACAACCTTCTGACCCAGAGGCGAGTGTGCTGCCCACTGAGCCACAGCTAACACAGAGAGAGAGCGAGAGAAAGAGAGAGACAGAGAGAGAGAGAGTGAGAAAGAGAGAGACAGAGAGTGAGTGAGTGAGTGAGAGAGAGAGAGAGAGAGAGAGTAAGAGAGTGAGAAAGAGAGAGTGAGAAAGAGAGAGACAGAGAGAGAGTAAGAGAGAGAGAGTGAGAAGAGAGAGAGAGAGAGAGAGAGAGAGAGAGAGAGAGAGAGAGAGAGAGAGTGAGAAAGAGAGAGAGTGTGAGAGAGAGAGAGAGAGAGACAGAGATAAAGAGAGACAGACAGAAAAAGAGAGACAGAGACAGACAGACTGAGAAGGAGAGAGAGAGTCCCAAGCTCGGTGCCCTGAGCCCTCACCTTGTTGTAGTACCCATAGGTGACTGCGTTGGGTATAATCCCGGCCTTCTTCATTTCATGCAGGACCCGGACAGCCAGCACCGGCTCCCCGTACTGCCCACACAGCTGCATCAGGATACGGTGGCAGACCTACAGGGAACAAGACACCGTGCCAACCCGGGAGATATAAACAGGGGCAGACCAGAACATCAGCCAAAGGCAGGCGACAGGCAACAGGCAACGGTGAGGGCGGCAGAGAGTCAGACAGACACAGGGAGAGAGAAATGGACCCACATTAGTCTCCCTGCTGCCCTCCCAGGCTCGAGTCCTGCCTGAATAAGCTCACAGCTGCCCCCTCTGCCTCGCTCAGCAGTCTCCGAAGGGTCCACCAACCCCCCCGCCAATCGCTGCCTCCTTCCTCCCTTCTCGCCGTCCATTCCGCTCAATATGCCTGCTGGAGCTAATCTCACCAGCCCCCTTCCTGTCCCACACACCCCACCCACTGCCCCCTTGGACTCTGCCAGTGCATCTTGTAGATGGTACCCACTGCAGCCACGGTGCGCCGGTGGTGGAGGGAGTGAATGTTTAAGGTGGTGGATGGGGGGCCAATCAAGCGGGCTGCTTTGTCCTGGATGGTGTCGAGCTTCTTGAGTGTTGTTGGAGCTGCACTCATCCAGGCAAGTGGAGAGTATTCCATCACACTCCTGACTTGTGCCTTGTAGATGGTGGCGAGGCTTTGGGGAGTCAGGAGGTGAGACACTCGCCGCAGAATACCCAGCCTCTGACCGGCTCTTGTAGTCACAGTATTTATGTGGCTGGTCCAGTTAAGTTTCTGGTCAATGGTGACCCCCAGGATGTTGATGGTGGGGGATTCGGCGATGGTAATGCCGTTGAATGTCAAGGGGCGGTGGATAGACTCTTGTTGGAAATAGTCATTGCCTGGCACTTGTGTGGTGCGAGTGTTACTTGCCACTTATCAGCCCAAGCCTGAATGTCGTCCAGGTCTTGCTGCATGTGGGCACAGAATCATACAGCACAGGAGGAGGACATTCGGCCCATCGGGCCTGTGCCGGCTCTTTGAACGAGCTCTCCAATCAGTCCCATTCCCCCCGGCTCTTTCCCCAGAGCCCGGTAAATTTCTCCCCTTCCAGTATTTCTCCAATTCCCTTTTGAAAGTTATTATTGAATCTGCTTCCACCGCCCGTTCAGGCAGCGCGTTCCAGATCACAACAACTCGCTGCATAAAAAACATTCTCATCTCCCCCTCTGGTTCTTCTGCCTTCAATCTGTGTCCCCTGGTTACCGACCTTCCTGCCACTGGAAACACTTTCTCCTGATTTACTCTATCAGAATCCCTCGTGATTTTGAACACCTTGATCAAATCTCCTCTTAACCTTCTCTGCTCTAAAAGTGAACAACCCCAGCTTCTCCAGTCTCTCCACATAACTGAAGTCCCTCATCCCTGGAACCATTCTGGTCAATCTCCTTGGCACCCTTCTTAGAGTGCGGTGCCCAGAATTGGACACAATACTCCAGCTGGGGCCTAACCATGATATGTAAAGGTTGAGCTTTCTTTTGTCTTATTTACAAAGCCAAGGATTCCCCTCGGCGTCCCTAAAGCACCTCATCAACGTGGCCCTGCCAAGGGTTTGTGACTATGTAGCCCCCAGGGGCCCCCTGCTCTCGCACCCCCTTCAAAAGCACCATCAGCGAGCCGCCCGGGCTGGAATCAGCCTTTGGGGTCACGGGGTCAGACAGTGGGCCAGGGCCCAGTCCCGGCTGTGGAGCCACCCACCTCATCGGGCAGAACCACCTTCCTGGTCTCCATCTTCTTCAGCACGTCGTAGGCCGTCTGTAGCGCTCGGACCTTCACCTGGGTGGCGCGGACGTGGGTGGGCAGGTAGATGAACCAGAGAGCGTAACACTGGCCCAACAGGCACTTGGCCCACATGTCAGGCACCAGGGAATATTTCTGTGCAATTTTCTGCGCCAGTTTGATCTCCTGCGGAAGAAAAAGGACCCCGGGGGGGGTGGTGAGGTGAGGTGAGGTTCCGGAGCAATGACGAGTTACAGATCGAAATACAGGAAACTCTCAGATTTACCGGCACCGGTAATCTCTGTTAACCGGCAAAATTCAGGAGTATGTTCAGGTAAGTTTTACTTCATATTAGTGGCCATTCCTGGATCTGTGGCTGTGTAACCGGGGTTCCTGCACTTGTTGCTAAGCAACAGGGACGCTTGGTCTGTGGCCGGAGTTCCTGCACCTGTTGCTAAGCAACAGGGAAGCCTGGATTTGTTGCTGTGTACGGGGCTCTCGTACCTTTTAACTAGACCTCTCTGTAATCCGGACTTTTTGATAAACCGGCACCACGCCGGTCCCGGATAAAGAAAGAGTTTCCTGTAAAAGAACTTGCATTTCTCCAGCGCCTTTCACAACCTCAGGACGTCCCCAAAAACACTTCACAGCCAACTTGTGAAGTGCGGTCACTGTTGCAATGTGGGAAACGTGGCAGCCAAATTGCACACAGCAAGCTCCCATAAACAGCGACGTGATAAATGACCGGATCATCTGTTTTTAGTGTGGAGATGCCGGTGTTGGACTGGGGTGGGCAAATGTAAGAAGTCACACAACACCAGGTTATAGTCCAACAGCTTTATTTGAAATCACAAGCTTTCGGAGCGCTGCTCCTTCTTCAGGTGAAGTGGAGAAATGCATAAAGACACAGCTTATGTTGGCTTTCATTGCTAGGGGGATAGAATATAAAAATAGGGAGGTATTGCTTCAGTTGTACAAGGTATTGGTGAGACCGCACCTGGAATACTGCGTACAGTTTTGGTGTCCATACTTAAGAAAGGACATACTTGCTCTCGAGTCAGTACAAAGAAGGTTCACTCGGTTAATCCCGGGGATGAGGGGATGGACATATGAGGAGAGGTTGAGTAGATTGGGACTCTACTCATTGGAGTTCAGAAGAATGAGAGGCGATCTTATTGAAACATATAAGATTGTGAAGGGGTTGGATCGGGTGGATGCGGGGAGGATGTTCCCGATGATGGGTGAAACTAGAACTAGGGGGCATAGTCTTAGAATAAGGGGCTGCTCTTTCAAAACTGAGATGAGGAGGAACTGCTTCACTCAGAGGGTGGTAGGTCCATGGAATATGCTGCCCCAAAAAGCTGTAGAAGCTACATCATTACATAAATTTAAAACAGAAATAGACAGTTTCTTAGAAGTAAAGGGAATTAAGGGTTATGGGGAGCGGGCAGGAATTTGGACATGAGTCTAGGTCCGGATCGGTCATGGCCCTGTGGGTAGCGGAGTGGGCCC
Source organism: Somniosus microcephalus (assembly GCF_052327205.1). Lineage (NCBI taxonomy): Eukaryota > Metazoa > Chordata > Chondrichthyes > Squaliformes > Somniosidae > Somniosus > Somniosus microcephalus. The sequence continues at coordinate 2,949,033 of NW_028225185.1, forward strand.
AGGGGCCGTGTAGCCTGATCCTTCTCCTATTTCGTGTGTCTAATTCTGTTAGATTCAGGAGATGGTTCTGTGATAGTGGATTGGCGGTTAGGATCAGATCAGCCATGACCTTATTGAATGGCGGAGCAGGCTCGAGGGGCCGATTGGCCTACTCCTGCTCCTATTTCCTATGTTCTTATATAGTCAGAGAATAATGTCAGATGTTTACAGGTAATCTTTCTAACTGCCATTTACACACCTTGATGTAATGTTTTCCTGACTGACCTGTTTGGACACCATTCACACCTTTGATTGCTGTGATTATCTCTCTGCCGAGGTGTGATAAATGGCAGTTAGAAAGATTACCTGTAAACATCTGACATTATTCTCTGACTATATAAGCTGTGTCTTTATGCATTTCTCCACTTCACCTGACGAAGGAGCAGCGCTCCGAAAGCTTGTGATTTCAAATAAAGCTGTTGGACTATAACCTGGTGTTGTGTGACTTCTTACATTTAGTGATGTTGGTTGAGGGATAAATATTGGCCCCAGGACACCGGGAAGAACTCCCCCTGCTCTTCTTCCAAATAGTGGCCGTGGGATCTTTTACATCCACCCGAGAGAGCAGACGGGGTTCAACTCCCAGTCCAGACACAGAGTGAAAGTCCCAGGTCCGAGTGCCAGTCTGTATGGAGTTGGCCCTGGGTTAGGGAAAGTCGGACAGGGTCAGGCTGGACTGTGATGCCCTCCGCTATTGAATATCCTACTGTGACACCCACTGTCCAGGATGCGACTCAGGCCACTGGAGGTCAGAAGCGTGTACACGACATACGTGTACACACGCGTGCGTGCGGGAACACGCACTCGCAGAGCGATGGCTGCAGTACCTGCTTTGTCCTCCTGGGAGCAGGGCTGCTGGGGGCACTGCTCCGTGGCTGGCTCAGGGAGTGCGAGGTCCTCAGGAGATCCTGCGGCCTGTCGAACAGCTCGGCCTTCAGCAGCGGAAACCCGTCGTAGCTGCAAGGACGAATAAGATGTCGTCACAGCGACCTGCGTCACGGTCGCGATTACTCACCCGGTTACTCATCATAGAAACATAGAAGATAGGAGCAGGAGGAGGCCATTCGGCCCCTCGAGCCTGCTCCGCCATTCAATGAGATCATGGCTGATCATCCAAATTCAATACCTGGTCCCTGCCTTCTCCCCATATCCCTTGATTCCTTTAGCCTTAAGAAATATATCTAACTCCTTCTTGAATATATTTAATGAATTGGCCTCCACTGCCTTCTGTGGTAGAGAATTCCACAGGTTCACCACTCTCTGGGTGAAGAAATTCCTCATCTCTGTCCTAAATGGCTTACCCCTTATCCTTAGACTGTGACCCCTGGTTCTGGGCTCCCCGGCCATCGGGAACATCCTTCCTGCATCTAGTCCTGTTAGAATTTTATAAGTTTCAATGAGATCCCCTCTCATTCTTCTAAACTCTAGTGAGTATAAGGCCAATCGACCCAATCTCTCCTCATACGTCATTCCTGCCATCCCAGGTATCAGCCTGGTGAATCTTCGCTGCACTCCCTTCCTGGCAAGAACATCCTTCCTCAGATAAGACGACCAAAACTGCACATAATACTCAAGGTGTGGTCTCACCAAGGCCCTGTACAACTGCAGCAAGACATCCTTGCTCCTGTACTCGAATCCTCTCGTTATGAAGGCCAACATACCATTTGCCTTCTTAACCGCCTGCTGCACCTGCATGCTTACCTTCAGCGACTGGTGCACAAGGACACCCAGGTCTCGTTGCACTTCTCCTTTTCCCAATCTATTGCCGTTCAGATAATAATCTGCCTTCCTGTTTTTGCCACCAAAGTGGATAACCTCGCATTTATCCACATTATACTGCATCTGCCCAATCACCCAACCTGTCCAAATCATCCTGGAGTTTCTCGGCATCCTCCTCACAGCACACACGCCCACCCAGCTTTGTGTCGTCTGCAAACTTGGAGATATTACATTTAGTTCCCTTGTCTAGATCATTAATATATATTGTGAATAGCTGGGGTCCTAGCACCGATCCCTGCGGTACCCCACTACTCACTGCCTGCCACTCGGAAAAAGACCCGTTTATTCCAACTCTTTGCTTCCTGTCTGCCAACCAGTTCTCTATCCAAGTCAGTATCTTGCCCCCAATCCCATGTGCCTTAACTTTACACGCTAATCTCTTATGCGGGACCTTATCGAAAGCCTTCTGAAAGTCCACATACACCACGTCCACTGGTTCTCCTGGTTCATCATAGAATCATATAGCACAGAAGGCCATTCAGCCCATCGCACCTCTGTCGGAGTACAATCACTAAACTGAACCTAAACATAGTGAGATTAGAGTCACACTGCTCAATACAGAAGGGGGGCAGAGGGCACGGCTGGAGTGATTTGCCAATCGCACAGCGTGTTTATATTTGAAATATGTGGCCTGGTTCCTCCCTCAAGCACATCTGCCCAAAACAATACTTCACAGTGTCCGCACCAGTTTAGGATGGGAAATCGGGTCTGACGCAGCTAGCTGTTTAATCTCCTTGTGTACTGTGACTAGATTAAAAAGACAAGGCCGAGAGCACTGAACCACAGAGTCACACGGAGACACCGTGCCTGTTCAAACCTTGCCCTGAGGTGGGTAGCGGCTGCTCCTGGTAAACGCGATGCCGAGCGAGGACCGTTAACAGGACAGGTCAAAAGAACAGGCAGAGGCAGGAGGGATATCAACATAACAGGAGAAATATCAGCAGGAGCCGGCCGCAGGGCCACCTCGAGCCTGCTCCGCCATTCGGCCCAACAAGTCCGCGGCTGGCCTTTACGCGCCCGCCGCTGTGATGCTGGCTGAGCGACAAACACTGGCCAGGGCACTGGGGAGAATTCACCCACTCCTTCCCAACATAGTGCGGTGGGATCTATACAGAAACATTTACAAATGTTAATAATATGTGGGAAGTTATGTCAAAGAAAGGTCAATCACGAGAGCGGACTCCAGCCGCGTACACAAAGTAGCTCTGTCCTCGAGTTATTGATTTCAACTCTCTGAGCCCCCACCACTCCTAAAGGTGCTGACTGTTGCTGGGAACAATCCCACAGGAGACGACCACACTCTGGTACTTCACCTGAGCTAGTCTACACAGTGAGTGCTCACAGGATATTCAACTGTGGAGGCATCGCAGCCGGGCCCAATCCCAATCACTGGAAGTACACACAGACAGACACACACACAGACACAGACACCACAGAGACACACACACCACAGACAGACAGACAGACACACACAACAGACAGACAGACACACACACCACAGACAGACACACACACACACACCACAGACAGAGACACACACACACACCACAGACAGACACAGACACACACACACCACAGACACACACACACCACAGACACACACACACCACAGACACACACACACCACAGACACACACACACACCACAGACACACACACACCCCACAGACACACACACACCCCACAGACACACACACACACACCACAGACACACACCAGACACACACACACACACACACACACCACAGACACACACCACAGACACACACCACAGACACACACACCACAGACACACACACACACCACAGACACACACCACAGACACACACCACAGACACACACACACCAGACACACACACACCAGACACACACACACCAGACACACACACACCAGACACACACACACACACCACAGACACACACACACACACCAGACAGACACACACACACACACCAGACACACACACCACAGACACACACACCACAGACACACACACCACAGACACACACACACACACCACAGACACACACCACAGACACACACACCAGACACACACACCAGACACACACACCAGACACACACACACACACACACCAGACAGACACACACACACACCACAGACACACACACCACAGACACACACACACACCAGACACACACACACACCACAGACACACACACCACAGACACACACACCACAGACACACACACCACAGACACACACACACACAGACACCACAGACAGACACACACACCACAGACACACACACACACCACAGAGACACACACACACACCACAGACACACACACCACAGACACACACACACCACAGACACACACACCACAGACACAGACACACACACCACAGACACAGACACACACACCACAGACAGAGACACACACACCACAGACAGACACACACACCACAGACAGACACACACACCACAGACAGACACACACACACACACACCACAGACAGGCAGACACAGACAGGGCCGGAGACACAGACAGACAGATGCGCACGCACTTTCCAGCGGGAGTCACAGGACAGTGGTGAGCAGCAGACACACTGGGTGATCAGCCCACAGGCTCTGGGCTTGGTATAACACCCTGGCTGGGAGCAGCAGGGTGTCGGAGGGCTGCTGCCTCCGTGAACCCACACCCAGCACCTTTAGCAGTGGAGGGCAGTAAGCTGGAACAGTGAGAACCCCAGGTGTGGTGCGGAGTGGGCCGGGGCTGTGGGGCGGGGTGCGTTGGTACCTGTACAGCCGCGGAAGCTCCTTGCCGTCCGGTGTCTGAGGGACCTCGGGCGGCATGATGAAAACGGTGTGCTCACTCCGCTGGGACTCATCCAACTCAATCAGGCGCACGTCGTCCATCTTCTCAACGTCCACCTGCAAGGGACAATGGCAAAACCGGGGTCAGCCCAGGGTGTGAGGGGAGGGGGAGGAGAGGGGGGGGTCTGTCGTCCAGCGTAACGTGGGATTAACCCACCTTCTCGACACATCCATCGAAGAACTCGAGGCTGGAGTGCCGGTCACTGACGAAAGAGCATTCCTCGATAAACTGGGTGAAGAGCTGGGTCTTGGTCATCAGCGTGTAGAACTTCTGGTTCGCCCGATCGCGGCTCTTCAGGAACCCTGAGTGTGGAGAGGTGTCGGCCTTTAATCAGACGCTCACTGAACGGATCACTGCCACAGCCGGCCCGGCAATACTGGCGGGTCAAGGTGTCCCTTGGTGTGAAAACACGACACCGCCCCCTCAATCCCCATCGGGTTAATGCGGGACCAAAACACTCGGAGGAGGCCATTCAGCCCCTCGAGCCTGTTCCTCCCAATCAATGAGATCAGGGCTGGTCTGTATCGGAACCAATGTACCCCCTAATTTTCTTTTAGGAGCACGGTCCCTTTAACGGGCTGCGCGTCCCGTTTAAAATTTCACGCAGGCGCCGGTCCTGGGTCGTGCGGGACCTGAAGAGGCGCAGCTTAGCGGGACAGTTGCGCTTCACTCCACCTTGGTTCTGTAACCCTTAATACCCCTTACCCAACTCGTATCAACACGGTTCCTTCGCCCTTCCAAACCTCTGACAGTACGTCACACCGCTCCGCTGACGAGAGGGGGAGTTCCAAGGGGAGGGTAGGAGGGGTTTCCCCACACAAAGCGCGGCAGAAACCGGGCCGGTCACATCGATGGGGGGGGGGGGGGGGGGGATTTAGAAGCTGACATACTGCAGGGGTGTGGGAGAGCGCGGGAGGCCGGGACGGGAGCGACAGGGCGAGTGAGATTTCTCCGATTCCCCCCCCTCCCCCCCGCCACCTCGGGCTTCTCCGCTGCTTACCCTGCAAGTTGAAGAGGGAGCTGGAGTCAGTGGTGGTCTCGGAGGGGGCCTGAGTGATCGGCATCAGGTAGGACCGATAGCCCTTCAGCAAACAAGCCATGAAACGAAGGAAGGCCTCCTGGATCTCCAGCTCCAGCTGCTTCTTGCGCCCGTAGATTAAATCGTAGTCAGTCAAGAGGAACTCCAGCGTCGCCTCTTCCGCTGGTCGGTTGTACACTGCGGAGAGAAACGAGCGCGGTGTGACGCAGGAAGTGGTGAGGGGGGGGGGGGTGGGGGGGAAGAGCAGCCCCAGGCACAAAGGCGACAGTGCGGCGCTCCCTCAGTACTGCCCCTCCGACAGTGCGGCTCTCCCTCAGTACCGCCCCTCCGACAGTGCGGCGCTCCCTCAGTACCGCCCCTCCGACAGTGCGGCGCTCCCTCAGTACTGCCCCCCGACAGTGCGGCGCTCCCTCAGTACTGCCCCTCCGACAGTGCGGCGCTCCCTCAGTACTGCCCCTCCGACAGTGCGGCGCTCCCTCAGTACTGCCCCTCCGACAGTGCGGCGCTCCCTCAGTACCGCCCCTCCGACAGTGCGGCGCTCCCTCAGTACTGCCCCTCCGACAGTGCGGCGCTCCCTCAGGACTGCCCTGGAGTGTCAGCCTAGATTATGTGCTCAGGCCTCTGGAGTGGGACTTGACTCCGAGGCGATAATACTACCCACTGAGCCATGGCTGACACCGTTAGGGAAAGGGAATGCCAGCCAGGGTCCCTGCTGCAGAATAGTGCACCAGGCGAGGGCAGGATCGGGCCATCATGAAGCCCTCCACAGTCGAATATCCTGCCATCGCTCACTGTCTGGGCGGCAGTGGAATCTGTTCCCCAGCGAGAGTTGGTGCCTTTAGAAGGGGGAGGGGGGACATTTGTAAAAGGGGAGAGCGGGGTTGGGGAAAGTGTGGTACCCACCCCCCCCCCACCCCCCCCAATTGGTCCAGCTCAGTCCCGGGACACGAGGGAAGTCCTTTCACGAGGATTTGAGTGAAGTGTCGTGCGTCAGGGAGTGGAACCCGCTGTCATGCGAGCACGAATCTGTCGCTAAGCGAGGGGCGGAAGGGGCAACGTGGCCGGAGCGCGGGGGCTCGTGAAGGGCCAGCGCGAGTTCGTGCGTGCACCATCCACGGCCAGGGCGCACTCACGTTCATCCAGCTGTTGGTAAAGCAGGTTCAGGGAGTGCAGCAGCGTTTTACACGGCTTCCGCGGCAGCGCCCTCAGCGTTAAAGTCTTCTTATCTTCGTTCCTGAATCACAAAGAGACGGGCGGGCGGGCGAAGAGGGAAAAAAGAGAAAATGAAAACAGCAAAGGGCGAGGGAGTCACCCCCAGGGAGCAACGAGTCACAGCCACCCCACCCCCCGACCGATACCCCGAGGGAGGCTGCTCTCGCCGTGTACTTATCGATATTACAGCAATCACTGCGCACCCGAGCTCGCCGGTCCTGTTCCCTCCTAATCTCACAATGATTTGCATTTATATTTACATGGACAAAGGAGCTGAATTCCAGAGGTGAGGCGAGGGTGACTGCCCTCGGCATCAAGGCAGCATTGGACCGAGTCTGGCATCAAGGAGCCCTGGTAAAACTGAAGTCAATGGGAATCAGGGAACTCTCCACTGGCTGGAGTCATACCTCGCACAAAGGAAGATGGTTGTGGAGGTTGAAGGTCAATCATCACAGCCCCAAGACATCACTGCAGGAGTTCCTCAGGGCAGTGTCCTAGGCCCAACCATCTTCAGCTGCTTCATCAATGACCTTCCCTCCAACATAAGGTCAGAAATGGGGATGTTCGCTGATGACTGCACAGTGTTCAGCGCCATTCACAACTCCTCAGATACTGAAGCAGTCCATGCCCGCATGCAACAAGATCTGGACGACGTTCAGGCTTGGGCTGATAAGTGACAGGTAACATTCGCGCCACACAAGTGCCAGGCAATGACTATCACCAACAAGCGAGAGTCTAATCACCACCCCTTGACATTCAACGGCACTACCATCGCCGAATCCCCCACCATCAACATCCTGGGGGGGGTCACCATTGACCAGAAACTTAACTGGACCAGCCACATAAATACTGTGGCAACAAGAGCGGGTCAGAGGCTGGGTATTCTGCGGCGAGTGTCTCACCTCCTGACTCCCCAAAGCCTTTCCACCATCTACAAGGCACAAGTCAGGAGTGTGATGGAATACTCTCCACTTGCCTGGATGAGTGCAGCTCCAACAACACTCAAGAAGCTCAACACCATCCAGGACAAAGCAGCCCGCTTGATTGGCCCCCCATCCACCACCTTAAACATTCACTCCCTCCACCACCGGCGCACCGTGACTGCAGTGTGTACCATCTACAAGATGCACTGCAGCAACTCGCCAAGGCTTCTTCGGCAGCACCTCCCGAACCCGCCACCTCTTCCACCTAGAAGGACAAGGGCAGCAGGCGCATGGGAACACCACCAGCTCCAAGTTCCCCTCCGAGTCACACACCATCCTGACTTGGAAATATATCGGCCGTTCCTTCATCGTCGCTGGGTCAAAATCCTGGAACTCCCTCCCTAACAGCACTGTGGGAGTACCTTCACCACACGGACTGCAGCGGTTCAAGAAGGCGGCTCACCACCACTTTCTCAGGGGGCAACTAGGGATGGGCAATAAATGCTGGCCTTGCCAGCGACGCCCACATCCCATAAACGAATTAAAAAAAATAAAGCGCCTTTCACGACCATAACCAGCACCCTCTGCCCATCCCCCATAACCAGCTCCCTCTCCCCATCCCATCCCCAGCTCCCTCTCCCCATCCCATCCCCAGCTCCCTCTCCCCATCCCATAACCAGTAACAGGGCACTGACTGTGAGTGAGCGAGCGGTGCCGGTGGGTGTGGGGAGCGGAGCGGAGACTCACTGAGAGATGGTGTTGGTGTCCAGGTCCACGCAGATCACGTCCTGGGGCAGGTCGTACAGCTCGAAGTAGCTGGAGTGCACCCCCACGATGAACGGGACGGGCGCACTGAGCACGTCTGCCAGGTTGAGCGGGCACAGAGGAATGTAGGGGCACTGCCAGTGGAACGGAAAGATCATCTGGAGGTAGGAGACGGGAGAGAGAGAGAGAGAGGGAAAGGGGGGGAAAGAATTAATCACACTGAAGGCGGTGGATTGGGGCTGAAGTGGCTCCAAGTTTCAGTCACTCCTCGAGTCTGATGGAATGTTAGCCTGTACAACGAGAGGGCTGGAACAGAAAGGGGAGGAGGTTTTGCTGCAGCTATACAGAGCCATAGAAACATCGAAGATAGGAGGAGTAGGCCATTCGGCCCCTCGAGCCTGCTCCGCCATTCAATGAGATCATGGCTGATCATCCAAGTTCAGTACCCGGTCCCTGCCTTCTCCCCATATCCCTTGATCCCTTTAGCCTTAAGAAATATATCTAACTCCTTCTTGAATATATTTAATGAATTGGCCTCAACTGCCTTCTGTGGTAGAGAATTCCACAGGTTCACCACTCTCTGGGTGAAGAAATTCCTCCTCATCTCAGTCCTAAATGGCTTACCCCTTATCCTTAGACTGTGACCCCTGGTTCTGGACTCCCCGACCATCGGGAACATCCTTCCTGCATCTAGTCTGTCCAGTCCTGTTAGAATTTTATAAGTTTCAATGAGATCCCCTCTCATTCTTCTAAACTCCAGCGAGTACAAGCCCAATTGACCCAATCTCTCCTCATACGTCATTCCTGCCATCCCAGGTATCAGTCTGGTGAATCTTCGCTGCACTCCCTCCATGGCAAGAACATCCTTCCTCAGATAAGGCGACCAAAACTGCACACAATACTCAAGGTGTGGTCTCACCAAGGCCCTGTACAACTGCAGCAAGACATCCTTGTTCCTGTACTCAAACCCCTCTCGCTACGAAGGCCAACATACCATTTGCCTTCTTAGCGACACATCTGGAGTACTGTGAGCAGTCCTGGGCACCACACCTTAGAGCGGATATATTGGCCTTGGAAGGAGTGCAGCGCAGATTCACCAGAATGTTACCAGGGCTCCAAGGGTGAGATTATGAGGAGAGATTACATAAAGTAGGTTTGTATTCCCTGGAATATAGAAGGTTTAAGGGGTGATTTGATGGAGGTTTAAGGATTTTGAAAGGAACTGATAGGGTAGAGAGAGAAACCTTTTCCTCTAGTTGGGGGCAGTCTAGGCCAAGGGGGCATAACCTTAAAATCAGAGCCAGGCCGCTCAGGAGAGAAGTTAGGAAACGCTTCTTCACACAAAGGGCGGTAGAAGCGAGGCACTCCCACCAAAAGCAGTCGATGCCAAGATCAGTTAATAGTTTTAAGACTGAGAGTGACAGATTTTTACTAGCCAAGGGTATTAAGGGATATGGAGCCGAGGCGGGTGGGTGGAGTTAGGATACAGATCAGCAATGATCTCACTGAACGGCGGAACAGTCTCGAGGGGGGTGAATGGCCTCCTCCTGTTCCTATGTTCCCGGGGCTGCCGCTCCCTCTAGTGTGGGGTCGCTGCTGCCAGGCAGCGAGTGAATATTAAGGACTGCAGGCCAATTATCCTCCCCCGCTATTTGGCCCCTCTCCCCCTGAAGGAGCGGACTCTGGCTGGAGTACATTGCCAAGGGCACCAGGGCCCTCCACTACCCGAATGCAGTGAGCGTGGACACAGTGTTCACTCGGAGCCCAGTCCCATCCCCACCCGCACCCGACATCCAACTACATTCGGGCGGCCGTCACTGGGTAGTGATCAGGAGCAGGCAGCCTGGCTGGTTGAACCCCCTGACTAGCTGATAGCAGCAAACTCGGCACTGACCAGCAATCAGACCGCGCGCCTGACTGGTCTCCGCGATTTGGAATCAACCGATCGGGCATTAACCCACCCCACCCCCCGTATCCCCACCCGCCCCCCATCCGCTTCCCGCTAACAAACCCAGCACAGCGCAGAGACTCACCGAGACCAGGGCCTCACACACGCTGGTGAGGACAGCAGGCCGCAGCGAGTGAATGAGCAGCTTCTGCTCGATCAGGACTGCGAGGAGGAGCGTGACCGTGTTCTCGGGACCCAGGTTCTGTAACAGAGTGAAGTAACTGGCACCACTGCAGCAGGGAGAAAGAACACGGTTAACGTTCGTTAACAAGGTGGCAGAGATTTGGGGAGGTGGGGGGGGGGGGGTAAGAGAGCGAGGGAGGAGGAGGAGGAGGGACACGATGGTTCAGCAATCACTGACAATCAAAGCGGCTGCTTGTAACCGACACGGAGTTAACAGCGGCAACACTTACCTGAGCAAGAGTGGGGAGGACACAGGCTGGCAAATCAACAGGTTATCATACGGAGAGAGCTGGAAGACACACAACACACAATCAGGTCCCACGAGTAAACTCGCAACCCACACACGTCAGTATTAAGCAGCATTTTGAACTAATGCTCAGGTAAGACGGAAACACAGACCAGGGGAGTCCCTGCCATCATCGTATGCTAAATGCCTGAGGCATCTGACACATTGCCCTGTTGGGGCCTGGTGTACAACACATCCCACACACGCACCCCCAGATTGCTACATGTATACTTACATATTCCATTTGGGTCTCTTATATACAACGCATATACACCCAGAGGTGCCTGCACAATATAAAAACACACAGACGACATTACTAACTTTAAGTGGCCGCTGTGGCTCAGTGGGCAGCACTCTCGCCTCTGAACCAGAAGGTTGTGGGTTCGAGTCCCACTCCAGAGACTTGAGCACAGACACTCCAGTGCAATACTGAGGGAGCGCCGCACCGTCGGAGGGGCGGTACTGAGGGAGCGCCGCACCGTCGGAGGGGCGGTACTGAGGGAGTGCCGCACTGAGGGAGTGCCGCACTGTCGGAGGGGCGGTACTGAGGGAGCGCCGCACTATCGGAGGGGCGGTACTGAGGGAGCGCCGCACTGTCGGAGGGGCGGTACTGAGGGAGCGCCGCACTGTCGGAGGGGCGGTACTGAGGGAGCGCCGCACTGTCGGAGGGGCGGTACTGAGGGAGCGCCGCACTGTCGGAGGGGCGGTACTGAGGGAGCGTCGCACTGTCGGAGGGGCGGTACTGAGGGAGCGCCGCACTGTCGGAGGGGCGGTACTGAGGGAGCGTCGCACTGTCGGAGGGGCAGTACTGAGGGAGCACCGCACTGTCGGAGGGGCAGTACTGAGGGAGCACCACACTGTCGGAGGTGCCGTCTTTCGGATGAGACGTTAAACCAAGGCCCTTTATGCTCTCTCAGGTGGACATAAAAGATCCCACGGCCACTATTGGAAGAAGAGCAGGGGGAGTTCTCCCTGGTGTCCTGGGGCCAATATTTATCCCTCAACCAACATCACTAAAAACAGATGATCTGGTCATTATCACATTGCTGTTTGTGGGAGCTTGCTGTGCGCAAATTGGCTGCCGCGTTTCCTACATTACAACAGTGACCACACTTCAAAAAAAGTTCTTCATTGGCTGTAAAGCGTTTTGGGACATCCAGTGGTCGTGAACGGCGCTGGAGAAATGCAAGTCTTTGTTTCTTTCTATAGACACACACAGAGACACAGACACAGACAGATTTTCGATGAATTAAATGCGAGCCACTGACCTGGACGAGGATACGAGGTCGCTGGGGCGATGGGAATGGGACATTGTGTAAAAAGTTTGAGATGTGCCTGAAAAACGATTAAAAAATTCAGAATCAGCTTTTTTACAGCAACAAACTAAACATAAATCAGCCAAACCCGAATCAGCGGGAGGGCAGGGGTAGAAAGCAGCTGCACTCACTTCTCAATGGGTAAGACGTGGGGTCCAGATATGGAGTACCGATACACAAAGGTCAGGAACTTCTGGAAAACGTCGAAGAACGGCCAGTGAGACAGCACGCAGATGCTCTTCTTGGCCTGGACGGATTTGGTGAGAATGGGCCTGCGGTCGATGACACTCAGCAGCCCCAGGCTGAGCCGCTGTTTGTCCATCAGACTGTCGCGGGGGTACGATTCATAGAACTGGATCGCTGCCCCGTACACCTGTCCACAACACACAACAGCGTCAGAGCCCCATCGCCCGACTGCTCCGCTCTCCGCCTCTCCCTCCGCAGTCTGCCCCCCTCTCCTGCCGCAGTCTGCTCCGCTCTCCGTCTCCCCCTCCGCAGTCTGCTCCTCTCCCCCTCTCCCGCCGCAGTCTGCCCCCCTCTCCCGCCGCAGTCTGCCCCCCTCTCCCGCCGCAGTCTGCCCCCCTCTCCCGCCGCAGTCTGCCCCCCTCTCCCGCCGCAGTCTGCCCCCCTCTCCCGCCGCAGTCTGCCCCCCTCTCCCTCCGCAGTCTGCCCCCCTCTCCCTCCGCAGTCTGCCCCCCTCTCCCTCCGCAGTCTGCCCCCCTCTCCCTCCGCAGTCTGCCCCCCTCTCCCTCCGCAGTCTGCACCCCTCTCCCTCCGCAGTCTGCCCCCCTCTCCCTCCGCAGTCTGCCCCCCTCTCCCTCCGCAGTCTGCCCCCTCTCCCTCCGCAGTCTGCCCCCCCTCTCCCTCCGCAGTCTGCCCCCCCTCTCCCTCCGCAGTCTGCCCCCCCTCTCCCTCCGCAGTCTGCCCCCCCTCTCCCTCCGCAGTCTGCCCCCCCTCTCCCGCCGCAGTCTGCCCCCCTCTCCCTCCGCAGTCTGCCCCCCCTCTCCCTCCGCAGTCTGCCCCCCCTCTCCCTCCGCAGTCTGCCCCCCTCTCCCTCCGCAGTCTGCCCCCCCTCTCCCTCCGCAGTCTGCCCCCCCCTCCCTCCGCAGTCTGCCCCCCTCTCCCTCCGCAGTCTGCCCCCCCTCCCTCCGCAGTCTGCCCCTCTCCCTCCGCAGTCTGCCCCCCTCTCCCTCCGCAGTCTGCCCCCCTCTCCCTCCGCAGTCTGCCCCCCTCTCCCTCCGCAGTCTGCCCCCCCTCTCCCTCCGCAGTCTGCCCCCCCTCTCCCTCCGCAGTCTGCCCCCCTCTCCCTCCGCAGTCTGCCCCCCCTCTCCCTCCGCAGTCTGCCCCCCCTCTCCCTCCGCAGTCTGCCCCCCTCTCCCTCCGCAGTCTGCCCCCCTCTCCCTCCGCAGTCTGCCCCCCTCTCCCTCCGCAGTCTGCACCCCTCTCCCTCCGCAGTCTGCACCCCTCTCCCTCCGCAGTCTGCACCCCTCTCCCTCCGCAGTCTGCCTCCCTCTCCCTCCGCAGTCTGCACCCCTCCGCAGTCTGCCTCCCTCTCCCTCCGCAGTCTGCACCCCTCTCGCTCCGCAGTCTGCCTCCCTCTCCCTCCGCAGTCTGCACCCCTCTCGCTCCGCAGTCTGCACCCCTCCCTCCGCAGTCTGCCCCCCTCTCCCTCCGCAGTCTGCCCCCCTCTCCCTCCGCAGTCTGCACCCCTCTCCCTCCGCAGTCTGCACCCCTCTCCCTCCGCGGTCTGCACCCCTCTCCCTCCGCGGTCTGCCCCCCTCTCCCTCCGCGGTCTGCCCCCCTCTCCCTCCGCGGTCTGCCCCCCTCTCCCTCCGCGGTCTGCACCCCTCTCCCTCCGCGGTCTGCACCCCTCTCCCTCCGCGGTCCGCACCCCTCTCCCTCCGCGGTCCGCACCCCTCTCCCTCCGCGGTCCGCACCCCTCTCCCTCCGCGGTCCGCACCCCTCTCCCTCCGCGGTCCGCACCCCTCTCCCTCCGCGGTCCGCACCCCTCTCCCTCCGCGGTCCGCACCCCTCTCCCTCCGCGGTCCGCACCCCTCTCCCTCCGCGGTCCGCACCCCTCTCCCTCCGCGGTCCGCACCCCTCTCCCTCCGCGGTCCGCACCCCTCTCCCTCCGCGGTCCGCACCCCTCTCCCTCCGCGGTCCGCACCCCTCTCCCTCCGCGGTCCGCACCCCTCTCCCTCCGCGGTCTGCACCCCTCTCCCTCCGCAGTCTGCACCCCTCTCCCTCCGCAGTCTGCACCCCTCTCCCTCCGCAGTCTGCACCCCTCTCCCTCCGCAGTCTGCACCCCTCTCCCTCCGCAGTCTGCACCCCTCTCCCTCCGCAGTCTGCACCCCTCTCTCACTCGCTTCCTACCTTTTCCCCTGTGCCAGCAGTCAGTACGAAGGTGGAGAAGACAGGGAGCTGGTACTTGGTCTGTGCTGGCCAGCTTTCGATGGTGGCTCCCATTGGTAAACAGAAGACGGGCACAGTCTGTGGCAGAGGGAAGGACTCACTGTCAGTCTCCGGGTACCTGCTGATCAGCCCTAGCATGGCACAGAAACAGGAGCGGTCAGTAAACAACCCACAGCAATACAGCCGAGACGACTGGAACTCAGTGAACAATGCCGTTCATTCCATCTCCTCGGAGTTACTCCCCTCGAGCTGCCGATTCTAGCTGGGGGACGGGCTTCACAGGCGCTGGGGACCTTCTTATGCATTTGTCATACAGGAGCCTAAACGACGAGTGCTGGTCAGCACATCCAGCTGGGGAGGCATCGCACCCACGTCCGATCCTCTGCTCGTGCTCCTCGCACACGCGCTCTCTGGCTCAGAATCAGCAGAAACCGGACTCATTTCATTCCCGCCGAACCCCAGGTGCACTGGATAATCGCACCTGCCAACCCACAGGTAAATAACTGACTGACCCCTCGATAGTGCGGCCCTGTCCCTGTGTGACTGACTGACCCCTCGATAGTGCGGCCCTGTCCCTGTGTGACTGACTGACCCCTCGATAGTGCGGCCCTGTCACTGGGTGACTGACTGACCCCTCGATAGTGCGGCCCTGTCACTCTGTAACTGACTGACCGCTCGATAGTGCGGCCCTGTCACTGGGTGACTGACTGACCCCTCGATAGTGCAGCCCTGTCACTGGGTGACTGACTGACCCCTCGATAGTGCGGCCCTGTCACTGTGTGACTGACCCCTCGATAGTGCGGCCCAGTCACTGGGTGACTGACCCCTCGATAGTGCGGCCCTGTCCCTGTGTGACTGACTGAGCCCTCGATAGTGCGGCCCTGTCGCTGGGTGACTGACTGACCCCTCGATAGTGCGGCCCTGTCACTGGGTGACTGACCCCTCGATAGTGCGGCCCTGTCCCTGTGTGACTGACTGACCCCTCGATAGTGCGGCCCTGTCACTGGGTGACTGACCCCTCGATAGTGAGGCCCTGTCACTGGGTGACTGACTGACCCCTCGATAGAGCGGCCCTGTCACTCTGTAACTGACTGACCGCTCGATAGCGCGGCCCTGTCACTGGGTGACTGACTGACCCCGCGATAGTGCGGCCCTGTCACTGTGTGACTGACCCCGCGATAGTGCGGCCCTGTCACTCTGTAACTGACTGACCCCTCGATAGTGCGGCCCTGTCACTCTGTAACTGACTGACCTCTCGATAGTGCGGCCCTGTCCCCGTGTGACTGACCCCTCGATAGTGCAGCCCAGTCACTGTGTGACTGACCCCTCGATAGTGCGGCCCTGTCACTATGTGACTGACTGACCCCTCGATCGTGGGGCCCTGTCCCTGTGTGACTGACTGACCACTCGATAGTGCAGCCCTGTCCTTGTGTGACTGACCCATCGATAGTGCGGCCCTGTCACTGTGTGACTGACTGACCCCTCGATAGTGCGGCCTGGTCACTGTGTGACTGACTGACCCCTCGATAGTGCGGCCCTGTCACTGTGTGACTGACTGACCCCTCGATAGTGCGGCCCTGTCACTGTGTGACTGACTGACCCCTCGATAGTGCGGCCCTGTCACTGTGTGACTGACTGACCCCTCGATAGTGCGGCCCTGTCCCCGTGTGACTGACCCCTCGATAGTGCGGCCCTGTCACTGTGTGACTGACCCCTCGATAGTGCGGCCCTGTCACTGTGTGACTGACTGACCTCTCGATAGTGCGGCCCTGTCACTGTGTGACTGACTGACCCCTCGATAGTGCGGCCCTGTCACTGTGTGACTGACTGACCCCTCGATAGTGCGGCCCTGTCACTGTGTGACTGACTGACCCCTCGATAGTGCGGCCCTGTCACTGTGTGACTGACTGACCCCTCGATAGTGCGGCCCTGTCACTGTGTGACTGACCCCTCGATAGTGCGGCCCTGTCACTGTGTGACTGACCCCTCGATAGTGCGGCCCTGTCACTGTGTGACTGACCCCTCGATAGTGCGGCCCTGTCACTGTGTGACTGACCCCTCGATAGTGCGGCCCTGTCACTGTGTGACTGACCCCTCGATAGTGCGGCCCTGTCACTATGTGACTGACTGACCCCTCGATCGTGGGGCCCTGTCCCCGTGTGACTGACTGACCACTCAATAGTGCGGCCCTGTCCTTGTGTGACTGACCCTTCGATAGTGCGGCCTGGTCACTGTGTGACTGACTGACCCCTCGATAGTGCGGCCCTGTCACTGTGTGGCTGACTGACCCCTCGATAGTGCGGCCCTGTCACTGTGTGACTGACCCCTCGATAGTGCGGCCCTGTCACTGTGTGACTGACCCCTCGATAGTGCGGCCCTGTCACTGTGTGACTGACCCCGCGATAGTGTGGCCCTGTCACTGTGTGACTGACTGACCCCTCGATAGTGTGGCCCTGTCACTGTGTGACTGACCCCTCGATAGTGCGGCCCTGTCACTGTGTGACTGACCCCTCGATAGTGCGGCCCTGTCACTGTGTGACTGACCCCTCGATAGTGTGGCCCTGTCACTGTGTGACTGACTGACCCCTCGATAGTGTGGCCCTGTCACTGTGTGACTGACCCCTCGATAGTGCGGCCCTGTCACTGTGTGACTGACTGACCCCTCGATAGTGCGGCCCTGTCACTGTGTGACTGACTGACCCCTCGATAGTGCGGCCCTGTCACTGTGGGACTGACTGATCCCTCGATAGTGCGGCCCTGTCACTGTGTGACTGACCCCTCGATAGTGTGACTGACCCCTCGATAGTGCGGCCCTGTCACTGTGTGACTGACTGACCCCTCGATAGTGCGGCCCTGTCCCCGTGTGACTGACCCCTCGATAGTGTGGCCCTGTCACTGTGTGACTGACTGACCCCTCGATAGTGTGGCCCTGTCACTGTGTGACTGACTGACCCCTCGATAGTGTGGCCCTGTCACTGTGTGACTGACTGACCCCTCGATAGTGCGGCCCTGTCACTGTGTGACTGACCCCTCGATAGTGCGGCCCTGTCACTGTGTGACTGACTGACCCCTCGATAGTGCGGCCCTGTGACTGTGTGACTGACTGACCCCTCGATAGTGCGGCCCTGTCACTGTGTGACTGACTGACCCCTCGATAGTGCGGCCCTGTGACTGTGTGGTAAACCACTGTTATTGTTGCTCACCGTTGTTGTTGTACACTGTTGTATCTATGCATGCCTCAGCTGGCTCCGCCCCTGGCTCCACCCACAGGCCCAGGTATAAAGGTGACTGCTCTGCAGCCCCCCTGCCTTCTTGGAAACCAGTCAACCACGAGAGACATGCTCTGTTCTTTGTTAATAAAAGCCTTTTAGTTACTCTCCTAACTCTCCGTCTTTTATGAGTAATTGAAAGCGCATCAATTTTATTAACAAAAACAAAATGTCGGCACCAAACGCTGAGCAGCAGGCTGCTGCACCAAACGCTGAGCAACAGGCTGCTGCACCAAACGCTGAGCAACAGGCTGCTGCACCAAACGCTGAGCAACAGGCTGCTGCACCAAACGCTGAGCAACAGGCTGCTGCACCAAACGCTGAGCAACAGGCTGCTGCACCAAATGCTGAGCAACAGGCTGCTGCACCAAACGCTGAGCAGCAGGCGCTGCAGCAAATGACGGCACCAAACGCTGAGCAGCAGGCGCTGCTGCATGCCCTCAGACCAACATGCCTGGCCCTAGACCCTCAAGAGGCGGGTTCGTCTACCAAGTTCGCACAATGGCTGCGTTGCTTCGAAGCTTACCTGGAAGCCTCAGCCGTGACACTAGATGGAAACAAACTAAAAATCCTGGCCTCCAAGGTGGGCCACCAAGTCTACACGCTCATCCAGGACGCGACTACCTACACGGCGGCTATCGATCTGCTAAAAGGACAATACACACGCCCGCAAACAGCAGTCCGGGGAATCGGTGGAGGCATTCCTACGGGCACTACAGATACTCGGCCGAGCCTGCGATTGTAAAGAGGTATCGGCCGCGACACACACGGAGGGACTTATCCGAGATGCTTTCGTTGCGGGCCTCAAGCCCGACTACTCCCGGCAGAGACTGTTGGAGAAGGGCGAAATCGACCTGAAGAAGGCAGTGTCCCTCGCGCTCTCGCTAGACGCGGCCCACCGGAATATGGACGCATTCTCCCCTAACCGCTCCGCACCGTGGACGCCGCAACCTTGGGTCATGGGACCGCCACCCCCGGCACCAACTGCTGCAGCGATGTCCAAGGGCCCGAAATGTTACTTTTGCGGCCAGGCAAAACACCCCAGAGCACGCTGCCCGGCGAAAAACGCTACCTGCTCTGGCTGCGGGAAGAAAGGACACTACGTCAGCGCCTGCAAAGGTAAAACCGCTAACGCCAGCAGCGCCGCGTGTGAACCGTGGGGGCAGCCATCTTGTCCGCCATCTTGGACACCTCCAGCCGCGTGGGGATCGGGATCATGGGCGCAGCCATATTGTCCGCCATCTTGGACGCCTCCAACTCCAATCGCGGGTGACCCGGACTCAACCACCGCCTCGTCTGACGACCACAGCGACTCGCTCGACCAAACGCTGGCCTCCGTGACGCTGGACCAATCTCTCCCTCACCAACTGTCCAAGTCCATGGTGGACATTACGGTAAACGGCCGCGCCACTACCTGCCTTTTCGACAGCGGGAGCACGGGGAGCTTTATCCACCCCGACACGGTGCGCAGTTACTCTCTCCTGGTCCTGCCAACGCGCCATCGGATCTCTATGGCTTCCAAATCCCATTCAGCAGACGTCGGTGGCTACTGTGTAGTGACCCTTTCAGTAAGGGGCACAGAATACAAAAATTTTAAACTTCTTGTCCTGCCCCATCTCTGCGCTGCCGTTCTACTGGGGTTGGATTTTCAGTGTCACATTAGCGTACGGCGGACCCCTCCCCCCACTCTCAGTCTGCAGCCAGCAGCTTTTAAATCGCCCGCCGCGCACCATTTGCAGCCTCTCCACGCTTAAAGTCTCCCCCCCCCCCCTTGTTCGCTAACCTCACCCGCGACTGTAAGCCCATCGCTACCAAAAGCAGGCGGTACAGTGCCGGCGATAGGAGCTTCATTAAATCCGAAGTAGCAAGACTCCTGAAGGAAGGGATTATTGAGGGTAGCACTAGCCCATGGCGAGCACAAGTGGTGGTAGTGAAGACTGGCGAAAAACAGCGCCTAGTTATTGACTACAGCCAGACGATCAATCGCTACACCCAGTTAGATGCATACCCACTCCCCCGCATATCTGACATGGTCAATCAGATAGCACAATACCGGGTGTTCTCGACGATTGATCTGAAGTCGGCATACCACCAGCTCCCCATCAGGGCTGAAGACCGCCAGTACACAGCTTTTGAAGCTGACGGTCGTCTCTACCACTTCCTCCGAGTCCCCTTCGGCGTCACCAACGGGGTTTCGGTCTTCCAAAGGGAGATGGACCGAATGGTTGACCAGAACGCGCTGCAGGCCACCTTCCCCTATCTAGACAACGTCACCATCTGCGGCCACGACCAGCAGGACCATGATGTTAACCGAGAGAAATTCCTCCATACGGCCCAGCGGCTGAATCTAACATACAACAAGGACAAATGTATGTTTCGCACCACGCGCCTCGCCATTCTTGGCTGCGTAGTGGAGAACGGAGTCATCGGCCCCGACCCTGACAGAATGCGCCCCCTTATGGAGCTCCCCCTCCCCCACTGCCAAAAAGCACTGAAGAGATGCCTAGGGTTTTTCTCTTACTATGCTCAGTGGGTGCCCAACTATGCGGACAAAGCCAGACCCCTCATCAAGTCCATCTCCTTCCCCCTGACAGCAGAGGCATGTGCAGCCTTCACTCTCATAAAAAGAGATATTGCGAAGGCCACAATGCACGCAGTGGATGAGTCCATCCCTTTCCAAGTGGAGAGCGACGCATCCGACTTCGCCCTAGCTGCAACCCTTAACCAGGCGGGGAGACCTGTGGCCTTTTTCTCAAGGACCCTCCAGGGCCCCGAGATTCGACACTCCTCTGTCGAAAAGGAGGCCCAGGCCATTGTGGAAGCGGTGCGACATTGGAGGCATTACCTGGCCGGAAAACGATTTACCCTGCTCACTGACCAGCGTTCAGTGGCTTTTATGTTTAATAATAAGCAGAGGGGCAAAATCAAGAACGACAAGATCTTGAGGTGGAGAATCGAACTCTCCACCTACAATTACGATATCTTGTACCGGCCCGGGAAACTCAATGAGCCCCCAGATGCCCTATCACGTGGTACATGCGCCAACGCACAGGTTGATAGACTGCAGACCCTCCACAATGACCTCTGCCACCCGGGGGTCACCAGGTTCTTCCATTTCATCAAATCCCGTAACCTGCCCTACTCCATCGGAGGAGGTCAGGACCATGACCAGGAACTGCCAAATCTGTGCCGAGTGCAAACCGCATTTTTATAGGCCAGACAGAGCAAGCCTGATCAAGGCCACTCGCCCCTGAGCGTCGATTTTAAAGGGCCCCTCCCCTCCTCTGACCGCAACGTGTACTTCCTCAACATAATTGATGAGTACTCCCGTTTCCCGTCCCTTGCCTTGCCCAGACATGACCAGTACCACGGTCATTAAATGTCTGAATGACCTTTTCGCCTTGTTCGGCTTCCCTAGCTATATCCATAGCGACCGGGGCTCATCCTTTATGAGCGACGAACTCCGTCAGTACCTGCTTACGAGAGGTATTGCTACAAGCAGAACCACCAGCTACAACCCCCGGGGGAACAGCCAGGTGGAAAGAGAGAACGCGACGGTTTGGAAGGCCGTCCTCTTAAACTTAAAATCTAAGGGCCTTCCGACCTCTCGCTGGCAGGAGGTCCTCCCTGCGGCGCTCCACTCCATTCAGTCACTGCTTTGTACGGCCACCAATGCCAGCCCCCATGAAAAAATGTTCACTTTCCCCAGGAAGTCCACATCGGGGACCTCGCTACCGACATGGCTGACGGCTCCAGGACCCGTCCTACTGCGGAAGCACGTGAGGTCCCATAAAACGGACCCCCTGGTCAAGAGGGTGAGCCTCCTCCACGCCAACCCCCAGTATGCTTACGTGGCGTACCCGGACGGGCGGGAGGACAGAGTCTCCATACGAGACCTCGCACCTTCGGGTGCCCCTGAAACACTACCATTGCCATCCACCACTACCCACAACCCAACCCCTGTAGACTGCATGCCGCAGCCCCAGGACCCGTCATTGACCACC
The DNA here is from genome assembly GCF_052327205.1 of Somniosus microcephalus. NCBI lineage: Eukaryota > Metazoa > Chordata > Chondrichthyes > Squaliformes > Somniosidae > Somniosus > Somniosus microcephalus. The sequence continues at coordinate 2,971,046 of NW_028225185.1, forward strand.
CAATCACTCAATGAGACGCCAGATTCAACATTGGATGCTGCACCATCACCGCCGCCACCACGACGATCAGGACGGCATACAAGGCCACCTGATAGACTTACTTACACGAACCTTTAGTACACTTCACCCCGCCGGACTCAAATTTAAACAAGGGGTGAATGTGGTAAACCACTGTTACTGTTGCTCACCGTTGTTGTTGCACACTGTTGTATCTATGCATGCCTCAGCTGGCTCCGCCCCTGGCTCCACCCACACGCCCAGGTATAAAGGTGACTGCTCTGCAGCCCCCTGCCTTCTTGGAAACCAGTCAACCACGAGAGGCATGCTCTGTTCTTTGTTAATAAAAGCCTTTTAGTTACTCTCCTAACTCTCCGTCTTTTATGAGTAATTGATAGCGCATCAGACTGACCCCTCGATAGTGCGGCCCTGTCACTGTGTGACTGCCCCCTCGATAGTGCGGCCCTGTCCCTGTGTGACTGACCCCTCGATAGTGCGGCCCTGTCACTGTGTGACTGACTGACCCCTCGATAGTGCGGCCCTCTCACTGTGTGACTGACCCCTCGATAGTGCGGCCCTGTCACTGTGTGACTGACTGACCCCTCGATACTGCGGCCCTGTCACTGTGTGACTGACTGACCCCGCGATAGTGCGGCCCTGTCACTGTGTGACTCACCCCTCGATAGTGTGGCCCCGTCACTGTGTGACTGACTGACCCCTCGATAGTGCGGCCCTGTCACTGTGTGACTGACCCCTCGATAGTGTGGCCCTGTCACTGGGTGACTGGCCCCTCGATAGTGCGGCCCTGTCACTGTGTGACTGACTGATCCCTCGATAGTGCGGCCCTGTCCGTGTGACTGACTGACCCCTGGATAGTGCGGCCCTGTCACTGTGTGACTGACCCCTCGATAGTGCGGCCCTGTCACTGGGTGACTGACCCCTCGATAGTGCGGCCCTGTCACTGCGTGACAGACCCCTCGATAGTGCGGCCCTGTCACTGTGTGACTGACTGACCCCTCGATAGTGTGGCCCTGTCACTGGGTGACTGACCCCTCGATAGTGCGGCCCTGTCACTGGGTGACTGACCCCTCGATAGTGTGGCCCTGTCACTGTGTGACTGACTGACCCCTCGATAGTGCGGCCCTGTCACTGTGTGACTGACTGACCCCTCGATAGTGCGGCCCTGTCACTGTGTGACTGACCCCTCGATAGTGCGGCCCTGTCACTGTGTGACTGACCCCTCGATAGTGCGGCCCTGTCACTGGGTGACTGACCCCTCGATAGTGCGGCCCAGTCACTGTGTGACTGACTGACCCCTCGATAGTGCGGCCCTGTCACTGTGTGACTGACCCCTCGATAGTGCGGCCCAGTCACTGTGTGACTGACTGACCCCTCGATAGTGCGGCCCAGTCACCGTGTGACTGACTGACCCCTCGATAGTGCGGCCCTGTCACTGTGTGACTGACCCCTCGATAGTGCGGCCCTGACACTGTGTGACTGACTGACCCCTCGATAGTGCGGCCCTGTCACTGTGACTGACCCCTCGATAGTGCGGCCCAGTCACCGCGTGACTGACTGACCCCTCGATAGTGCGGCCCTGTCACCGTGTGACTGACTGACCCCTCGATAGTGCGGCCCTGTCACTGTGTGACTGACTGACCCCTCGATAGTGCGGCCCTGTCACTGTGTGACTGACCCCTCGATAGTGCGGCTGGGGTTTACCCTGGGCTCTCGCCCTGTCTGCAGTCTGCCTCTCTCTGCCCTTATTGATCTAACAGAGGTTTCACTTTATTTGCAAACTGACTGTCCACCTCTCTCTGCTGCGCGATCCTCACCAGCTTCGTAGGCCAGGGCTGTCCCCTTCGCCATCGATTTCTTGTAACACAGGTAGATTCCTGGGCCCCACTGTAAGCAGAAAGAAATTCAGTGTCAAAACCCGCGGTGACATGAATCGGTTATTCATGAAAGAAAGACTTGTGAAGTGATGCTGAGCGGCCTGCGGGTGGCGCTGTCCAGGGAGTGTATAAATACTCGGGCACGAACCCAGCTTGCTCAGGACATTCTTAACAGGAACTAGTGAAGGACACCACTAGACCGCCATGTTGTAAAACAGTTGATTAAAGCCTTGTTTAACGCTTAGACCAAGTGCCAAGTAGTTTTCTTACGTCATGCAGCACGGAGCTGAAGCAAAGCTGACCCCCGTCTCCTCCCCAAGACCCCCGCTTCTCCCCGACATGAACCTCGGTCCCAACCGCCGCCTCTCCCTCAGTTGCACCAGTGCGACAGTTTGCCGCTTCTCGTTCCGTGCCCCTCGGGCCGGGTGGTCTACCCAGAGGGCTGCTGACGCAGGTAGAGGATGGGGGGGGGATCGGTCATCCCGCAGCACCGGGGCGAGCTCAGGTCCTGGAGGTGATACCTCATCCAGTGCCCGTCCAACGGTCACTGCCGAAACTCCCACACTTCAGCCGGAAATCGTGGCACGAGGCCAGGACCCAGAATATCTCGCACACACCTTGGTGCTGAATGGGTTAAAAGGAATGTGGAAGTGTGTGGGCCAATTGGGGATGCTGCGTGTGAAAAGGGGACCTTTGTGTTCGGCTCAGGCTCCAGTGTGAGTGAGCGTGACCTCAGCGATCCTGTGATGGGATCGCGGGCTATTTCGGGACTAGCCGAAAGTTCACTTCTGCAAATGTGAGATCAGCAGAACTTCGCAATCAGACTCGCCCAAACCAGTCACTGTGTGACTGACCCTCGATAGTGCGGCCCTGTCACTGTGTGACTGACCCCTCGATAGTGCTGCCCTGTCACTGTGTGACTGACCCCTCGATAGTGCGGCCCTGTCACTGTGTGACTGACCCCTCGATAGTGCGGCCCTGTCACTGTGTGACTGACTGACCCCTCGATTGTGCGGCCCTGTCACTGTGTGACTGACTGACCCCGCGATAGTGCGGCCCTGTCACTGTGTGACTGACTGACCCCGCAATAGTGCGGCCCTGTCACTGTGTGACTGACTGACCCCGCAATAGTGCGGCCCTGTCACTGTGTGACTGACTGACCCCTCGATAGTGCGGCCCTGTCACTGTGTGACTGACTGACCCCTCGATAGTGCGGCCCTGTCACTGTGTGACTGACTGACCCCTCGATAGTGCGGCTCTGTCACTGTGTGACTGACTGACCCCTCGATAGTGCGGCCCTGTCACTGTATGACTGACTGACCCCTCGATAGTGCGGCCCTGTCACTGGGTGACTGACTGACCCCTCGATAGTGTGGCCCTGTCACTGTGTGACTGACTGACCCCTCGATAGTGCGGCCCTGTCACTGTGTGACTGACTGACCCCTCGATAGTGTGGCCCTGTCACTGTGTGACTGACTGACCCCTCGATAGTGCGGCCCTGTCACTGTATGACTGACTGACCCCTCGATAGTGCGGCCCTGTCACTGGGTGACTGACTGACCCCTCGATAGTGTGGCCCTGTCACTGTGTGACTGACTGACCCCTCGATAGTGTGGCCCTGTCACTGTATGACTGACTGACCCCTCGATAGTGCGGCCCTATCACTGTGTGACTGACTGACCTCTCGATAGTGCGGCCCTGTCACTGGGTGACTGACTGACCCCTCGATAGTGCGGCCCTGTCACTGTGTGACTGACTGACCCCTCGATAGTGCGGCCCTGTCACTGGGTGACTGACTGACTGACCCCTCGATAGTGCGGCCCTGTCACTGGGTGACTGAACCCTCGATAGTGCGGCCCTGTCCCTGGGTGACTGACCCCTCGATAGTGCGGCCCTGTCACTGTGTGACTGACTGACCCCTCGATAGTGCGGCCCTGTCACTGTGTGACTGACCCCCGCGATAGTGCGGCCCTGTCACTGTGTGACTGACTGACCCCGCGATAGTGCGGCCCTGTCACTGTGTGACTGACTGACCCCTCGATAGTGCGGCCCTGTCACTGTGTGACTGACCCCTCGATAGTGCGGCCCTGTCCCTGACCCCTCAATAGCGCGGCCCTGTCCCTGACCCCTCGATAGTGCGGCCCTGTGCCTGACCCCTCCATAGTGCGGCCCTGTCACTGACCCCTCGATAGTGCGGCCCTATCCCTGACCCCTCGATAGTGCGGCCCTGTCCCTGACCCCTCAATAGTGCGGCCCTGTCACTGACCCCTCGATAGTGCGGCCCTGTCACTGACCCCTCGATAGTGCGGCCCTGTCACTGACCCCTCGGTAGTGCGGCCCTGTCACTGACCCCTCGATAATGCGGCCCTGTCACTGACCCCTCGATAGGGCGGCCCTGTCACTGACCCCTCGATAGTGCGGCCCTGTCACTGACCCCTCGATAGTGCGGCCCTGTCACTGACCCCTCGATAGTGCGGCCCTGTCACTGACCCCTCGATAGTGCGGCCCTGTCCCTGTGAGACGGACTGGCTGACCCCTCACTCACCATGCCAGTATTGAGGTTCCTGTCCACCCTGCAGAAGGTGTGTGGAGGGGCCTCTCCTTTGCTGGGCATGATGATGCAGATGTCAGTCACTGCCAGCGTGGTGTGGGCCTGGCAGTCCGTGGCCCGCCGGTAGGTGATGAAGGTGCGTTGCTGCAGGCTGGGCCCACCCCCGCTGATGTTGGCCGCTCGGCTGTAGGGGGTGGTCTCGATGATGTTGCATCCCGGCTTCAGACGCTCCTTGCCCTCGCACAGGACCCTGCGATTAAACAACATGGGCGTCAGGCTCGCTTGCATAAAACACTGCCCCCACCACCCGACGGTGAACTCGCCGCAGCAAGCAGCGGGTTCCGGCCCCAGCCTGGGCAGCAGGAGGGAGCGACACCTTCCCTCTGAGCCTCTTGGCTTGGGGTGGAATAGTCCAACATTCCCCACTCCTGATCTGCTATCCGGTGAATCTCCCCTCCCCGCCCTCGGGGAAGCTGGGTGTTTGGATATTGGGTGAGAAATGGGATCAGGCTCGGCCGCACCGCCCCCCGTGGTGGAATAGCCCACCAGCACTCGCCACCCCCCCTCTCGGCTCACTCATCATCAAGAGGGGCCACTCGGGTGAGGTACCAGAGGGCGGCTGGCGCCGTGGAGGAGGGCCATCGTTCGCCCTGGGCAGAGTTGGGGGGAAAGGCAGTGGTCGAGTGGGGTGGACTTTAGGACTGGAGGGAGCAGGCTGGGCTTGGAAATCCTTACAGCTGGAAATATTGGGGGGAATTGAAAGCGGCTTTTAAAATTACCCATCTCCCGGGTAACGGTGTCCGTGTGGCCACTCAGCCCCTCGAGCCTGTTACACAGGAGCAGGAGGAGGCCATTCAGCCCCTCGAGCCTGTTACACAGGAACAGGAGGACATTCAGCCCCTCGAGCCTGTTACACAGGAGCAGGAGGAGGCCACTCAGCCCCTCGAGCCTGTTACACAGGAGCAGGAGGAGGCCATTCAGCCCCTCGAGCCTGTTACACAGGAGCAGGAGGAGGCCATTCAGCCCCTCGAGCCTGTTACACAGGAACAGGAGGCCATTCAGCCCCTCGAGCCTGTTACACAGGAGCAGGAGGAGGCCATTCAGCCCCTCGAGCCTGTTACACAGGAGCAGGAGGAGGCCATTCAGCCCCTCGAGCCTGTTACACAGGAACAGGGGGACATTCAGCCCCTCGAGCCTGTTACACAGGAGCAGGAGGAGGCCATTCAGCCCCTCGAACCTGTTACACAGGAGCAGGAGGAGGCCATTCAGCCCCTCGAGCCTGTTACACAGGAACAGGAAGAGGCCCATTCCGCCCCTCGAGCCTGTTACACAGGAACAGGAGGAGGCCATTCAGCCCCTCGAGCCTGTTACACAGGAACAGGAGGAGGCCATTCAGCCCCTCGAGCCTGTTACATAGGAGCAGGAGGAGGCCATTCAGCCCCTCGAGCCTGTTACACAGGAACCACAGGAGGCCATTCAGCCCCTCGAGCCTGTTACACAGGAGCAGGAGGAGGCCATTCAGCCCCCTCGAGCCTGTTACACAGAAACCACAGGAGGCCATTCAGCCCCTCGAGCCTGCCTTGCCCTTCAATGAAATCATGCCAACAGTGTCTCTGGCGACTCACCCAAGATCGATGAGTGGAGATTTCTCCCGGCCCCGCTTGTAGCACAGGAACATGTGCGAGGTGCTGAGGAGGCCGCAGTTGAGGTCGGCGGTTTGCCCGGTGGGCGTGGTCTCGATGCAGGTGAAGCCCTCGGGGACCTCCTCCCCCTGCGAGCGGATGATGATGGCCACGTCGGTGATGGGCTCCAGTGGCCGGGCCAGCTTGACGCTCCCCTCCTCCAGGGGCTTGGACAGCTCAGTCAGACCAGCCACCACAAAGTAATCGGCCAGCTGAGGGGCATTCTCCTCCGCCATGGCTACATCTGGGAACACAAGCCGCAGGGGGGGGGGGGGGGGGTGAACATTATGGTGAGGTGCGCCCAACACGTCCCCACCTCCCCCCCCCCCCATCCACCCCAGCTCCGCGCCGAGCGATCTGATCTCCGCCACCCCGCCAGTGACCTCAGCGACGCTGGGCTTGGGGGGGGGGGTCCCAGGCGCCCCGCCCGCCAATCGCTGCCCCCCAGCCATCCCCCTCCCACTCCTGCTGGAAGGGTGACCCTGCGTGTGGGCATCGCGGTGTCGTCCACACTCAAATAGCCACCGACCCTCGGGGAAGGGCGCAGAGGGCGCGTCGACTGACCGGACCCCCGATTGTGGGATCGCGCTGTGTGCATATTGGCTGCCACCTTTGCCTACGTAACAAGTAAGAGGGTTCCAGACCCCCACCACCCTCTGGGTGAAAACATTTCTCCACAAATCCCCTCTAGACCGCCGACCAATTACTTTAAAGTAAGTTTCAAAGGGCAGGGGGGTTATGCTTGACCTGTATAAAACACTAGTTAGACCGCAGCTAGAGTACTGCGTGCAGTTCTGGTCAGCACATTACAGGAAGGATGTGATTGCACTAGAGAGGGTGCAGAGGAGATTCACCAGGTTGTTGTCTGGGCTGGGGAATTTCCACGATGAGGAATGATTGAATAGGCTGGGGTTGTTTTCGAAGGGGCTGAGGGGAGCCCTAATTGAGGTGCATAAAATAATGAGGGGGCCGAGATAGAGTGGATAGGAAGGACCTATTTCCTTTAGCAGAAGGCTCAATAACTAGGGGGCATAGATTTAAAGTAATTGGTCGGAGGTCTAGAGGGGATTTCTGGAGAAATTGTTTCACCCAGAGGGTGGTGGGGGTCTGGAACTCACTGCCTGAAAGGGTGGTCGAGGCAGAAACCCTCATCACGTTTAAAAACTACTTGGATATGCGCTTGAAGTGCCGAAACCCACAGGGCTACGGACCAAAAGCTGGGAAGGGGGATTCAGCTGGGATCGCTCTTTGTCAGCCGGCTCACACAAGCCCAGACCACCTGGGGGAGAGGGGAGAGAGCGCATTCGGCTAAGGAGCACGCACTCAGGGCTGAAACTGAAGAGGCTCAGCTAGCAAAAGTGAAAGAGGACTTCAGTTGCACAGAGGAAGCGTTCGTCAGCCACAAATAGAAAAATGGGAGACGCAAAGGCTGTTTCCACTTCGAAATAGTGAACTGAGTCAGACCTGGGGAGGGAAACCTCACCTCTTCCGTCTGAAGCAGTCAGAGAGCTCGACACCAATCGGCCACAAGATTTATCTCGCACTGTGTCTTCCTTAACGTTTACCCAGCTCCCACAGGCACCAAACAGAACTGGACTGAAATCAGCCACACCCACTAGTAGTGTACCCGTGTTATACAGTGACAGACCTGTACCCACCAGAACTGTACCCCAGTGTTATACAGTGACAGACCTGTACCCACCAGAACTGTACCCGTGTTATACAGTGACAGACCTGTATCCACCAGTACTGTACCCCAGTGTTATACAGTGACAGACCTGTACCCACCAGTACTGTACCCGTGTTATACAGTGACAGACCTGTACCCACCAGAACTGTACCCCAGTGTTATACAGTGACAGACCTGTACCCACCAGTACTGTACCCGTGTTATACAGTGACAGACCTGTACCCACCAGTACTGTACCCGTGTTATACAGTGACAGACCTGTACCCACCAGTACTGTACCCGTGTTATATAGTGACAGACCTGTAACCACCAGAACTGTACCCCAGTGTTATACAGTGACAGACCTGTACCCACCAGAACTGTACCCCAGTGTTAGTGACAGACCTGTACCCACCAGAACTGTACCCGTGTTATACAGTGACAGACCTGTACCCACCAGAACTGTACCCCAGTGTTATAGTGACAGACCTGTACCCACCAGTACTGTACCCCAGTGTTATAGTGACAGACCTGTACCCACCAGTACTGTACCCCAGTGTTATAGTGACAGACCTGTACCCACCAGTACTGTACCCGTGTTATACAGTGACAGACCTGTACCCACCAGTACTGTACCCCAGTGTTATACAGTGACAGACCTGTACCCACCAGTACTGTACCCCAGTGTTATACAGTGACAGACCTGTACCCACCAGTACTGTACCCCAGTGTTATACAGTGACAGACCTGTACCCACCAGTACTGTACCCCAGTGTTATAGTGACAGACCTGTATCCACCAGTACTGTACCCCAGTGTTATACAGTGACAGACCTGTACCCACCAGTACTGTACCCCAGTGTTATACAGTGACAGACCTGTACCCACCAGTACTGTACCCGTGTTATATAGTGACAGACCTGTACCCACCAGTACTGTACCCCAGTGTTATACAGTGACAGACCTGTACCCACCAGTACTGTACCCCAGTGTTATACAGTGACAGACCTGTACCCACCAGTACTGTACCCCAGTGTTATAGTGACAGACCTGTACCCACCAGTACTGTACCCCAGTGTTATACAGTGACAGACCTGTACCCACCAGTACTGTACCCCAGTGTTATACAGTGACAGACCTGTACCCACCAGTACTGTACCCCAGTGTTATACAGTGACAGACCTGTACCCACCAGTACTGTACCCCAGTGTTATACAGTGACAGACCTGTACCCACCAGTACTGTACCCCAGTGTTATACAGTGACAGACCTGTACCCACCAGTACTGTACCAGTGTTATACAGTGACAGACCTGTACCCACCAGTACTGTACCCCCGTGTTATACAGTGACAGACCTGTACCCACCAGTACTGTACCCCAGTGTTATACAGTGACAGACCTGTACCCACCAGTACTGTACCCCAGTGTTATACAGTGACAGACCTGTACCCACCAGTACTGTACCCCAGTGTTATACAGTGACAGACCTGTACCCACCAGTACTGTACCCCAGTGTTATACAGTGACAGACCTGTACCCACCAGTACTGTACCCCAGTGTTACAGTGACAGACCTGTACCCACCAGTACTGTACCCCAGTGTTATAGTGACAGACCTGTACCCACCAGTACTGTACCCCAGTGTTATACAGTGACAGACCTGTACCCACCAGTACTGTACCCCAGTGTTATACAGTGACAGACCTGTACCCACCAGTACTGTACCCCAGTGTTATATAGTGACAGACCTGTACCCACCAGTACTGTACCCGTGTTATACAGTGACAGACCTGTACCCACCAGTACTGTACCCGTGTTATAGTGACAGACCTGTACCCACCAGTACTGTACCCCAGTGTTATACAGTGACAGACCTGTACCCACCAGTACTGTACCCCAGTGTTATAGTGACAGACCTGTACCCACCAGTACTGTACCCCAGTGTTATAGTGACAGACCTGTACCCACCAGTAGTGTACCCGTGTTATACAGTGACAGACCTGTACCCACCAGAACTGTACCCCAGTGTTATAGTGACAGACCTGTACCCACCAGTACTGTACCCCAGTGTTATACAGTGACAGACCTGTACCCACCAGTACTGTACCCCAGTGTTATACAGTGACAGACCTGTACCCACCAGTACTGTACCCCAGTGTTATACAGTGACAGACCAGTCCCCACCAGTACTGTACCCGTGTTATACAGCGACAGACCTGTACCCACCAGTACTGTACCCCAGTGTAAAAGTGACAGACCTGTCCCCACCAGTACTGTACCCCAGTGTAAAAGTGACAGACCTGTACCCACCAGTACTGTACCCGTGTTAGTGACAGACCTGTATCCACCAGTACTGTACCCCAGTGTAAAAGTGACAGACCTGTCCCCACCAGTACTGTACCCGTGTTATACAGTGACAGACCTGTATCCACCAGTACTGTACCCCAGTGTTATACAGTGACAGACCTGTACCCACCAGTACTGTACCCGTGTTATACAGTGACAGACCTGTACCCACCAGTACTGTACCCGTTATACAGTGACAGACCTGTTCCCACCAGTACTGTACCACAGTGTTAGTGAGACAGACCTGTACCCACCAGTACTGTACCCCAGTGTTATAGTGACAGACCTGTGCCCACCAGTACTGTACCCCAGTGTTATACAGTGACAGACCTGTACCCACCAGTGCTGTACGCGTGTTATCGTGACAGACCTGTACCCACCAGTACTGTACCCCAGTGTTATACAGTGACAGACCTGTACCCACCAGTACTGCACCCCAGTGTTATACAGTGACAGACCTGTACCCACCAGTACTGTACCCCAGTGTTATAGTGACAGACCTGTGCCCACCAGTACTGTACCCCAGTGTTATACAGTGACAGACCTGTACCCACCAGTGCTGTACGCGTGTTATCGTGACAGACCTGTACCCACCAGTACTGTACCCCAGTGTTATACAGCGACAGACCTGGACCCACCAGTACTGCACCCCAGTGTTAGTGACAGACCTGTACCTCCCAGTACTGTACCCCAGTGTTATACAGTGACAGACCGGTACCCACCAGTACTTTACCCCAGTGTTATAGTGACAGACCTGTGCCCACCAGTACTGTACCCGTGTTATAGTGACAGACCTGTACCCACCAGTACTGTACCCCAGTGTTATACAGTGACAGACCTGTACCCACCAGTACTGTACCCGTGTTACACAGTGACAGACCTGTACCCACCAGTACTGTACCCCAGTGTTACACAGTGACAGACCTGTACCCACCAGTACTGTACCCGTGTTATACAGTGACAGACCTGTACCCACCAGTACTGTACCCCAGTGTTATACAGTGACAGACCTGTACCCACCAGTACTGTACCCGTTATACAGTGACAGACCTGTACCCACCAGTACTGTACCCCAGTGTTATACAGTGACAGACCTGTACCCACCAGTACTGTACCCGTGTTATACAGTGACAGACCTGTACCCACCAGTACTGTACCCGTGTTATACAGTGACAGACCTGCACCCACCAGTACTGTACCCCAGTGTTATAGTGACAGACCTGTACCCACCAGTACTGTACCCGTGTTATACAGCGACAGACCTGTACCCACCAGTACTGTACCCCCGTGTTATAGTGACAGACCTGCACCCCCCAGTGTTATAGTGACAGACCTGTACCCACCAGTACTGTACCCCAGCGTTATACAGTGACAGACCTGTACCCACCAGTACTGTACCCGTGTTATACAGTGACAGACCTGTACCCACCAGTACTGTACCCCAGTGTTATACAGTGACAGACCTGTACCCACCAGTACTGTACCCGTGTTATACAGTGACAGACCTGTACCCACCAGTACTGTACCCGTGTTATACAGTGACAGACCTGTACCCACCAGTACTGTACCCCAGTGTTACACAGTGACAGACCTGTACCCACCAGTACTGTACCCGTGTTATACAGTGACAGACCTGTACCCACCAGTACTGTACCCCAGTGTTATAGAGTGACAGACCTGTACCCACCAGTACTGTAACCCAGTGTTATACAGTGACAGACCGGTACCCACCAGTACTGTACCCCAGTGTTATACAGCGACAGACCTGTACCCACCAGTACTGTACCCGTGTTATACAGTGACAGGCCTGTACCCACCAGTACTGTACCCCAGTGTTAGTGACAGACCTGTACCCACCAGTACTGTACCCCAGTGTTATACAGTGACAGGCCTGTACCCACCAGTACTGTACCCCAGTGTTATACAGTGACAGACCTGTACCCACCAGTACTGTACCCGTGTTATACAGTGACAGACCTGTACCCACCAATACTGTACCCGTGTTATACAGTGACAGACCTGTACCCACCAATACTGTACCCGTGTTATACAGTGACAGACCTGTACCCCCCAGTACTGTACCCGTTAGTGACAGACCTGTACCCACCAGTACTGTACCCCAGTGTTATACAGTGACAGACCTGTACCCACCAGTACTGTACCCCAGTGTTATACAGTGACAGACCTGGAACCACCAGTACTGTACCCCAGTGTTATACAGTGACAGACCTGTACCCACCAGTACTGTACCCCAGTGTTATACAGTGACTGACCTGTACCCACCAGTACTGTACCCCAGTGTTATACAGTGACAGACCTATTCCCACCAGTACTGTGCCCCAGTGTTATAGTGACAGACCTGTACCCACCAGTACTGAATCCCAGTGTTATACAGTGACAGACCTGTACCCACCAGTACTGTACCCCAGTGTTAGTGACAGACCTGTACCTACCAGTACTGTACCCCAGTGTTACACAGTAACAGACCTGTACCCACCAGTACTGTACCCCAGTGTTATACAGTGACAGACCTGTACCCACCAGTACTGTACCCCAGTGTTATACAGTGACAGACCAGTCCCCACCAGTACTGTACCCGTGTTATACAGCGACAGACCTGTACCCACCAGTACTGTACCCCAGTGTTATAGTGACAGACCTGTACCCACCAGTACTGTACCCGTTATACAATGACAGACCTGTACCCACCAGTACTGTACCCCAGTGTTATACAGTGACAGACCTGTACCCACCAGTACTGTACCCGTGTTATACAGTGACAGACCTGTATCCACCAGTACTGTACCCCAGTGTTATACAGTGACAGACCTGTACCCACCAGTACTGTACCCGTGTTATACAGTGACAGACCTGTATCCACCAGTACTGTACCCGTGTTATACAGTGACAGACCTGTACCCACCAGTACTGTACCCGTGTTATACAGTGACAGACCTGTACCCACCAGTACTGTACCCGTGTTATACAGTGACAGACCTGTTCCCACCAGTACTGTACCCCAGTGTTCGTGAGACAGACCTGTACCCACCAGTACTGCACCCCAGTGTTATACAGTGACAGACCTGTACCCACCAGTACTGTACCCCAGTGTTATAGTGACAGACCTGTGCCCACCAGTACTGTACCCCAGTGTTATACGGTGACAGACCTGTACCCACCAGTGCTGTACGCGTGTTATCGTGACAGACCTGTACCCACCAGTACTGTACCCCAGTGTTATACAGCGACAGACCTGTACCCACCAGTACTGCACCCCAGTGTTAGTGACAGACCTGTACCTCCCAGTACTGTACCCCAGTGTTATACAGTGACAGACCGGTACCCACCAGTACTTTACCCCAGTGCTATAGTGACAGACCTGTGCCCACCAGTACTGTACCCGTGTTATAGTGACAGACCTGTACCCACCAGTACTGTACCCCAGTGTTATACAGTGACAGACCTGTACCCACCAGTACTGTACCCGTGTTACACAGTGACAGACCTGTACCCACCAGTACTGTACCCCAGTGTTATACAGTGACAGACCTGTACCCACCAGTACTGTACCCCAGTGTTATACAGTGACAGACCTGTACCCACCAGTACTGTACCCGTGTTATACAGTGACAGACCTGTACCCACCAGTACTGTACCCCAGTGTTATACAGTGACAGACCTGTACCCACCAGTACTGTACCCCAGTGTTATACAGTGACAGACCTGTACCCACCAGTACTGTACCCCAGTGTTATACAGTGACAGACCTGTCCCCACCAGTTCTGTACCCGTGTTATACAGTGACAGACCTGCACCCACCAGTACTGTACCCCAGTGTTATAGTGACAGACCTGTACCCACCAGTACTGTACCCGTGTTATACAGCGACAGACCTGTACCCACCAGTACTGTACCCCCGTGTTATACAGTGACAGACCTGCACCCCCCAGTGTTATAGTGACAGACCTGTACCCACCAGTACTGTACCCCAGCGTTATACAGTGACAGACCTGTACCCACCAGTACTGTACCCGTTATAGTGACAGACCTGTACCCACCAGTACTGTACCCCAGTGTTATAGTGACAGACCTGTACCCACTAGTACTGTACCCCCGTGTTATACAGTGACAGACCTGTACCCACCAGTACTGTACCCGTGTTATACAGTGACAGACCTGTACCCACCAGTACTGTACCCCAGTGTTATACAGTGACAGACCTGTACCCACCAGTACTGTACCCCAGTGTTATAGAGTGACAGACCTGTACCCACCAGTACTGTACCCCAGTGTTATACAGTGACAGACCGGTACCCACCAGTACTGTACCCCAGTGTTATACAGCGACAGACCTGTACCCACCAGTACTGTACCCGTGTTATACAGTGACAGGCCTGTACCCACCAGTACTGTACCCCAGTGTTAGTGACAGACCTGTACCCACCAGTACTGTACCCCAGTGTTATACAGTGACAGGCCTGTACCCACCAGTACTGTACCCCAGTGTTATACAGTGACAGACCTGTACCCACCAGTACTGTACCCGTTATACAATGACAGACCTGTACCCACCAATACTGTACCCGTGTTATACAGTGACAGACCTGTACCCCCCAGTACTGTACCCGTGATAGTGACAGACCTGTACCCACCAGTACTGTACCCGTGTTATACAGTGACAGGCCTGTACCCACCAGTACTGTACCCGTGTTATACAGTGACAGACCTGTACCCAACAGTATTGTACCCCAGTGTTATAGTGTGACAGGCCTGTACCCACCAATACTGTACCCCAGTGTTATACAGTGACAGACCTGTACCCACTTGTACTGTACCCCCGTGTTATACAGTGACAGACCTGTACCCACCAGTACTGTACCCCAGTGTTATACAGTGACAGACCTGTACCCACCAGTACTGTACCCCAGTGTTACACAGTGACAGACCTGTACCCACCAGTACTGTACCCGTGTTATACAGTGACAGACCTGTACCCACCAGTACTGTACCCCAGTGTTATACAGTGACAGACCTGTACCCACCAGTACTGTACCCCAGTGTTATACAGCGACAGACCTGTACCCACCAGTACTGTACCCGTGTTATACAGTGACAGACCTGTACCCCCCAGTACTGTACCCGTGTTAGTGACAGACCTGTACCCACCAGTACTGTACCCCAGTGTTATACAGTGACAGACCTGTACCCACCAGCACTGTACCCCAGTGTTATACAGCGACAGACCTGTACCCAACAGTACTGTACCCCAGTGTTATACAGTGACAGGCCTGTACCCACCAGTACTGTACCCCAGTGTTATACAGTGACAGACCTGTACCCACCAGTACTGTACCCCAGTGTTATACAGTGACAGACCTATTCCCACCAGCACTGTGCCCCAGTGTTATAGTGACAGACCTGTACCCACCAGTACTGTACCCGTGTTATACAGCGACAGACCTGTACCCACCAGCACTGTACCCCAGTGTTATACAGTGACAGACCTGTACCCACCAGTACTGTACCCCAGTGTTACAGTGACAGACCTGTACCCACCAGTACTGTACCCGTGTTATACAGTGACAGACCTGTACCCACCAGTACTGTACCCGTGTTATACAGTGACAGACCTGTACCCACCTGTACTGTACCCGTGTTATACAGCGACAGACCTGTACCCACCAGCACTGTACCCCAGTGTTATAGTGACAGACCTGTACCCACCAGTACTGTACCCCAGTGTTACAGTGACAGACCTGTACCCACCAGTACTGTACCCGTGTTATACAGTGACAGACCTGTACCCACCAGCACTGTACCCCAGTGTTATAGTGACAGACCTGTACCTCCCAGTACTGTACCCCAGTGTTACAGTGACAGACCTGTACCCACCAGTACTGTACCCCAGTGTTATAGTGACAGACCTGTACCCACCAGTACTGTACCCGTGTTATACAGTGACAGACCTGTACCCACCAGTACTGTACCCCAATGTTATACAGTGACAGACCTGTACCCACCAGTACTGTACCCGTTATAGTGACAGACCTGTACCCACCAGTACTGTACCCGTGTTATACAGTGACAGACCTGTACCCACCAGTACTGTACCCCAGTGTTATACAGTGACAGACCTGTACCCACCAGTACTGTACCCGTGTTATACAGTGACAGACCTGTACCCACCAGTACTGTACCCCAGTGTTATAGTGACAGACCTGTACCCACCAGTACTGTACCCGTGTTATACAGTGACAGACCTGTACCCACCAGTACTGTACCCCAGTGTTATACAGCGACAGACCTGTACCCACCAGTACTGTACCCCAGTGTTATACAGTGACAGACCTGTACCCACCAGTACTGTACCCCAGTGTTAGACAGCGACAGACCTGTACCCACCAGTACTGTACCCCAGTGTTATACAGTGACAGACCTGTACCCACCAGTACTGTACCCCAGTGTTAGTGACAGACTGGGTTTGGGAGTACAGAATCTTTACGGCTGTGGGTTAGTCCCATTTCCAATGGACAGTGAGAAAGTTTCACACCTCACACTGAACAGGACTGAGATCGGGTGACGACAGTGTGCAGCCAGAGATTTGCGCGCCTGCTTAAATCCGAGGCCTGTTGTTCGGGTGTTAGGGACTGTGCAGAGCTTCAGCTCTCTGGGGAGCAGAGCTACATGGGGTAGCGAGCAAGGCCAAAGCAAGCAGGCTTCTGCAGCACCTCGCAATCCCTCCCGCGGGGGTCCCCGGCCACACAAATCGCAGCACAACACTCACCGAAAGAGGCCGAAGCAGCTCGGTGTGACTAATCCCACAGCTGAGCTTAGAGGACAGGGCAGCAGCTTGCACAGATCCAGCCCGTCACAGCTAGTGATAAACGGCAGCTTCCTGGAACCGGGCCAGCCAGCTCCCGGCACCAACCCCTCACTGCTGCGTCCGCCTCTCTCCCCGTCTCGCATTTTCTCACTTCCCCTTTCTCACATGCTCCGTGTCTGGTCCTCTCTGACCCTCCCGCTAGTTCTCTCTCTCTCTCTCATTCTTTTACCCCCTATCTTATTCTTTCTCCCTCGTTCGCAGTCGCCTATTTTTGTTTTCTCTGCCTCAGGACGGGACCCGTACCTCAGTGAGAGTCAGCACCTTCAGGAGAGGAGGGGACCCGTACCCCAGTGAGAGTCAGCACCTTCAGGAGAGGAGGGGACCCGTACCCCAGTGAGTGTCAGCACCTTCAGGAGAGGAGGGGACCCGTACCCCAGTGAGAGTCAGCACCTTCAGGAGAGGAGGGGACCCGTACCCCAGTGAGAGTCAGCACCTTCAGGAGAGGAGGGGACCCGTACCCCAGTGAGAGTCAGCACCTTCAGGAGAGGAGGGGACCCGTACCCCAGTGAGAGTTGGCACCTTCAGGAGAGGAGGGGACCTGTACCCCAGTGAGCGTCAGCACCTTCAGGAGAGGAGGGGACCCGTACCCCAGTGAGAGTCAGCACCTTCAGGAGAGGAGGGGACCCGTACCTCAGTGAGCGTCAGCACCTTCAGGAGAGGAGGGAACCCATACCCCAGTGAGAGTCAGCACCTTCAGGAGAGTAGGGGACCCGTACCCCAGTGAGAGTCAGCAACTTCAGGAGAGGAGGGGACCCGTACCCCAGTGAGAGTCGGCACCTTCAGGATAGGAGGGGACCCGTACCCCAGTGAGAGTCAGCACCTTCAGGAGAGGAGGGGACCCGTACCCCAGTGAGAGTCAGCACCTTCAGGAGAGGAGGGGACCCGTACCCCAGTGAGAGTCAGCACCTTCAGGAGAGGAGGGGACCCGTACCCCAGTGAGAGTCAGCACCTTCAGGAGAGGAGGGGACCCGTACCTCAGTGAGAGTCGGCACGTGTTTCTAATGAAGCTCTCACCCTGCCAACATATAACTGGAGCCTGGTGTCTCCAGACACAGGCACAGAAATGGCTCCTTTGTTGCTTATCAGGCACAGACAGGCTGCTCATTCAGCTCGGAGAGAGTTCTGTCTCTCTCTCTCTCTCTCTCTCTCTCTCTCACACACACACACACACACAGCAGCCGGAGAGGGAACACACGCTGTATTCACAGGGCGAATAGCAATCAGCTCTGGCAGCCCGCTCATTCCAACGCTTCTTCAGTCCCGTTTCTCCCCAAACTTCTTTCGCTCCTCTCCTCAGGTTGTTATATACTGTATATATATATACACAGCTCAAGATCAGACAGGGCTATACTGCCCCCTTTGCCAATACTCACTGTGAGAATCAGCACCTTCAGGAGAGGAGGGGACCTGTACCCCAGTGAGAGTCAGCACCTTCAGGAGAGGAGGGGACCCATACCCCAGTGAGAGTCAGCACCTTCAGGAGAGGAGGGGACCCGTACCCCAGTGAGAGTCAGCACCTTCAGGAGAGGAGGGGACCCATACCCCAGTGAGAGTCAGCACCTTCAGGAGAGGAGGGGACCCGTACCCCAGTGAGAGTCAGCACCTTCAGGAGAGGAGGGGACCCGTACCCCAGTGAGAGTCAGCACCTTCAGGAGAGGAGGGGACCCGTACCCCAGTGAGAGTCAGCACCTTCAGGGGAGGAGGGGACCCGTACCCCAGTGAGAGTCAGCACCTTCAGGAGAGGAGGGGGCCTGTACCCCAGTGAGAGTCAGCGCCTTCGGGAGAGGAGTGGACCCGTACCCCAGTGAGAGTCAGCGCCTTCAGGAGAGGAGGGGACCCGTACCCCAGTGAGAGTCAGCACCTTCAGGAGAGGAGGGGACCCGTACCCCAGTGAGAGTCAGCACCTTCAGGAGAGGAGGGGACCCGTACCCCAGTGAGAGTCAGCACCTTCAGGAGAGGAGGGGACCCATACCCCAGCGAGAGTCAGCGCCTTCAGGAGAGAGGACCCGTACCCCAGTGAGAGTCAGCACCTTCAGGGGAGGAGGGGACCCGTACCCCAGTGAGAGTCAGCACCTTCAGGAGAGGAGGGGACCCGTACCCGAGTGAGAGTCAGCACCTTCAGGAGAGGAGGGGACCCGTACCCCAGTGAGAGTCAGCACCTTCAGGAGAGGAGTGGACCCGTACCCCAGTGAGAGTCAGCACCTTCAGGAGAGGAGGGGACCCGTACCTCAGTGAGAGTCAGCACCTTCAGGAGAGGAGGGGACCCATACCCCAGTGAGAGTCAGCACCTTCAGGAGAGGAGGGGACCCGTACCCCAGTGAGAGTCAGCACCTTCAGGAGAGGAGGGGACCCGTACCCCAGTGAGAGTCAGCACCTTCAGGAGAGGAGGGGACCCGTACCCCAGTGAGAGTCAGCACCTTCAGGAGAGGAGGGGACCCGTACCCCAGTGAGAGTCAGCACCTTCAGGAGAGGAGGGGACCCGTACCCCAGTGAGAGTCAGCACCTTCAGGAGAGGAGGGGACCCGTACCCCAGTGAGAGTCAGCACCTTCAGGAGAGGAGGGGACCCGTACCCCAGTGAGAGTCAGCACCTTGAGGAGAGGAGGGGGGCCCGTACCCCAGTGAGAGTCAGCACCTTCAGGAGAGGAGGGGACCCGTACCCCAGTGAGAGTCGGCACCTTCAGGAGAGGAGGGGGCCCGTATCCCAGGGAGAGTCAGCACCTTCAGGAGAGGAGGGGACCCGTACCCCAGTGAGAGTCGGCACCTTCAGGAGAGGAGGGGACCCGTACCCCAGTGAGAGTCAGCACCTTCAGGAGAGGAGGGGACCCGTACCCCAGTGAGAGTCAGCACCTTCAGGAGAGGAGGGGACCCGTACCCCAGTGAGAGTCAGCACCTTCAGGAGAGGAGGGGACCTGTGGTAAACCACTGTTTGTATTCCACTGTGTACATGCCTCGGCTGACTCCTCCCACAAGTCCTAGTATAAAGGTGACTGCTCCCCAGCCCTTTGTATTCTGGACCGGTCGACCACTCGAGGCAGACCTTCATTCTTTTGTTAATAAAAGCCTTTAGTTACACTCTTAACTCTCAGTCTTTTATGAGTAATTGATAGCGCATCAATTTTATTAACAACATTTTTATAATGGAGAAGATCCTCACACCAGCATGCCTGGACTTAGATCATCGGGAGGCGG
Source organism: Somniosus microcephalus (assembly GCF_052327205.1). Lineage (NCBI taxonomy): Eukaryota > Metazoa > Chordata > Chondrichthyes > Squaliformes > Somniosidae > Somniosus > Somniosus microcephalus. The sequence goes on from NW_028225185.1 coordinate 2,991,258, forward strand.
ACTCATCCACCAAGTTTACTCACTGGCTTAAGTGTTTCGAAAAATTCCTGACCGCCTCCGCAGCAATCAAATCGGACGAGGACAAACTGGATGTCCTGACCTCCAAAGTGAACCACCGAGTGTACTCGGTCATCCAAGACGCGACCTCGTACGCGGACGCTATCAAGCTCCTCAAGGACCAGTACACGTGCCCAGTGAACGAAGTGTACGCCAGGCACCTTCTGGGGAGTCGTAAACAACTTGGGGAATCGACCGTGGAATACCTTCAGGCACTGTCTGTGCTTGGCCGGGCCTGTGGTTGTAAGGATGTAAAGGCCGCCGTGTACACAGAGGAACTTATCCGGGACGCTTTTGTAGCGGGCCACAGATCCAATTACACCCAACGGCGACTGTTGGAGCAGAGTGACCTCGACCTCAACAAGGCCTCTGAACTCGCACTATCATTGGATGCAGCCTACCGGGGCATGGATGCCTACTCCTCTGCACCGTGGACGCCGCGGGGAATGACAGCCTGGGACACGGTAGGACCGCCTCATAGTGCCGTGCCACCCCAGCCACGGCCCAACTACCGCAGCAGTGTCCCAAGGCCAGACAGCAGTGCCCCAAGGCCAGAAATGCTACTTCTGTGGCCAGGCAAAACACCCCAGAGCGCGCTGCCCGGCGAAAAACGCGATCTGCTCGGGCTGCGGGAAGAAGGGACACTACGCTAACGTCTGCAGGGCCAAAGCCACCCCGAACCCCAGCAGCGCTGCGTGTGGGCCATGCGGGCCGCCATCTTGGGCCTCCCCGGCCACGTGCGAACCACCGGTACAGCAGCCATTTTGGACGCCTCCAGCCACATGGGGGTCATGGACGCCGCCATCTTGGACGACAGCCGGAACGCAGCAGGCCCCCAACACCGCCTCATCTGATACCCGCAGCGACACACCGACCCCTACGCTGGCATCCGTTACACTGGACCAAGCGAGACCGCACCAGCTGGCCAGTTCCACAATGGACATTAAGGTAAATGGCCACGATACAATCTGCCTTTTTGACTCTGGGAGCACAGAGAGCTTCATCCACCCCGACACGGTGCGGCGTTGCTCTCTCCCAGTCCTGCCTGCGCACCAGCGGATTTCTATGGCCTCCGAGTCCCAGTCGGCGGACATCGGCGGCTACTGCGTAGTGACACTCGTAGTAGACGGGACCGTGTACGATCATTTTAAACTTCTGGTCCTGCCCGACCTCTGCGCTGCCGTCCTGCTGGGGTTAGATTTTCAGTGCCACCTTAAAAGTGTTACGATGGCGTACGGTGGACCCCTACCCCCACTCTCAGTCCGCAGCCAGCAGCTTCCAAATTGCCCGCCGCGCACCAGGTGCAACCTCTCCACACTCAGAGTCACCCCCCCCCAACTGTTTGCTAACCTCACCCCCGACTGTAAGCCCATCGCCACAAAGAGCAGGCGATACAGTGCCGGGGACAGGGTTTACATTAAAACCGAAGTGGAGCGGCTCCTGAAGGAAGGGATTATTGAGGGCAGCACCAGCCCCTGGCGAGCCCAGGTTGTGGTCGTTAAGACCGGCGAGAAGCAGCGCCTGGTCATCGACTACAGCCAGACAATAAATCACTACACCCTGCTGGACACCTACCCACTCCCCCGCATAGCTGATATGGTCAACCAGATCGCGCAGTACCGCGTCTTCTCGACCATTGACCTGAAATCAGCGTACCACCAGCTCCCTATCCGCCCTGAGGACCGCCAGTATACTGCCTTTGAGGCAAACGGCCGCCTCTACCACTTCCTTAGGGTTCCCTTTGGCATCACCAACGGGGTCTCCGTCTTCCAAAGGGAGATGGACCGGATGGTAGATCAAAATGCGTTGCAGGCCACTTTCCCATATCTGGACAATGTGACCATCTGCGGCCGTGACTTGCAGGACCATGACGCAAACCTCGAAAAATTCCTCCGCACCGCCCAACTCCTGAACCTGACATATAACAAGGAGAAGTGCATATTCCGCACAAACCGCCTCGCCATCCTTGGCTGTGTTGTGGAACACGGAGTCATCGGCCCCGACCCCGACCGGATGCGTCCCCTTATGGAACTCCCACTGCCCCACTGCCTCAAGGCCCTGAAGAGGTGCCGAGGGTTTTTCTCCTATTATGCCCAGTGGGTCCCCTACGATGCGGACAAGGCCCATCCGCTGATCAAGTCCACCTCTTTTCCCTTGACGGCAGAGGCCCGCTTAGCCTTCCACCGTATCAAGGAAGACATTGCCAAAGCCACCATGCACGCAGTGGACGAATCCATCCCCTTCCAGGTGGAAAGCGACGCGTCCGACTTTGCACTGGCCACTACCCTCAATCAGGCGGGCAGACCCGTGGCCTTCTTTTCACGAACCCTCCAAGGCCCGGAGACCAGACACTCCGCTGTTGAGAAGGAGGCCCAGGCGATTGTGGAGGCTGTGCGTCATTGGAGGCACTACCTGGCCGGAAAACGATTTACCCTGCTCACTGACCAAGGTTCAGTTGCTTTCATGTTTAACAACAAGCAGAGGGGCAAAATCAAAAATGACAAGATCTTGAGGTGGAGAATCGAACTTTCCACCTACAATTACGAGATCTTGTACCGGCCCGGGAAGCTCAATGAACCCCCGGATGCGCTATCGCGTGGCACCTGCGCCAGCGCGCAGATCGATAGACTGCGGGCCCTCCACAATGACCTCTGCCACCCGGGGGTCACCAGGTTCTTCCACTTCATCAAGGCCCGCAACCTGCCTTACTCTATTGAGGAGGTCAGGACCATGACCAGGAACTGCCAAGTCTGCGCTGAGTGCAAACCGCACTTTTATAGACCAGACAGGGCCCACCTGATAAAAGCCACTCGCCCCTTCGAGCGCCTGAGCGTTGATTTTAAAGGGCCTCTCCCCTCCTCCAACCGCAATGTGTACTTCCTCAATATTATTGATGAGTACTCCCGTTTCCCGTTCGCCATCCCCTGCCCGGACATGACCAGTGCCACGGTCATTAAATGTCTGAACGACCTCTTCACCCTGTTCGGTTTCCCCAGCTACATCCATAGCGACCGGGGCTCATCGTTTATGAGCGACGAACTCCATCAGTACCTGCTAACTAGGGGTATTGCCACAAGCAGGACCACCAGTTACAACCCCCGGGGGAACGGACAGGTCGAAAGAGAAAATGCGACAGTTTGGAAGGCTGCCCTGCTAGCCTTAAAGTCTAGGGGCCTTCCAACCTCCCGCTGGCAGGATGTGCTCCCCGATGCGCTCCACTCTATTCGGTCACTGCTCTGCACTGCCACTAACGCCACCCCTCATGAGAAAATGTTTGTCTTCCCAAGGAAGTCCACATCGGGGACATCGCTACCGCCATGGCTGACGTCCCCAGGGCCGGTCCTACTGAGAAGGCACGTGAGGACCCATAAAACGGACCCCCTGGTCGAGAGGGTCGACCTCCTCCACGCCAACCCCCAGTATGCTTACATTGCGTACCCGGACGGGCGGGAGGACACAGTCTCCATAAGAGACCTTGCACCCTCGGGGGCCGCAGTAACCCACTACTCACTACCACCCCCCCCCCACGATCCGATATCCAGCCCCAGCAGACGGCAGGCCTGGGCCCCGCGACCCGCTCGACATCTACGAGGACGACACGCCTGTGCCACAGCCTACGCTGGACTCGACGCTGGAAGCTTCACTACCCCTGCCGTCGCCACGCCGATCACAGCGGCAGACAAGACCTCCGGAGAGACTCCAATACACTAACTTTTAATACACTTCACCCCGCCGGACTCAATTTTAAACAAGGGGTGAATGTGGTAAACCACTGTTTGTATTCCACTGTGTACATGCCTGGACATGCCTCGGCTGACTCCTCCCACAAGTCCCAGTATAAAGGTGACTGCTCCCCAGCCCTTTGTATTTCTGGACCGGTCGACCACTCGAGGCAGACCTTCATTCTTTTGTTAATAAAAGCCTTTAGTTACTCTCTTAACTCTCAGTCTTTTATGAGTAATTGATAGCGCATCAGGACCCGTACCCCAGTGAGAGTCAGCACCTTCAGGAGAGGAGGGGACCCGTACCCCAGTGAGAGTCAGCACCTTCAGGAGAGGAGGGGACCCATACCCCAGTGAGAGTCAGCACCTTCAGGAGAGGAGGGGACCCGTACCCCAGTGAGAGTCAGCACCTTCAGGAGAGGGGGGGACCCGTACCCCAGTGAGAGTCAGCACCTTCAGGAGAGGAGGGGACCCGTACCCCAGTGAGAGTCAGCACCTTCAGGAGAGGGGGGGACCCGTACCCCAGTGAGAGTCAGCACCTTCAGGAGAGGAGGGGACCCGTACCCCAGTGAGAGTCAGCACCTTCAGGATAGGCAGGGACCCGTACCCCAGTGAGAGTCAGCACCTTCAGGAGAGGAGGGGACCCGTACCCCAGTGAGAGTCAGCACCTTCAGGAGAGGGGGGGACCCGTACCCCAGTGAGAGTCAGCACCTTCAGGAGAGGAGGGGACCCGTACCCCAGTGAGAGTCAGCACCTTCAGGAGAAGAGGGGACCCGTACCTCAGTGAGAGTCAGCACCTTCAGGAGAGGAGGGGACCCGTACCCCAGTGAGAGTCAGCACCTTCAGGAGAGGAGGGGACCCGTACCCCAGTGAGAGTCAGCACCTTCAGGAGAGGAGGGGACCCGTACCCCAGTGAGAGTCGGCACCTTCAGGAGAGGAGGGGACCCGTACCCCAGTGAGAGTCAGCACCTTCAGGAGAGGAGGGGACCCGTACCCCAGTGAGAGCCAGCGCCTTCAGGAGAGGAGGGTACCCGTACCCCAGTGAGAGTCAGCACCTTCAGGAGAGGAGGGTACCCGTACCCCAGTGAGAGTCAGCACCTTCAGGAGAGGAGGGGACCCGTACCCCAGTGAGAGTCAGCACCTTCAGGATAGGCAGGGACCCGTACCCCAGTAAGAGTCAGCGCCTTCAGGAGAGGAGGGGGACCCATACCCCAGTGAGAGTCAGCACCTTCAGGAGAGGAGGGGACCCGTACCCCAGTGAGAGTCAGCACCTTCAGGGTAGGAGGGGACCCGTACCCCAGTGAGAGTCAGCACCTTCAGGAGAGGAGGGGACCCGTACCCCAGTGAGAGTCAGCACCTTCAGGAGAGGAGGGGACCCGTACCCCAGTGAGAGTCAGCACCTTCAGGAAAGGAGGGGACCCGTACCCCAGTGAGAGTCAGCACCTTCAGGAGAGATGGGGACCCGTACCCCAGTGAGAGTCAGCACCTTCAGGAGAGGAGGGGACCCGTACCCCAGTGAGAGTCAGCACCTTCAGGAGAGGAGGGGACCCGTACCCCAGTGAGAGTCAGCACCTTCAGGAGAGGAGGGGACCCGTACCCCAGTGAGAGTCAGCACCTTCAGGAGAGGAGGGGACCCGTACCCCAGTGAGAGTCAGCACCTGTACCCCAGTGAGAGTCAGCACCTTCAGGAGAGGAGGGGACCCGTACCCCAGTGAGAGTCAGCACCTGTACCCCAGTGAGAGTCAGCACCTTCAGGAGAGGAGGGGACCCGTACCCCAGAGAGAGTCAGCACCTTCAGGAGAGGAGGGGACCCGTACCCCAGTGAGAGTCAGCACCTGTACCCCAGTGAGAGTCAGCACCTTCAGGAGAGGAGGGGGACCCGTACCCCAGTGAGAGTCAGCACCAGGGAATGTCTAAGATAGTCAGCACCAGGGAATGTCTAAGATTTTAAAGGAAGGGCTAGTAGCAGCAGTGACGATTTCAGCCGCTTGCCCCCTCCCGGTACTCACCCCGTGCAACAATCATCTCAGCTGTGAATTCCAGCCCAATGAAATGAATCCTTTGCTTCCCCTCTCACACCACCGGACGTGTGCAGCTCAGACTCGCAACGGCACCTCTGGCTAAGGCTCCTGGTCACGTCAGTTAGTTCCACAATGTCGTGGGCTACAGACTTCAGAGTCCGGCACTGATTTGCAAATGCTCAAGAATCCACCACAGGAAATTGTGCAACAGACCCTTCCCCGGGTATTTCCCCGGCACGCCCCTCGCTGCGCCAAACACGTTACCCGCTCTTGATCTACAGCAAAGCGTTGCATGCTGCATCTGGGCCCCGGGCCAGGCGAAGATCGGTCCGCTCTTGTCTCGGTGGTTTTTTTTTTAATCCCTTGATCTTCCGTTCGCTGCTCAGTAACTCAAGCTACCTTTTACAGAGCGGGCAGTTACACCAGAGACTTGAGCACAAAAATCTCGGCTGACACTCGAGTGCAGTACTGAGGGAACGCCGCACTGTCGGAGGGGCAGTGCTGAGGGAGCGCCGCACTGTCGGAGGGGCAGTGCTGAGGGAGCGCCGCACTGTCGGAGGGGCGGTACTGAGGGAGCGCCGCACTGTCGGAGGGGCGGTACTGAGGGAGCGCCGCGCTGTCGGAGGGGCGGTACTGAGGGAGCGCCGCGCTGTCGGAGGGGCGGTACTGAGGGAGCGCCGCACTGTCGGAGGGGCAGTGCTGAGGGAGCGCCGCACTGTCGGAGGGGCAGTACTGAGGAAGCGCCGCACTGTCGGAGGGGCGGTACTGAGGGAGCGCCGCACTGTCGGAGGGGCAGTATTGAGGGAGCGCCGCACTGTCGGAGGGGCAGTACTGAGGAAGTGCCGCACTGTCGGAGGGGCGGTGCTGAGGGAGCGCCGCACTGTCGGAGGGGCAGTACTGAGGGAGCGCCGCACTGTCGGAGGGGCGGTACTGAGGGAGCGCCGCACTGTCGGAGGGGCGGTACTGAGGGAGCGCCGCACGGTCGGAGGGGCGGTACTGAGGGAGCGCCGCACTGTCGGAGGGGCAGTACTGAGGGAGCGCCGCACTGTCGGAGGGGCAGTACTGAGGGAGCGCCGCACTGTCAGATGAGCCGTCTTTCGGATAAGATGTTAAACTGAGGCACCGTCTGCTCTCAGGTGGACGTAAAAGATCCCATATTGGAAGAAGAGCAGGGGGGAGTTCTCCCCGGTGTGCTGGAGCCAATATATGTCACTCAACCAACATCACTAAAACAGGTGATCTGGTCATTATCTCATTGCTGTCTGTGGGAGCTTGCTGTGTGCAAATTGGCTGCCACATTTCCCACATTACAACAGTGACTACACTTCAAAAAAAAGTACTTCATTGGCTGTAAAGCGCTTTGGGACATCCTGAGGTGGCGGAAGACGCTGGAGAATTGCGAGTTCTATTTATCTAAGGGGACGATCTGTGCGCCGGGGCTCAGCTGGGGTCCAGGGGGGTCCCCCCACCACCCTCAGGCGGCCATTTATATGAAAGCGCGAGCCCCGGAACTGCGGCTGTTCGGCTGTGGGGGGCAGCACAGCTTGCCTGCCTGTCCGGCGGGAGGAAGGGCCGGGGGCCCGGAATTCCCCCGGAATGGGGGCCGGGAGAGGGAGGAGGGTCTCCGGGAGGAGAGGGTGTGGGAGCAAGGTGCGGGTTACCAGCTGAGGGGGGGGTTACAGGAGGTGCTCCCGGCCTCCGGACCCCGCACCCCAGACTCTAGCCCGCGGCTTGGCTCCGCTGCCCAGGCCCGGTTGGCCGGCACCTGCAGTGAGGTACAGGCGGCCCGCTGTCCCGCTCCGCTCCGCCCCGCCCCGCCCCGGCCCGGCCCGGTGTGTGTAGGTGTGCGAGGCCTCTCCGACCTCGGGCCTGACTCCTTACCTCCATCCCCCCCCTGTGCTCGCTCCCCGGCCCCGCTGTTTCCAAGCGGCCGTTTCCCGGGGACAAGGGCCCGCCCGCCGGCTGAGGGGAGGCGGCACAGCGGCGGCCGGGAGGAGACAACGTCCACAGCGCGGCCGGGAGGAGTCACAGCGCCGCCAGGCGGCCGGGAGGAGTCACCGCACTCTGCAACCACAGCACCGCCCGGCGGCCGGGAGGAGTCACCGCGCACAGCACAAACAGCGCCGCCCGGCGGCCGGGAGGAGTCACCGCACTGTGCACCCACAGCGCTGCCCGGCGACCGGGAGGAGTCACCGCACTCTGCACCCACAGCGCTGCCCGGCGGCCGGGAGGAGTCACCGCACTCTGCACCCACAGCGCCGCCTGGCGGCCGGGAGGAGTCACCGCACGCTGCACCCACAGCGCCGCCCTGCGGCCGGGAGGAGTCACCGCACACTGCACCCACAGCGCCGCCCTGCGGCCGGGAGGAGTCACCGCACACTGCACCCACAGCGCCGCCCGGCGGCCGGGAGGAGTCACCGCACGCTGCCACCACAGCGCCGTCCGGCGGCCCGGAGGAGTCACCGCAGCCCGCACCCACAGCGCCTCCCGGTGGCCGAGAGGAGTCACCGCACGCTGCACCCACAGCGCCGCCGGGCGGCCGGGAGGAGTCACCGCGCACAGCACAAACAGCGCCGCCCGGTGGCCGGGAGGAGTCAATTCAATTCAATTCAATTCAAATCGCTTTATTGGCATGAGATAAGGTACAGCTTATGTTGCCAAAGCATCGAAAAACATTTATGGTTGAACACATAAACGCAGATCTATTCATACAGTGTATAAACAGATATATCCCTGAGTGTATAAATATACATTCGTATAATTTGTATATACTCTTTTCTTAGGTTTACTGGTTGTCCCTCTGTTTATGGCAAGCTGTAACATAGTGTGCCGCTAAGGTTACACAGTTTCTCTGTTCCCCTAGTAGGTATGGGAGTTTTTGGTCGTCATTCAAATTTCTGAATTCAGGGCATATTTGTGTGAATTTTTGGTAGAAATCCTCCCTTATGCCCTGATATTTTCCACAAGCTGTGAGGAAGTGCATCTCTGTCTCCACCACTCCCTGACTGCAGTGAGAGCATATCCTGTCCTCTCTTGGTAGCTGGGTCTGCCTGTGTCTACCTTTTTCGATGGCCAGGCTATGTTCACTAAGTCTGTACCTTGTCAAGGTTCTTCTCAGTTTGCTTCCTTTACCGTGGTCAGGTATTCAGCCATGTTGTATTGTCTGTTTAGGGCCAAGTAGCAATTGAGTTTGTTTTGGGTTTTTGTTGTTTCTGCCCAATATGACAGGTATTTTTCCTTTTGCTTAGTGACAATTGTGTTGGGTCGAATTCTCTGTGCTACGATGTCACTGTCCTGGGGCTGGTTATTGTTAGTAGTGTTAGTAGTTACTTCACTGAGTCCCAGGACTAGTTGACTGAGGGTATTCTTCTTTATGGTCATCTCTTGGCATTTCAGGGCTTCGTAATGATAGCAGTGGGGGTTGCTCATTTTTAGGTGTTTCCAAAATTTGGTGGCTCTTTTTTGGATAGTAATTATTAGTGGATATTGGCCTAGTTCTGCCCTGCATGCATTGTTTACGGTTTTCCTTTGAGTCCAGAGGATATTTTTACAGAATTCTGCATGTAGGATCTCAATTGGGTGTTTGTCCCATTTTGCAAATTCTTGTTGTGTTAGCGGTCCCCACACCTCACTGCCATAGAGTGCAATTGGTTCAATTACTGATTTAAAAATTTTGAGCCAAATGTTAATTGGGATTTCTATTTGGATTGATCTTTTAATGGCATAGAAAGCCCTTCTAGCTTTCTTTCAGTTCATTCACAGCGATGAAAATTTCCCGTAGAGCTGATTTTTAAGCCCAAGTATGTGTAGTTAGTGGTTTGTTCAATTTTAGTTGTTCCTAGTGTGAAATTTATTCTGGGTCCCTGATGTCTGGATCTTTGCTGGAACACAAGGACTTTGGTTTTTTGGGGGTTTATTGTCAGGGCCCAGGTCTGACAGAATGACTCCAGCAGATCCAGGTTATGCTGTAGACCCTGCACCCAGAGCGCCCCCCGGCGGCCGGGAGGAGTCACTGCAGCATACAGACAGCGCTGCCTAGCGGCCGGGAGGAGTTACTGCAGCGGCAGTGCCAGGTCCCACACCCTGGCCTCTATCCCACCAGTGCTGCAACCATCCATTACCAGAGTTGGCTGGACCACAACACGTGCCATGAGGCCTCACCCTCCCCTCTGCCGAAACCGCCCGCTAGGCCAGGACTTTCCTGGAGCACAAAGATAACCTCTGACATTTTCTGCACCATCTCAATCCCCTCCTCTCTACCCTCACCTCCAACAGCGCGCGGGCAGTCCAGACCTTTTCTGGAGAAGAATGAGACCATCTATTCAGCTGCCTCTCTATTCGCCCCTTCCCCCTGTCCCCAAGCCAAGCTTTCCGCAAGGTTCTCTCCTGTCCTGGACCCACATGTTCCCCTCGTTTCTCTCCCATCTTCCCTCGCGCAGTCTCAAAGCTCATTTCATCCATGAGACCCACCTCCTGCTCGCTCGACCCTATTCCCACCGAACTACTGACCACCCAGCTTCCCTTCCTGGCCCCCCACGTTAGCTGATATTGTAAACGGTTCCCTCTCCTCGGGTACTGTCCCCCTCCCTTTCAAATCCGCCATCATCACCCCTCTCCTCAAAAAACCCACCCTCGACCTTCTCTCCTTACAAACTACCACCCCATCTACAACTGCTCTTCTCCAAAGTCCTTGCACGTTTTGCAGCCTCCCAAATCTGTGTCAATCTTTCTCTCAACTCCGTGTTTAAATAAGAACATAAGAATTAGGAGCGGGAGTCGGCCATTCGGCCCCTCGAGCCTGCTCCGCCATTCAATAAGATCATGGCTGATCTTCTATCTCAACTTCACTTTCCTGCACTATCCCCATATTCCTTGATTCCCTTAATATTCAAAAATCTGTCGATCTCTGTCTTGAATATACTCAACGACTGAGCATCCACAGCCCTCTGGGGCAGAGAATTCCAAAGATTCACCGCCCTCTGAGTGAAGAAATTCCTCCTCACCTCAGTCCTAAATGGCCGACCCCTTATCCTGAGACTGTGACCCCTGGTTCTAGACTCCCCAGCCAGGGGGATCATCCTCCCTGCATCTACCCCGTCAAGCATTTTATATGTTTCAATGAGATCACCTTTCATTCTTCTAAACTCTAGAGAATATAGGCCTAGTCTACTCAATCTCTCCTCATAGGACAATCCCCCCATCCCAGGAACCAGTCTGGTGAACCTTCATTGCACTCCATCTATGGCAAGTATATCCTTCCTTAGGTAAGGAGACCAAAACTGTACACAATACTCCAGGCGTGGTCTCACCAGGACCCTATATAATTGCAGTAAGATGTCTTTACTCTTATACTCAAATCTTTCCAGGTCTCCACCCCTGCCACAGCACTGAAACAGCCCTAATCAAAGTGACATCCTCGATGACCGTGACGCAATTTCCTCCTCAACCTCTCTGCTGCCTTTAGCGTGGTTGCTCACACTAGGCCCCTCCAATGCCTCACCTCCGGTTCCCAGCTCAGTGGAACTGTCCTCGCCTGGTTCCACACTAGCCTATAAAATTATAACCAGAGCATCTGTTACCATGGCTTCTTTTCCCACCCCTGCACCACTAGAGTCCCCCAAAATCTATTGTCCCCCTCCTCTACATGCTCCCTCTGGACAACATCATCCAAAGACATGGAGTCAGCTCCCACATGTACACTGGCAACACCCAGCCTTTACCTCTCCCGACCCCTCAACCCGCTCTGAATTGTCACGCTGCTTGTCCGACATCCCGCCGTGACTGAGTCACAATTTCCTCCAGTTAAGCATTGAGCAGATCGAAGCCATTATCTTCAGCTCCCACCACAAACTCCGCACTCTTGCCCCCTAATTCACTCCTCTTCCCCAGCCTCAGTCTCTGGATGAATAGGAGTATTCAACCGCGACTCGAGCTTCCAAACCCATATCATCCCCATCACCAGGAACACTTGCTTCTACCTCCATGACGTCGCCCGTCTCCGCCCCTGCCTCAGCCCAGCCACTGCTGAAACCCTCATCCACTTGTTACCTCCACACTCGACTATTCCAACACTCTCCTGGCCAGCCACCCATCTTCCACACTCCATAAACTCTGCTGCCCCGTGTCCTAACTCACACCAAGTCCCGTTCACCCATCACTCCTGTGCCCGCTGACCTACATTGGCTCCCGGTCGAGCAACGCCTCCATTTCAAAATTCTCGTGTTCAAATCCCTCAATGATCTCGCCCCCTCCCTATCTCTATAACCTCCTCCAGCTCTACAATCCGCACCCCCCCCCCCCAACTCAAGATCTCGGCGTGTCTCCAATTTCCATCACTCCACCATTGGCGGCCGTGCCTTCAGCTGCCTGGGTCCCTGAGCTCTTGAATTCCCTCCCTAAACCTCTCCGCCTCTCTCTCCTCCTTTAAGACACTCCTTAAAACTGACCTCTTTGACCAAGCTTTTGGTCACCTGTCCCGATATCTCGTGTGGCTCGGTGTCAAATATTGTCTGATAACACACTTGTGGATAGAGGAACAGGAGTAGGCCATTCGGCCCCTCGAGCCTGCTCCGCCATTTAATGAGATCATGGCTGATCATCCAAACTCAATACCCAGTCCCTGCTTTCTCCCCCTATCCCTTGATCTCTTTAGCCTCAAGAAATATATCCAACTCCTTGTCTACTTGTGTTACTACATTAAAGGCGCGATATAAATGCAAGTTGTTGTTGTTACAACTTCCTCACCTTTGATCACCAACAACTGGCCAGTTTGTGTGTTTCGGACCCCCACGTACACGGCTGGAGATTTCCCCCCCCCCCCCCACACATCCCTCGGATCAGCAGCAGCCCAGTATCTGCCAGTGTTCTGCAGGCTCCTGTGGTTTGAGGTGATAAACCAAGACCCCATCCATTGCGCCAGTTGAACCGATGTCTCACGGCCCGCTCGGAAGAATGACGTGCTGGTCAACCAGGACCGTTTGACTGGTCCTTCAGCTCTGTGCCGTTGGTAGGAACTTGCTGTGTGCAAAGTGGCTGCCATGCTCGCTAACAGTGACCGCATTGCACGGTAGAGGGAGGGTGTTGAGATAATTGAGGGGCAAGGCATTAATATAAAAATCTTCACTCAGAGGGCGGTGAACCTGTGGAATTCTCTACCACAGAAGGCTGTGGAGGCCAAGTCACTGAATATATTGAAGAAGGAGATGGATAGATTTCTAGACACAAAAGGCATCGAGGGGTATGGGGAGATAGCGGGAATATGGTATTGATATGATCAGATTGAATGGTGGAGCAGGCTCGAAGGGCCGACTCCTGCTCCTATGTTTTCTGTTTCTAAATACATTTTAAAGGAATGAGAGCAGCAAAATGTAAATTTGTTGTAATTTTTTTTTTTTTTTAAACACGTAACAGTAAATGTTAACATAAAAATAATCTTTTAAAAAAGTTATACAAAAAAAAGAAACCATCGAACAGAGTACAGCTACATATTACAAAGGAGAAAAAAAAATCTCGTCACAACACATTCTTAAACCACACACATGTACATCTGGTTCATCCGTGGCGTCGCCACCTCAGAGTGTCCTCGCTTCACCGCTGCGAATCAGCCAGGGCGGAGCCAGCTTGCAAACCTGGGGCGGGTGTCCGTGAAGGGCGACATCATTCCCGACCTTCCAGGTCCTCGCTGAGCCTCGGCGCTTTGAAGCCATCGAGGAAGAATTGGACTTTTTAAGCCAAGGATTGGATCTCGGGACGCGCTTTCCCTTAGCCTCGCTTCAGGCTTGTGGGGTGGAGCTGGCGAAAGAGGCTTAAAAAGTTGGGCCCTGGAGCTTAAAAAAAAAGGTGTCAGCAGATGGAGTATGGAGCTCCCAGCACCCTCCACTCAGCTGAACATAAGTCAGAGCCGAGTTGGAGCGTTAAAAGTGAGAAAGTATCACAATCAAAGCTTCCCTCAACAGGTCCACCTTCCTGCAGTTCTCCTGTACCAAGCATTAGATGCTAAGAGAAAAGGATTCACAAAGAACACTAGGGACATCTGGAGGCAGAATCAGCACTTGTTCTGGGCAGGATTTTTTTTAATATAAAGGCTTGAGGTGAAGCAAAGACCCATTTATAGCTCGAGCCAGGCTCAGGTTCCCTTCCCTCGGCTTAGCTGCTTCCTTGTCGCAGCCATCAGCCCTCGGGCTCTCCCCCCCCACCCCACCCCAATAACCCCAGGAGCGGAGCCGTGTGCCATGCCGTGCCCTTCCGCCTGCAGCAGTGATTCCCAATCCCACCAGATCCCAGACCGTGAACCAAACACGTAACGCGTACACAGAGTTTCAGTGTCGAAGGTGCAGGGTGCAAAGTAACAACAGAAGGGTGCGAGGGAACTGCGAGACCACATCACAGGATTTAAAAAAAAAAACGTTTGTTAGTCTACTCGTTACAAAACTCACCATCTCTCCCCCACCCACCACCCAACTCCACAGTTTCCTGGACAGGGGCACACTGGCATTCCACCTCTCCGTCCTCTGTGTTCCCCCCGGAGGTGCTGGGCTTCGAGTCCCACAGGAGACGCTCCACCCGTCTCACTCAACAGCCAAAACCGCGCACGCGAGCGAGCGAGTCAAGATAGCTAGATTCGGAAAGGCTATTCAACTGCATGAGGCATCAAGTCCAAGCCCAATCCAGTCGTCCCTCTCGGTGTCTCTCTCACGCACACACTTTCCAACAGGGACAGGAACCCAATCTGCAGAACGCAGAGGTGCTGATATTTCCAAACTTTGTAAATGCGAGAGAGAGCTGTGAAACCTTTCGTCACATTCAGAGACAGAGAGAGAGGGGGAGGCACAGAGAGAGAGCTGTGAAACCTTTCGTCACATTCAGAAACAGAGAGAGAGAGAGCGAGAGAGGGGAGGGAGGCAGAGAGAGAGGGGAGGGAGGCAGAGAGAGCTGTGAAACCTTTCGTCACATTCAGAGAGAGGGAGAGGGAGAGAGAGAGAGAGAGAGCCAGGGAGAGAGAGAGAGAGAGAGCCAGGGAGAGAGAGAGAGAGAGCCAGGGAGAGAGAGAGAGAGAGAGCCAGGGAGAGAGAGAGAGAGAGCCAGGGAGAGAGAGAGAGAGAGAGCCAGGGAGAGAGAGAGAGCCAGGGAGAGAGAGAGAGAGAGAGCCAGGGAGAGAGAGAGAGCCAGGGAGAGAGAGAGAGAGAGCCAGGGAGAGAGAGAGAGCCAGGGAGAGAGAGAGAGCCAGGGAGAGAGAGAGAGAGACAGAGGGAGAGAGACAGAGACAGGGAGAGAGACAGAGACAGGGAGAGAGAGAGAGACAGGGAGAGAGAGAGAGACAGGGAGAGAGAGAGAGACAGGGAGAGAGAGAGACAGGGAGAGAGAGAGACAGGAGAGAGAGAGAGAGACAGAGAGAGAGAGAGACAGGGAGAGAGAGAGACAGGGAGAGAGAGAGACAGGGAGAGAGAGAGCCAGGAGAGAGAGAGCCAGGGAGAGAGAGAGAGAGAGAGAGAGAGAGAGAGAGAGAGAGAGCCAGGGAGAGAGAGAGAGACAGGGAGAGAGAGAGACAGGGAGAGAGAGAGACAGGGAGAGAGAGAGAGACAGGGAGAGAGAGAGAGACAGGGAGAGAGAGAGACAGGGAGAGAGAGAGACAGGGAGAGAGAGAGACAGGGAGAGAGAGAGCCAGGGAGAGAGAGAGAGCCAGGGAGAGAGAGAGAGAGAGAGAGAGCCAGGGAGAGAGAGAGAGCCAGGGAGAGAGAGAGAGAGAGCCAGGGAGAGAGAGAGAGCCAGGGAGAGAGAGAGAGCCAGGGAGAGAGAGAGAGAGACAGAGGGAGAGAGACAGAGACAGGGAGAGAGAGAGAGACAGGGAGAGAGAGAGAGACAGGGAGAGAGAGAGAGACAGGGAGAGAGAGAGACAGGGAGAGAGAGAGAGACAGGGAGAGAGAGAGACAGGGAGAGAGAGAGACAGGGAGAGAGAGAGACAGGGAGAGAGAGACAGAGAGAGAGAGAGAGAGCCAGGGAGAGAGAGAGAGACAGGGAGAGAGAGAGACAGGGAGAGAGAGAGAGACAGGGAGAGAGAGAGAGACAGGGAGAGAGAGAGAGACAGGGAGAGAGAGAGAGAACACAGTAAGCTACATAAAATAAACCAGACATACAGATGGGCCCCAGACAGTGGAGATAAATTCATCACAGCACTAAATTCACCTGATCTCACAAGTAAAATTTCAAAATTTAAAGAAAATCTATATGAGATCACCAGAGATGGTGTAAACACGGCCATAGAGGATATAAATATGATCTTCCATGAGGCAGCTGTAAAAGCCGACCTCGTGAAACAGAAGAGGAAGCATCACAAAAGACAAAATAAAAATATGAAATGGTTTGACCACGAATGCAAAAATGCCAGAAAAGACCTGAGAAAAATATCAAACCAAAAGCATCGGCAACCAAACAATCCGGACCTACGTACTAGATACAATGAAACCCTCAAAAGATATAAACACACCATTAGGAACAAAACACAAAACTATACCCACAAAATACTCGAAGAAATAGAAAACTCCACCAATCCAAAACAATTCTGGGAAATGTGGAATAACCTGAGTACAACACAATTGCAAGCATTACCAATCCAAGATGGCGACATCTGGAGAACACATTTTGAAAACCTCTACAAAGACATCCCAAAAAACAAAACAAACCCAAGTCAACATCAGGTCACAGAAAAAACTCCACACATTAGAAGCAACAATTAAAGACAACCAAAACCCTCTAGACTCCCCAATCACATGGAAAGAACTGGCCACAAAAACAAAATCTCTCCACCTAAAGAAAGCCTGTGGCCCAGACAACATCAAAAATGAAATGCTAAAGTTCAGCAATATGGAGATGCAGAGTGCGATACTCAAACTATTCAACATCATATTACGCTCAGGCTGTTTTCCCGATATCTGGTGCCAAGGACTAATCTCCCCCATATATAAAAGTGGAAACAAATCAGACCCAAATAACTACCGCGGCATCTGTGTCAACAGTTGTCTAGGGAAGTTATTCTGCAGTATTCTAAATAGTAGATTACTTGATTTTCTTAACAAACATAATATCCTCAGAAAAAACCAAATAGGCTTTCTTCCAAAACACCGCACCGCCGACCATATCTATACCCTTCACACCCTCATTGAAAAACATAAACACCAAACAAAAAATGGGAAAAATATTCGCCTGTTTCATCGACTTCAAGAAAAAAGCCTTTGACT